>NC_091471.1:250296681-250599707 GCF_036971445.1 Narcine bancroftii
GAGCTCCGCTCCTCCCCCTCAACGAGTGTCTGGGGGGGGGGGGGGTCCCTTCTCGCCCCTCGGCCGGGCAGCCCCACCTGATACTCGATCTCCATACTGCTGTTGTGGTCGGCGCTCTGGTAGAAGCAGTCCTCCCGGCCCGGCGGAAGCACGAAGGTGAGCTCCGAGTCGGTCGGCTGGCCGATCGTCGCGGCCGCCCCGGGCCAGCAGGTGAGGAGGAGCAGCAGAGGCCAGCGAGCCCCGACGCCCGGCCTCCGCAGCCATCGGACCCCGAGCCCCATGTCCTGGCCTCGGCTCCCACCCGCGGAAAGAAAAAAACTTCTCCCTTCCGCACAACTTTCCGCTTCGTTGATTGGTCTGCCCAAAAGTTACAGTCGGCGATCGGAAACTATTAGCCAATCGCAATGTGAGTAATGTTATTGGTCGAATAGCGGCCATCCAATCAGAACGCCAATTGGGCGGACTAAACCAATCAGAGCAAAGCTCATCTCACTGAGACTTTCTACCGGGTTGTAAATTGGGGCAAGAAACAATCTGTTGGGGAGAAAGTTGCTTTTACGTGTGAGTTTGTCCAGCAGATGTACAGGAGATGTAGGCACCCTAACCACATCCCTGATATTCTGCAGGCTCGACAAACAATAACTGTTGGTGCTGAAACTTGAGCAAACAGGTCAGGCTCTATCAGAAGCAGAATTTATCGTCACGAGCAAACATTTATACAAACCTCATTACAAAAAGTGTGCAAGAAAAAAAAGTCAAGGCAGTGTCTGTGGTTCATTGATCATTCGGGAATCTGATGGCAGCTGATGGAAGCTGTCCTTGTGCCCATGAGTGCTCGTCTTCAGTGCTTGTACCTTTGTCCCCGTTGGTAGCAGAGTGAAGAAGGCATGGCCTGGGTGGTGGGGGTCCTCGAGGATGGAGGCTGCTTCCTTAAGACACCGCCTCTTGTCGATGTCCTGGATGGAGTGAAGTCTGGTGCCCGTGATGTCGCAGGCCGAGTTAACAACCCCCTGGAGTTTTTTCTTACACTGACCATTGGCCACTCCGTACCAGAGAGTGATGCAACCAGCCAGAATGCTGTCTGTGGTACACCTGTAGAAGTTTTCGAGAGTCTTTGGGGATGAGATTGTCTGATCTTGGAAGCTGAGCAGGATCAGGACTGGCCATTACTTAGAGGGGAGACCTCCTAGGGACACCAGGTGCTGTAGGTTTCTGTGAGGGGCACTGAACAGTGGCGACTCTCTGTCTGCCTTACGGTAAACAGAAGTCAAAGAATTTCATGTGCGTTACATTCTAAATGTAGGAATACGTGACAATAATGAAGCCTTTATTTTTTTTTAAACCTTTTGCATACCGAATCTCCTCAGACACCTCACAAAGTAAAGCTACTGGCGGGCCTTCTTCATGATTGCATTGGCGTGGAAGCTCCAGGACAGATCCTCAATGATATTGACAGCCAGAAATTTGAAGTCCTTGACTCTCTCCACTGTTGACTCCTCAATGAGGACAGGTTCTTGTTCTCTCCTGACTTTCCTGCCGAAGTCCATAATAATCTCCTTAGTTTTGCTAACATTGACCGCAAGGTTGTTGGATGAAGATGTTAAGATGCTGGAAAGGTTAAAAAAAAATGAAGGAAAGATACAGAAAAGAAACTGGCTGGATTAAAAGTGAAAATATCACTGAGTCCAGATGCACTCCAGGTGCTGAGGGAAGTAGTGAAAATTGCAGAGGTATTAATTATGCTCTTCTTGCAAAGCGCAGCTGAGGACCAGTAAATTAAAAATGTTTTGTTCATAGTAAGGAATACAGATAATCCCAGGTCATGGGATGTAAAGATTTTTAAAGCATTTAAGAAAACATTCAGTAAAACCCCCAGTATCCGACGCCGTTGGTACATGCCTGATAAGTCAATTTGTCCGTTGCTTGAGGTCGCGTGTGGTATGATTGATGTACAAACTGTGAGGGGGGCACCAATTTTAAACTTTGCTATTTTTAACCTAATTATTATCCGCAATTTTTTTGAATACTGGATAGTGGGGATTTTACTGTATGTAACCACAGATATCAGAGACATGAATGTGTCTGCAGTGTCACTGTCTTGTGGAGGAATTTTAAATTAGGGTGATAGAGCAGTCACTTGGCCACATATGGAAAGGTTAGGAAAAAGCTTTATTTGTTTAAAGGAAAATCATGCCCAAGTAACTAAGGTTTTTAAAAATGTGGCAGCAGAGAAGGTCAATGAGCAAAATGTAGTTGATATGTTGGATGTGAAATTGCCAAAACCTTGCCATCAAGATGTAAAGAACAAGGACCGTGAAGAGAATATGAAAAACATGCAGATGCCATAAATATGAAATAAAACTAGGCAATGATGACAGCACTCACCACATCAGCCAGCATCTACAGACTCATCATCTATCAGGTAGGGATCATTTGCGTCTGAGCCCTGGACTACCTACATCATGCACCTCAAAAATCTCCCAATGCTGACTCCACAGTGTTTTTTAAAACATTGGAATGAGTGAATCACTTCTTTTGGGTCCTGACCCAAAACGATGGCCACTCTTTTTCTCCCACTGATACTGCCCAACCTGCTGAGTTCTTCCAGATTGCCTTTTGGCTCCGGATTCCAGCATCGGAAGTCTCTTGTGTATGTCCAGGCCTTAGTTGCACTGCTCGCTGTCCTGGAGAGGACGTATTTTTGCTTGCCCAACTCATAATTGCCAAAATAGGCACAATATTCCAAGATCTGGGACTTCTGAGCAAAGAGAGAAAAAGATTCAAGAATATGTAGAACATAGAAATCTACAGCACAGTACAGGACCTTTGGCCCACAGTGTTGTCCCGACCTAATAACCAACAATTGCCTAGAATTTCACATTGGCATAGCCAATTCTTCTTCAATTCCATGTCTCTTAAATGTACCTGCCTCCACCACCATTACCAGCAGCACGTTCGATGCATCCACCACTCTCTGTGTGAAAACTTATCCCTTACATTTCCCCCCCCCTTGTACTTACCACAGTGCACCTTGAAACTAGGCCCTCCCTTGTTAACCATTTCAGCCCTGGGAAAAAGTTTTTGGCCATCCACATGATTAATGCCTCTCATTGTCTTGACAAAAGTCAGAGATTCCACAATTTATAAGGGCATGGTCTCCAATCCAATTTGGGCAACAATAATGTCACACTCAATGTCACCAAAACCAAGGAGCTGATAGTTGACTTTAGAAAGGGAAAACCAGATACTGTGATCATTAGGGGATCAGAATTGGAGATGGTGACCAAATTTAAGTTTTTGGGAGTCAACTATCTCGGAAGATCTTTCTTGGAACCTAACATGCTAATGTTATCATGAAGAAACCACGTCAGCACCTATACTTCCTCTGGAGTTTGGTATGACATCAGAAACCCTGATGTGCGGTGGAAAGTGTGCTAATCGGCTGCATCACGGTCTGGTATGGGGATTGGGAGGGGGCACCAATACCCCTGAATGTAAAGCCCTCCAAAAGGTAGTGGATACAGCCCAGGAGGCAAAATCCTCCCCACCATTAAGAACATCTACAGGGAACCCTGGCATTGGAGAGCAGCTGCAATCATCAAGGATCCACATCACCCAGCACAAGCTCTGTCTTTGCTGCTACCATCAGGAAAGAGGTCTAGGTGTGTTATATGTAGATTGTGGAGGAACTTGTGGTCTCCTTGTCTGAAACCTCGTCAGAAGTCGCATCACCTGCCAATTGAGGTTGAACTCCACCCACTCATTAGTCCACACATTACCGTTGGCCCATTGAAATGATTCAGTGTTGGCCAGACACCCAGCTCAGAACAGTATAAAACATTGATGGACACGAGATTTTTTCCCCTCTGACTCCTGGACATTGCTTTACGCCAGGTCACTACTGTGGATGTCACTGGAGAAGTGACAGGTAAGGTGTGCACTACACTAAGTTGAGCTGTCATACTGCAATATTCAGTGCTTGCAGGGAGTTGCAGCCCCCATTGGTATTGGGAACCAGGAGGGCGTTTTAAAGCCCCTGTCTCTGAAGTGTGTACACGTGTGACAGAGTGTGGCAGGATAAGCAGCCACTGGTATCGGAGTCCCTTGTGAATGATGTGCCTGCTTACACTATAATAGTTTTTGTCTCGTACCATGCAGAAGATAGGTGATCACTGGTATCAGAATCCAACCTGGGTCTGAGGTGAACGTTCATATAGCTATTAAATAATAGAATAATTAATTATCCTTTTTGTCATCCTTGTTTACCTCCTATGTATTCAATAAAGTTACCTTTGTACCCACTGAACCTGATACTATTCCCAACACAACAAGGTGCCACAAGACTTGTACCACCAGGTTCAGGAACCCCTCCACCATCAGACTCCTCAACGACAAACTCAATCAGGGACTCATTAAAGAGCTCTGACTTGTGCACCTTATTGATTTTTTTTCTCTCTCTGCATTGCACAATCAGTTTGTTTACAATTTCTTTATTTGTTTCCATGTTTATCCTGTGTACAGTTTTTGTTTTTCCACTACTAATTAGTGTTAATTCTGCCTCACCCGCAGGTAAAGGAACCTCAGGTTATGTATTTAACAACACTGCAATAACAGGACACTCACTGACCTCTTCCCTGCGTTTGATAGGTTGTACCCTGATTGTTATGGTATCTTCCTGCAGCACAACAATTCTTCTGGTGTTCATAAAGCACATTGCTGGATGTTTTTGGATATACATGGGTCACATAGCTGCAAAACATCTCGTTGAGATGCAATGCAATCTTTAGGTTTGGTGCATTGCCTTGAGCCCAAACTTTGTTCAAATATGTTACTTGAAAATATGAAGGTTAACAGAACTTAGCTATTGGGAACCGCTGAGAAAACTGCATGCACGCACAAAAGCTGTTCACTCTAATTCTCTACCTCTTTCACGGTTCCCTCTCGTGCATGCACTCCCTCTTTCCCCTCCTCGTGTGTACATCTCCCACCTGTTTTCAGTTTCAAGAGGTCAATCTGTGGAACTCGCTGTCACATACAGCAGTGGAAGCCAGATCACTGGGAGTATTTAAACAAGAAATAGACAAACGAGGGTATCAAAGGGTATGGGGACAAGGCCGGAAATTGGAACTAGGGTAGAGTAGCTTAGTGTAGATATACAGAACAGACTTTTAAAAAAATTTTTTATTTTTCACACCATAAACCACATTGACCATGATACATACATTTTCCTTTTCAAATATATACAGTGTCATTTTCTTCCCCCCCCCTCCTCCCATCCCACCCTCCCTACCTCCCCCCCCCCATCCATTTAAAGTACAAAATCTAAGATACATTAAACCAGTCAAACAATGTTGTCATTCAATAAAAATAAACAAGAAATTCCACTGAGTCAATTCTTTTCATTTCCTTCTCCTTTCGTTAATTTAGGTACTGAATGTCCCCGGTAGGTTTTTTCTATTGTGTTTCATGTAAGGCTCCCATATTTGTTCAAATATTTCAATATTATTTCTTAAACTATATGTTATTTTTTCTAATGGAATACATTTATTCATTTCTATATACCATTGTTGTATTTTCAAATTATCTTCCAATTTCCAGGTTGACATAATACATTTTTTTGCTACTGCTAGAGCTATCTTAACAAATCTTTTTTGTGCACCATCCAAATCAATTCCAAATTCTTTGTTTTTTATGTTACTTAGGAGGAAGATCTCTGGATTTTTTGGTATATTGTTTTCTGTAATTTTATTTAATATTTGGTTTAGATCTTCCCAAAATTTTTCTACTTTCTCACATGTCCAGATAGCATGAATTGTTGTTCCCATTTCTTTTTTACATCGAAAACATCTATCAGATACTGTTGGGTCCCATTTATTAAACTTTTGAGGTGTAATGTATAGCCTGTGTATCCAGTTATATTGTATCATACGTAACCTCGTATTTATTGTATTTCTCATCGTTCCAGAACATAATTTCTCCCATGCTTCCTTTTTTATCTTTATATTTAAATCTTGTTCCCATTTTTGTTTAGTTTTACCATTTGTTTCCTCATTCTCCTTTTCTTGCAGTTTAATATACATATTTTTTATAAATCTTTTGATTATCATTGTATCTGTAATCACATATTCAAAGTTACTTCCCTCTGGTAACCTCAGACTGCTTCCTAATTTGTCCTTCAAGTAGGATCTCAATTGGTAATATGCCAGCACTGTATCTTGAGTTACATTGTATTTATCTTTCATTTGTTCAAAGGATAATAATCTATTTCCTGAAAAACAATTTTCTATTCTTTTGATCCCTTTTTTCTCCCATTCTCTAAAGGAAAGGTTATCTATTGTAAAAGGGAGTAACTTATTTTGCGTCAATATTAGTTTTGGTAATTGGTAATTTGTTTTATTCCTTTCTACATGAATCTTTTTCCAAATATTGAGTAGATGATGTAATACTGGAGAACTCCTACGTTGTACCAATTTTTCATCCCATTTATATAATATGTGTTCAGATATCTTTTCCCCTATTTTACCTAATTCTAATCTAGTCCAATCTGGCTTTTCCCTTGTTTGATAAAAATCTGATAGGTATCTTAATTGTGCGGCTCTATAATAATTTTTAAAGTTTGGCAGTTGTAAGCCTCCTTGTTTATACCATTCTGTTAATTTATCTAGTGCTATCCTCGGTTTCCCCCTTTCCATAAAAATTTCCTTATTATTTTCTTTACCTCCTTGAAGAATTTCTCTGTCAAGTGTATTGGCAATGCCTGAAATAGGTATAATATCCTTGGGAAAATGTTCATTTTAATACAGTTTATCCTTCCTATTAGCATTAATGGTAAATCTTTCCAATGCTCTAAATCGTCCTGTAATTTTTTTCATTAGTGGATAATAATTGAGTTTATATAGATGGCCGAGATTTTTATTTATTTGTATACCTAGGTATCTTATTGCTTGCATTTGCCATCTGAATGGTGATTCCTTCTTAAATTTTGAGAAATCCGCATTATTCATTGGCATTGCTTCACTTTTATTTACGTTAATCTTGTAACCCGACACTTCTCCATATACCTTCAATTTCTTATATAATTCTTTTACTGATAGTTCTGGTTCTGTTAAGTATACTATAACATCATCCGCAAATAAACTGATTTTATATTCCTTGTCTTTTATTTTTATCCCTTTTATATTATTTTCTGTTCTTATCAATTCTGCTAGTGGTTCTATAGCTAACGCGAACAATAAGGGTGATAGTGGGCATCCCTGCCGTGTTGACCTGCTTAAGTTAAATTGCTTTGATATATATTCATTTACTGTCACTTTCGCCAATGGGCCCTTATATAATGCTTTAATCCAATTAATATACTTCTCTGGTAAACTGAATTTTTGCAATACTTTGAATAAATAATTCCATTCTACTCTGTCAAAGGCCTTCTCTGCGTCTAAAGCAACTGCTACTGTTGGCACTTTACTCCCTTCTACTGCATGAATTAAGTTAATAAATTTACAAATATTGTCTATTGTGCGTCTTTTTTTAATAAATCCAGTTTGGTCTAGATTTAACATTTTAGGTACATACTCTGCTAATCTGTTTGCTAATAGTTTAGCTATTATCTTATAATCTGTGTTAAGTAATGATATTGGTCTATATGACGCTGGTGAGAGTGGATCTTTCCCTTGCTTTAGTATTACTGTAATTATTGCTGTTTTACATGAATCTGGTAAGCTTTGTGTTTTATCAATCTGGTTGATTACTTCCAAGAGGGGAGGAATTAATAAATCTTTAAATGTTTTATAGAATTCTATTGGGAATCCATCCTCTCCTGGTTTTCCTTGATCTCCGTTAGATTATATGTGATTTGTTTGTCTTTTATCCTTGATGCCAATACCATTTTCTTAGCTTGTTCTGTCTTAAGCTGCCATGCTAGAATTTTGTGCGTTTTTTCCCCTAATTCATAATATTTCTGTTTTGTCTTCATTATGTTCTTCTCCACCTTATATGTTTGTAATGTTTCATATTTTATTTTTTTTATCTGTCAATTCTCTTCTTTTAGTTGTATCTTCCTTCATTGCTAATTCTTTTTCTATATTTACTATTTCCCTTTCCAACTGCTCTGTTTCCTGATTATAGTCCTTCTTCATCTTGGTTACATAACTTATTATTTGCCCTCTAATGAACGCTTTCATTGCGTCCCATAGTATAAACTTATCTTTCACTGATTCCGTATTTATTTAATTTGTCTTTCAATGATTCTCTAAAATCCTGCCTTTTAAGTAGCCTGGAGTTTAATCTCCATCTATACATTCTTGGAGGGATGTCCTCTAACTCTATTGTCAATATCAAGGGTGAATGGTTCGATAATATTCTAGCTTTATATTCCGTTTTTCTTACTCTATCTTGCATATGAGCTGATAACAAAAATAGGTCTATTCTTGAGTATGTTTTATGTCTACCGAGTAATATGAATATTCCTTTTCCTTTGGGTGTTGTTTCCTCCATATATCCAAAAGTTGCATTTCTTCCATCGATTTAATTATAAATTTGGTTACTTTGTTCTTTCTGTTAATTTTTTTCCCAGTTTTGTCCATATTTGAATCCAAATTCAGGTTGAAATCCCCTCCTATTAATATGTTCCCTTGCGTATCTGCTATCTTCAAAAAAATATCTTGCATAAACTTTTGATCTTCTTCGTTAGGTGAATATACATTGAGTAGATTCCAAAACTCCGAATATATCTGACATTTTATCATTACATATCTCCCTGCTGGATCTATTATTTCCTCTTCTATTTTAATTGGCACATTTTTACTAATTAATATAGCTACTCCTCTTGCTTTTGAATTATACGACGCTGCTGCTATGTGTCCTACCCAATCTCTCTTTAATTTCTTGTGCTCCAATTTAGTTAAATATGTTTCTTGCACAAATGCTA
Organism: Narcine bancroftii; assembly: GCF_036971445.1. NCBI lineage: Eukaryota > Metazoa > Chordata > Chondrichthyes > Torpediniformes > Narcinidae > Narcine > Narcine bancroftii. The sequence continues at coordinate 250,305,605 of NC_091471.1, forward strand.
TATCAATTTTTTCTTTTTTCAGTAAATTTAGCAGTTTCTTCCTTTTAATTTGGTTATGTATTCCGTTAATATTTAAAGTCATATAGTTCAGCGTAGCCATTTCATACTTTGTTTATCTTCCCTTTCCGTTTCTCCATCATCACCTTTCCTTCTTATCCATTTCTGCTTTCTTGTTTTGAACACTTTATAAGACAACATTTCTAAAACATCAAACATTTTCCTTATTCTCTTATTTAAAACTTCTTTAACCCCATTCTCCCCTCCCCCTCCTGAGTTGCCCTTTATCCCACGTCGGGCAACCACATCTCCCCTCTCCATTTGGATTTGCGAATTCACTCGCAAACGTCAACTGATTTTGTAGTGACTGTAACTCCTCCCCACCCAGCCCCCCCCAGAAAAGATTTCAATTTTCATATGTTATAAAGGTCACTCTTTTAATTCCCTCCTTATTCCCTCTATTCCCTTTCCCTCCCTTATTAATTCTTGTCTATACTCTATATATTTTCCTCTAAATATGGATACATTCATGTATACACACTATATATATACACACATATACCCCTTTACACACATACATATAGTTCGTGGTCATCTTTACATGTCTTCATCTCTCTGCTTGTTTTGTAGTTGTTCTGCAAATTTCCTTGCTTCCTCTGGATCCGAGTATAGTCTGTTTTGTTGCCCTGGAATAACAATTTTAAGTACCGCTGGGTACTTTAACATAAATTTATATCCTTTTTTCCATAAGATCATTTTTGCTGTATTGAACTCCTTCCTCTTCTTCAGGAGTTCAAAACTTATGTCTGGATAGAAAAAAATTTTTTGACCTTTATATTCCAGTGGCTTTTTGTCTTCTCTTACTTTCTTCATTGCTTTCTCCAATATATTTTCTCTTGTATATCTTAAGAATTTTACTAAAACAGATCTTGGTTTTTGCTGCGGTTGTGGTTTCGGGGCTAAAGTTCTATGTGCCCTCTCTATTTCCATTTCTTCCTGTAATTCTGGTCTTCCTAGGACCCTGGGGATCCAATCTTTTATAAATTCTCTCATATTCTTGCCTTCTTCATCTTCCTTAAGGCCCACTATCTTTATATTATTTCTTCTATTATAGTTTTCTATTATATCTATCTTCTGAGCTAACAGCTCATGTGCCTCTTTAACTTTTTTATTAGATACTTCTAATTTCTCTTTTAAGTCCTCTACTTCCATTTCTACAATTGTTTTTCGTTCTTCCATATTTTCCATTCTTTTTCCTATCTCTGATATGACCATTTCTATTTTATTCATTTTTTCTTCTGCATTCTTAATTCTTTTTATCTCATTAAATTCTTGTAATTGCCATTCTTTCACTGATTCCATATATTCTTTAAAAAAAGATACATCCATTGTCTTGCCTTTCTCTTCTTCTTCCACTTCTTTCTGTTCTTCTTCTTCTTCTTCCTCTGGATTGACCATCTGTTGTTTCCTTGTTTTCTTTTTACCCTCTTCTTTCTTGTTGTCGTTATTGTCTGTGTTCTGCACCTGCTGCTGTGCTGCAGGTGTCTCTCTCAGCTGTGGAGATCGACTCCGCAGCTGTTCCCCCCTCCCGTCAGTGTGTTTTTTTTCATGCGCGGTTGCGCACTTTTACTCGGCTCTGCGAGCCATTTTTGTAGTCCCGAGCCCGGGACCTCCACTGACCTGTGGGAGCGGGCCTCTCTCTCCGCGGCGGGCCTCTTCGGACAGGTAAGGCCTTCACCTTCTTTTCCGACATTCTTTCTTCCTCTTTTCTTCCCGTTGTTTTCGACTTTTCTCTCTTCGCTGCCATTTTCTTCTCACCTTTATTTTTACTTTATTATAAATTTTAATCTTGTACCTTTGTGCTTTGTGTGTTTTTTTTTAACTTTTCGGGAGAGGGCTGGAATTCCCTGACCGGCCACTACTCCATCACGTGACTCTTCCCCTTTACGGAACAGACTTGATGGGCCTAGTGGCCTCCATCTGTTCCTTCGTCTTGTAATCTATGTGATGTCATGTATGTTCTCTGTCAATAAATCTGAATCCGATCTTTGTACACTCAAAACATCCTTGAAAAAAATTCACTATCCCCCACTACATGGTGGCTAGCCCTGGCCTCTCAAACTGCAGAGGAACGTTCATAAGTTGGAGTCTTTCGGAAGCACTTATAAACCACAGAAGGGGACCTCACAAATTGTCCACCTGGCATCTCACCGGACACCTCCTCCTCGTTCTCCGAAAGAGTCCACAACTCTTAACCAATCTCAGCAGCCACTTCAGAACACATAAAACCAGAGCAAAAGGCTACTCCTTTCTTCCTATCTGTAAACCAGTTCTCTATCCACCTCAATACCATCCCTCCTGTACTGTGTGATTTAGGTTCGTACACTAATCTCCTAATAAGGCACAGGACGCACCTTATCTGAAAGTCCAGGTATCCCACATCCACTGGTTCTCTACTAGTTACGTCCTCAAAAAAATTCTATAAGATTCGTCAGACATGATTCTCCCTTCATAAAACCATGCTGGCTCTGTCCGATGATATCGCGACTTTCCAAACGTGCTGGAATCGCGTCGTTAATAACTGACTCTAGCATTTCCCCACTGCCGATGTCAGGCTATAGTTTCCCATTTTTTTTTCTCTCTCCTTTAAAAAAGCGGGGTTATGTTTGCCACCCTCCAATCCTCAGGAATGAATCCAGAATCGAAAGAGATTTGAAAAATGATCACTCAAGCATCCACTATACCTTGGGCTACTTCTTTAAGCTGTCTGGGATGCTGACTATGCTGCCCTGGGGCATCCATGACAGTATGGTGGAGACCGCCTAGACCTACCAGCAGGTGGGGCCAGTGTGCAACAAGTATGCCTGATGGTAGCACCTGGTTCAAAGCCCTGCACATAATGTACATTTGCACCGAAATTCTTATTTGCTGCAGCCATCCAGGCACTTTTATAAAAAAACAATAGAATATATTAAATTGCCCCTGAATTAAAAAAAATTTAGGCAGACAACAGGCCCTTCCAGACCACGAGCCTGTGCCACCCAATTACACCCAATTGACTGATAACCCCCATATGTTTTTTGAAGGGTTAGAGGATACCAGACCATACAGAAGAAACTGCGTAGGGAAAACGTACAAACTCCTCACACCTTTGCCCACACCCCCCCTTCCCCTTTACCCTTTGTCCAGACGCCTGGCAGCATTCTCTCATACCTTGATGAAGGGCTCAAGTCCCGAAACGTCGGTTATGTATCTTTGCCTTTGCGATCAAGATTAGAATGGCGGAGCAGATGGGCCGACTTCTGCTCCCAGATGTTGTGACAGCGGCAGATTCGAACCCAGGTCGCTGGGGTCTGTGATAGTTCCACTCACCTAACACTGGAGAAGGCACCCGCTCCTCCATTCTGATTTGAGTTGGAAAAGGAGATACTGTGGGCAGAATATTCATAAAACCCTCAGGCCAGAAGTTCTAACCATAACTTGGAGGCACAGGATGCAGCTAATAAACCTGCCGTCTCCCAACACCAAGCATCCACGGTGCACCCTGACCTCCGGTGCTCTCTGTGTGAAGCTTTGAAGGTTCAAGATTCCTTTTACTGTCAAGTAATAATACGAAAGATTTCAGATGTATTGTCAGAGTGCATTCACATCACATACAACCCTGAGATTCTTTTCCCTGTGGACAAGGCAGAATTACCACTTATTGGCAGTGCAAAAAATTCTGACTCAGCATGCACATGTAAACAAGTAAAGAAATGTAAACAAATTGAATGTGCAATACAGAGAGAGAGAAAAAATCAATGAGGTACAAAAGTCAGAGTCCTTAAATGAGCCCCTGATTGAGTTTGTTTTTGAGGAGGGGGGGAAGCAGCTATTCCTGAACATGGTGGTGCGAGGTTCACATCTACCTCTTTCCTGATGGTAGCAGTGAGAACAGAACGGGTGCAGGGTGGTGTGGATCCTTGATGATGGCTGTTGCCCTCCAAGGGCAGTGCTCTTTGTAGATGTTCTCGATGATGGGGAGGGTTTTCCTGAGCTGTCATTTTGCAGGGTTTTATGGTCAGGAACATCGACGTCCCTAATACCAGGCTGCGATGCAGCCAATCAGCACACTTCCAACTACTCACCTACAGAAACTTGCCAGAGTTTCTGATGTCGAGCCAAACCTCTGTAAACTCCTGAAGAAGTAAAGGTGCTGATCTGTTTTCTCCATGGTAACATTAGTTTATTGGGTCCAGAAAGATCCTCTAAGATAGTGACTCCCAAGAATTTAAATTTGCTCTCCACCTCTGATTCCGCCCCCCCCCCCCGCCAACCAGGGATCACTGGATCGTACTTCTCTGAAGTCAACAACAAGATGTTATGCACACAATATATTTCCACTTTTGCCAAAAAGGCAAACAAAAAATTGCCATTTCCCTGAAAACACTGTAACTTATCTAGATATTCTTAAATCCTGTCTGTAAGAATCCGCTCCAACAGTTTGCCCACCACTGATGTACAATTCACTGGTCTGTAATTTCCTGAATTCTCCCCTATTGCCAAGGATTCAACATTTGCCGTTCTCTAATCTTCCGGCACCCTGCAGCTAAGGAGGACACAGAAATCTTTGCTAACACCAAAACAATCTCTTCCCTCCCTTCTCATCGCAATCTGGGGTATATCTCGTCAGGTCCCAGGATCTTATCAATCAGATTTCAGCTTCAGAAGATCCTGCGCTTCCTCTTTCTTAACCCCAACATGTTCCAGCACCCAAGCTTATTCTCTATTGACCTCACCTTCACCAAGGTCCTTTTCTCTGGTGAATACTGTATTTATTTCGAACCTCCTCTGCCTCCAGGCACATATTGCCTCTTGTATCCTTAAGTGGCCCCACCTTCACCCTCATCATCCTTCTGTTCCTCACGTATGCGTAGAACGCCCAAGATTTTCCTTAATCTACCTTGCCAAGGCCTTCCCATCCCCCCTACTGGTTCTCCTAGGTCCTTTAAGTTCCTTCCTGGCTACCATATCATTTTCATGATCCCTTCCTGTTTTTTGCTTCCCAAATTTATTCCTTCTTCCTTTTAACTGGCTTCCTCGCCTGTTTTGTCCAATGCGGTTCCCTTCTCCTATAATTTTTCCCTGTATCCGTTGAATGAACCTATCCAGGACCCCATGTAAGTGGTCCCTAAATATTCTCGACATCTGCGCTTTCTCCCTGAGAACACCTGTTCCCAATTTACTCTCCCCAGTTCCTGCCTCATTAACCCTTCCTCAATTAAACCTGGGAGGCAACATCTCATGTGGGAGCCTTGATCTCGTTCACCGTCTATCTGGTAGCCTAACTATCGAACCCCCATCGCTATAGCTCTCCTCTTTCCCCCTCTTCCCTTCCTAGCCGAAGGTCAAGACACTGCCAGAAACCTGACCACTATGACTTGTCCTTGGTAGATCCCTCTCCACCCCCACCCCCACCCCCCATCCCATTCTAGAGGCAACAATCAGCTCCTTAGTTTTGGTGACATTGACTGCGACGTTGTTGTTGATGCACCATTCAGCCAAGTTTTCAATCTCCCTCCTTCACGCTGACTCATCACCTCTTTTTATACAACCCACAACAGTTATAGGTGGAAAGTGAGTAGAGGAGGAGACTAAGTTTTAAATTTAAATAAATCTTATGTTAAAAAATATTTAACTTAGACATACAGCCCACGAGCCTGTGCTGCCAATTTACACCCCATTAACCTACGCCATGGTACATTTTGAATGGTGGGAGGAAACTGGAGTCCCCCCCAGGGAAAACCCTCACAGACACGGGGAGAAGGTACAAACTCCTTACAGACATTTCAGGATTCGAACCCCTGTCCGGTTCCCATCGCTGTAAAGGCATGGCGCTGACCACTACGCCGACCGTACTCGCTGCACTGGACAAGTACACCTCGGTTTTGTGAGGCATGTAGAGGATGCGAATGTTCATTTGGTGTATCTGTGATAGAAGATGGGAGGCTGGACATTGTGTCTGTGGGCTGTGGTGGTGGGGGGAGGGGGCAGGTGGTGTTGCTGTATGTATAGGAGACTGGGCTTCAGTCCGGAATGAATACACTGTGGTGATATGTAATTACACCACCTGGTCACCAGGGGTCACCCCAGTGACCTTGTATATAAAGCAGTCCAGAGCTACAGTCTCGCCTTCCAGGTTCGTCTTGCAGAGAGACAAGACCTCTTAGTGTACATATTAGTTTATTAAAGCTGTCTTATACTCGCACTGCTGGTGTTGTTATTGTCAGTACATACAGACTGCACTAAGTGTGATCGTGTACGGATGCAGAGCCTGCAGCAAGAGTCAATCTGCTAGTGAACGAAAGTTCTGGGGGTGGAGGAAGAGGTTCTTGTATCCCGTTTGTTTACAGATTCCCATAAACAGGCTGCAGTTTGCAACTCACAAGGCATTCCACCTCTGACTAAAATGTAATTTTCACTTTTACACTTTCTCACCTTGACTGTGGTTTGAATGAGTGATAACAGACTGAATCAAGCAAGGGAGGGCACTGCTGCAAACTTTTCCCTGGTGAAGGTTGCGTCTGCTCACACATGGGGAGGGAAGTGGAGGACTGTGGCTGTGGACAGTTTCCATATGAGGGAGTCTTCCACTTCAAGGGGGAAACGTGGGCGGCAAGGTCAGTGTTACAGTGCCAGCGACCAGAGTTCAAATCCGACACTGTCTGCAATTAGTTTATACATTCTTCCCATGTCTGCCAGGGGCTCCGATATCCTCTCAACCTTCAAAACCCTACGGGGGGGTTGTAGGTGAATTGGGTGGCATGGGCTCATGGGCAATATGGGTCTGTTACTGTGCTGAATGACTAAATTTTTAATTTAAAATAATATAGTAATGAGTCTCGTTGTTACAGGTATGCACATTTTTCTGCATGTTTACATCGAGAATTAGCCAGTGAATTAAAGAACAGAGAAAATATTCAGTGCTCTCCCTCGCCACTCACATGACTGCATCTGTGTCTCTGTTCCACAGACATTTCTGTGTCTGAGGCCCTACGTCTCCCACCACAAAGTCTAACAGGTAGAGAGTGGGTGAGAGGAAACTCATAAATGCTCATCTAGAAAAAGACCAAAAGGAAAACCCCTCTGATTTAAATCAAAGTAACTGCTGAACACTGAATTCCTATGATGGACCAGGTCACACAATGCACCCCCTCTATGGCAACTTTCCACTAGGCAGGTGGTCTGAGCAAACCCTCCCTTCCACTGGGAGAGCGAGGGGACCTCCGCATGTATGGCAGCCTGCAATGGTGCCCCACACACACACACACACACACACACACACAACCACACACACACACACAACCACACACACACACAACCAGAACCTCACACATGCACACAACCACACACACAACCAGAACCACATACACGCATCCACACACACACAAAACCACAACTACACACACACAACCACACACACACAACCAGAACCACACACATACACAACCACACACACACACAACCACACATACACACATACACAAAACCACACACACACACACACAAAACCACACACACACACACACACACACACACACACAACCACACACACACAACCAGAAGCACACACATACACAACCACACACACACAACCAGAACCACACACAACCAGAACCACATACACATGCACACATCCACACACACACACAACCACACACACACAACCAGAAGCACACACATACACAACCACACACACACAACCAGAACCACATACATATGCACACAAAACCACACACACACACACACACACACACACACACACACACACACACACACACACACACACACCATGACAGGAGCAGAAATTTAAACATGAGCTGAACCATTTTCTCACTCAGCCCCACTGCCTGCCTTTCTCCCCATTAGCTTTGATGCCCTGGCTAATCAAGAACCTAACAATATCTGCCTTAAATACACCCAATGACCCAGCCTCCACAAGTGGCAACAATTTCCACAGATTTACCACCCTCTTGCTGAGAAATTCCTCTGCCCTTCTGTTCTAAGTGGTCCCAGCCTCTCCCCCCCATGGGAAACAACCTTTCTACATCTACCCTGTCCACGCCTTTCAACAATCAAAATGTTTCAATGAGATCCCCCTTCATTCTCCTAAATTCCAATGAGCCCAGGCCAAGAGCTGTCAAACACTCTTCATATGATAACATTTTCATTACCTGAATCAACCTTGTGAACCTCCTCTGAACCCTCTCCAACGTCAGCACATCTTTTATTAAATGAGGAGCCCAAAACTGCTCACAATTCTCCAAGTGAGGTCTCACCAGTGCCTTAAAAAACCTCAGACATGCATATAGACACACACATGCATACTCATGTACACACACACACACACACACATGTAAGCAGAGAGATAGACACACAGACATAGACACATGCACACAGACATAGACATGTGGATGCACTGACACATGCACATACAGACACATGCACATGCAATCAGACATTCACACAAGTGTGCACATACTCAGAAACATATGCACTCACAGAAAAGTGCACGCAAACCCACACACAAACACACACACCCCAGACACAAACAAACACACACACCAACCAACCTATACCCACACACACACACACACACACACACACACACACACACACACACACAGAATCCAGTTACACCTGATGTCTGCATCTTTACTGGCCAGGTGTTGCAGGGCTTTGAATAGAGCTAGTGCAGTGGTTCTCAACCTTTTTCTTCCCACTCACATCCCACTTTAAGTAATCCCCATGCCATCAGGGCTCTGTGGTTAGTAACATAATGAGTCAATGAGGGACGATTAAAACAGTGGTTTTGAAACTTTTTATTTTCACCCACATACCGCCTTAAGCAATCCCTTACTAATCACAGAGCATCTATGGCATAGGGATTAATTAAAGTGGAATATGAGTGGATAGACAAAGGTTGAGAACCACTGAGCATCTGCTGTAGACCTGCTGCGATATACAAATTGGAACGGATCCATGTCACCGCTCAGACAGGAGCTGATATGCTGTTGATGTGAGCGCCACTGGTCAGTAGTATTTTTAGGGAGTGCAACAGTAGTTCTCATCTTCTATGTGACTTATCCATAACATAAGTTGCATGGAGTCGGGGGTTAGCATGAGGAGAGGATTGGTTAATCAACAGAAGGCAGAGCATTGGATAAAAGAGTATTTCTCTGGATAGTTGAATACTGCAGGGGTCAATACTAGTTCTGCAACTGTTCTATATACTATATATATTCCACAGTATAAGATGGCCCGTGAACATTAAAAACGTCACCCATAAAATCAGGGGTTGTCTTATACGCCAAGTATAAAATCCAAACCTTAACAGTGAAGTTTCAGCGCTCTCCTGTGGGGGTCTCCCCACCCCGTCCGACTGTACAGGCTTCAGACGGCTTTTCAAGGAGCCAACAGTGGTTTATTTTAAAATATGCTCAGAAAATGTAAACCTTTACTGGGTAATTTGCTTTTAAAATATTGTGAATTAGTATATTAAATAGGCCTGACATCATCACTCCACTGCTCAGCAGTAAGTACCAGACTTGGGGTCATCTTAAATAGCGAGTATAGCTCAAAACCTAAATTTTAGGGGGTTAAACAGAGCGGTGTTATATATGGTAACCACTGATGATTTGGAAGAGGGGACTGAGTGTAGCCTAATGATGGGACTAAACTGAATGGAAAAGCAAAGTGTGCAAAAAAAAATAGAGAGAGGAAAAAAGATAGGTTCAGTGAGCGGGCAAGGAGTAAATGCAAGGTCGTCCACTTTGGAAGGAAAAAAAGGAAGATCAGATTAGTATTTACATGGTGACAGATGGCAGTGTGCCATGGTGCAGACATGGGAATGCTTGTGAATGATCAGAAAAGGTGCAAAGTCGATCAAGGAAGCCAACAGAATGTTGAATTTAAGAGCAGGGAGGTTCTGCCACAAGTGTACAAGTCAAGTTTATTGTCATCTGATTGCACAAGTACAACCCGATGAAGCAGCGTTCTCCGGTCCTCGGTGAAGAACACGCAGACTCACATCCAGACATAACACACATACAGACAGACAATACACATGCAGGGCTCATATATTCATTCTTACAAATAAATTAATAAATATTGTTTTATAAATATGAGCATCTCGGATGGTTAGTTGCGAGCAGTTTCTTTGGTCGTTCAGCGTTCTTGCTGCTCCTCAGCCTGGTGGCGCTGGCTCTGATTCTCCTGTATTCCTTCCCCGACGAGAGCAGCTGAAAGAGGCCGTGCACGGGGTGGAAAGGGATCCTCAGCGATTTTGCGCACCCTCTTCAGACAATGGTTCCAGTAGATCACGTCGATATGGAGGGAGAGGGAGTAATCCTCTCTGCCGCTCTTATGGTCCTGTGGATTGACCTCTGATCCATTTCTCTGCAGCAACCGTACTGCCCTGTGGTGCAGCCGGCCAGGACGCTCTCGATGAAGCTCCTGCAGGAGGTTGACATGATATCAGAGGCCATACATGGAGAACAGCTTGCAGTTCTAGTGTCCTCACCTAAGTAAAATTATAGAGTAAAATCGCCATGATCTAGAATTCAAGCAACTGGCCAAAAAAATCACAAAAATAAACAGGTAAAAATACAAACATTTAAAATTGGCAGCCCTAGCATTCAGTTCACTAATCACACAACAGGCCATCTCAAGCATCAAGCAACTGAAACGTTCACTTCTCTGACATTCACCAATCCCCATAGGTTTTTTTTTAAACTTTATTTAAAATTTTATGACATGAATAAAATAAAAATTACATTTAAAGAAATAATAAAAAATAAGATAATAAAAATTAGAATACTACATCATTAAACTACACAAATTAACCCCCCCCCAATAATTATAACACAACATTAATCATCTAATTTAAAATTAGTCCAACCCTCCCCAAAAATAAAGAGTGAAGAATTAATTAACAATGTTGTAAATAAAATAGAAAAAACCCCACTTACAAAAAAAAGGATAAAACTTTACAACAAAAAAATTACTAACAACAAAAAAAATCAATACTAAAATAATACCATTAAACATATATTTAAATCAAACATAATACATATATTTAACAAATGAAATCCACTTTAAAACCAAGTTCAAATATTAAAATCATATATCAACCTCATATCTGTTATACAAAAAATCATAATTAATAATACATAAATACAGAATTTCCATTAATACCAAGTTTCCTTTATAATTAATCGAAAGAACAAAAACATCCCTTAGAAAAACAATCAAATAAACTTTTTATTCCCTTCCCCTCCCCTTATATAAAAAAAGAAAAAAAAGTTCAAACTCTTATAAAATTCTCCATATTCTTCATTTATAACATCTTCAAAATTCTCTATCGAAATTAACTTAATTTTATTGAACTCTTCTCCCTCAATGTATTTGTACTTAATTTTCTTCTTTTTCTTCTTATCACCTTTCCCCTCATCTTCCTCTTCATCTAATTCAACATCCTCAATTTTTGACTTTTTATCTTCTGTGACATCATCCTCTTAAAAAAGAGAGAAAAAAGAGAAACCCCCCCAAAAAAAAGAAAAAGAGAAAAAAAAGAGAGAAAAAACCTCCTAATTCCCTCTCAATTACAATCAGAAAACAAAAAGAGTTTAAAAAAAATTATTTATTAAAAAAAATAATAAAAAAAACCCTTCACTTCTTAACACAAAAATTAAAAAGAAAAAAAAACAGGTCGGAGGTCACGACTACCTCCTCCTGTTTAAACCGCCCAAAGTGGTAACTCCCCCAAAATATTGGGTGTGAGATAACTCACAGGTAGCTGATGACTTCTGGAAACTAGTGCCCACCCAGTTCCCTCTCTCAACTCGCATTTCATTAAACTATCATCATTATTTAACTATTTAAACTCTTCTCAAAGCTTGAAAAACTCGTGCAGTTTGACATGCAGAGTTTTGCCGCCAGCCTTCCAGACCTCTGGGGGGATTCCATCCATACCTGCTGCTTTGCCACTTTTCAGTTGTTCGATTGCCTTATATGTCTCATCCTGGGTGAGGACCTCATCCAGTTCTAGCCTTAGGGGCTGTTGAGGGAGCTGGAGCAGGGCGGAATCTTGGACTGAGCGGTTGGCACTGAAAAGAGATTGGAAGTGTTCTGACCATCAGTTGAGGATGGAGATCTTGTCGCTGAGGAGGACTTTGCCGTCTGAGCTGCGCAGCGGGCTTTGGACTTGGGGTGAGGGGCCGTACACAGCCTTTAACTGCATGAGTTTTTCAAGCTTTGTTGGGACCAAGGAAAACTGCCTCAGGACCTTCGTGATGCCACCATCATCACCCTGTACAAAAACAAAGGCGAGAAATCAGACTGCTCAAACTACAGGGGAATCACGTTGCTCTTCATTGCAGGCAAAATCTTCGCTAGGATTCTCCTAAATAGAATAATACCTAGTGTCGCCGAGAATATTCTCCCAGAATCACAGTGCGGCTTTCGCACAAACAGAGGAACTACTGACATGGTCTTTGACCTCAGACAGCTCCAAGAAAAGTGCAGAGAACAAAACAAAGGACTCTACATCACCTTTGTTGACCTCACCAAAGCCTTCGACACCGTGAGCAGGAAAGGGCTTTGGCAAATACTAGAGCGCATCGGATGTCCCCCAAAGTTCCTCAACATGGTTATCCAACTGCACGAAAACCAACAAGGTCGGGTCAGATACAGCAATGAGCTCTCTGAACCCTTCTCCATTAACAATGGCATGAAGCAAGGATGTGTTCTCGCACCAACCCTCTTTTCAATCTTCTTCAGCATGATGCTGAAGCAAGCCATGAAAGACCTCAACAATGAAGATGCTGTTTACATCCGATACCGCACGGATGGCAGTCTCTTCAATCTGAGGCGCCTGCAAGCTCACACCAAGACACAAGAGAAACTTGTGCGTGAACTACTCTTTGCAGACGATGCCGCTTTAGTTGCCCATTCAGAGCCAGCTCTTCAGCGCTTGACGTCCTGTTTTGCGGAAACTGCCAAAATGTTTGGCCTGGAAGTCAGCCTGAAGAAAACTGAGGTCCTCCATCAGCCAGCTCCCCACCATGACTACCAGCCCCCCCACATCTCCATCGGGCACACAAAACTCAAAACGGTCAACCAGTTTACCTATCTCGGCTGCACCATTTCATCAGATGCAGGGATCGACAACGAGATAGACAACAGACTCGCCAAGGCAAATAGTGCCTTTGGAAGACTACACAAAAGAGTCTGGAAAAACAACCAACTGAAAAACCTCACAAAGATAAGCGTATACAGAGCCATTGTCATACCCACACTCCTGTTCGGCTCCGAATCATGGGTCCTCTATGATGCATCGGATCACCAGCGTTGTCTCCGCTCCATCCTCAACATTCATTGGAGCGCTTTCATCCCTAATGTCGAAGTACTCGAGATGGCAGAGGTCGACAGCATCGAGTCCACGCTGCTGAAGATCCAGCTGCGCTGGGTGGGTCACGTCTCCAGAATGGAGGACCATCACCTTCCCAAGATCGTGTTATATGGCGAGCTCTCCACTGGCCACCGTGACAGAGGTGCACCAAAGAAAAGGTACAAGGACTGCCTAAAGAAATCTCTTAGTGCCTGCCACATTGACCACCGCCAGTGGGCTGATATCGCCTCAAACCATGCATCTTGGCGCCTCACAGTTTGGCGGACAGCAACCTCCTTTGAAGAAGACCGCAGAGCCCACCTCACTGACAAAAGGCAAAGGAGGAAAAACCCAACACCCAACCCCAACCAACCAATTTTCCCCTGCAACCGCTGCAACCGTGTCTGCCTGTCCCGCATCGGACTTGTCAGCCACCAACGAGCCTGCAGCTGACATGGACATTTACCCCCTCCATAAATCTTCATCTGCGAAGCCAAGCCAAAGAAGAAGAAACTCTTCTCAAAAAAAAGATAAAAGATTTATTTTTTTAAATCAACATTACCACTTTGGTCACCATTGCTTCCATTTCTTTTAAAAATCTGGATCCCATCTTACATCTCTACTCTCTTTGGAGACCTTGAAGGACTACATCGTTCCTGAAACTGCATGATTGGTAGAGACTGAGCAAAGTCCATAACCTCTTTGGGATTGTCAAAGAACTTTGGCTAATTTCCATCCTAAAAAATCTTCAGTACCGCAGAATACCTGAATGTTGCCTTATGTCTTTTTTTCCACAACCGTTCTTTCACAGAATTAAATTCGCGTCGTTGAAACATAATTTCTTGACTCAAATCTTGATAGAAGAAAACAGGATTATTCTGAACCATCAAAGGAGATCTATTTTGCTGGGCATTTCTAATAGCCATACGTAAAATTGTCTCTCTGTCACAATAGTTTAAACAACGGATCAGAACAGGTCTTGGATTCTGTCCTGAAAAAGATTTTCTTCTTAAAACTCTATGAGCACGTTCCAGTATTAAACCTTCAGGGAATTTATCCTGTCCTAACTCTTGTGGAATCCATTCAGTAAAAAATTTTCTTGGATCTGGTCCTTCTATGCCTTCTGGCAAACCAACAATTTTCACATTGTTCCGTCTAGATTGATTCTCCAAATAATCAACCTTTTTTGCTAAATTTTTATTTTGGATCTGCAATGTTTCAATTATTCTATTTTCATCTTGTAGTTGATCCTGTACATCGACTAAGCCTTGATCACACATTTCAAATCTTTCAACGGTTTAAAGCTTAAAAACTCCATTAATGGCTTCCGCCATCGCATTAATCTTGGAAATAAACGGGTTCACAAAATTAGCTAAGTGACTCAATACAGAATATATCTTATCTTCAAGATCCTTAACAAACATTTCAACAGAAGTAGATTCAGGCATAATGGGGTCTTGCTGTTCCTTAGAGACCACGGGATCTTCTGTCCCTTCCCTTAATTTAATATCTTTTCTAGCAGTTTGACTTCGTATAAAAATCCCTCTCAAAGTCCCCCCAGCAATGCCAGGAGACTGAAGATCAGGGTTATCTTTAAGCCAAATCTCTTTAATCATCTTCACTGAATCGATGTCTGGAAAAACCATTGTAATTGAAGATGCATTTTGCAGCGCCACCACTGTACCAGTCGAATAACAGCTCTTTAACTCTCCAGCTGGTGGCGCCCCAGCTGATTCAACTGTCAAAGTCTCAGTAACAGCACTCACAGTGGCCGTTGTGTGAAATACTGGCACCCGGCCAGCTCTTTGTTCTGAAAGCTGCTGAGTGCGACCTTCAGAGAGCCTTACCGGTTTAAAACGGAGTTTCAATGCCGAATTCTGTACGTCTTCTTCTGGATCCATTCTACGTTGAGTCCTGGCTTCTTGTAAACAAGTAGGCTCAGATAATTTCGGAAAATGTAGTTTTTTAACAGTCTGTTGATGTTTTCTTTTACCTTCTTTTTTGCATATAAACTATTAGGTATTAATCCAGCACCTCTTATTATTTATAAATTTTTAAAAGAACTTTAATGGGCACTTAAAGACAAAACAATAAATCAGAGTCAGGAGAGGTCTGGAAGGCACGTCTGTTCCCTACACCATCTTGCCACGCCCCCACCAATCCCCATAGGTGACGGATACTTTACTGGCTTTGGAGGGATGCTCACCGGTTTGATTGAAGAGATGAGGGGTTAGCTTATGAGGAGAGATTGAGTCACCTGGGATAAACCTGGGGGATGAGAAGGGATCTTAATAGAAACTTGTACACTTATGAAAGGGATAGAAAAGATAAAGTTGTTTCATTGGTGTTGTGGTATGACCACTAGCTGACTGCAGGGGGGCGATCTCTGTACTTGCAGGAAGACCACCTGAGGGGCTGACTCCACCTGAGTGGCAGTCAATCAGCTGAAGTGAATAGACCACCTAAGGGGCTGACTTCACCTGGCCGGCTGTCAGTCAGCCAACCCGAATAGACCACCTGAGGGGCTGACCCAACTTGAGTGGCTGTCAATCAGCTGAACTGAATAGACCACCTAAGGAGCTGAGTTCACCTGGCTGGCTGTCAATCAGCCGACCTGGATATAAACCTGAGTCAGCCCCTCCTGAGCCAGTCGCATGGGGAGCCACCAAGGCTTGAACTGGTGTTCCAACTTTTACTGGAATCAAGCCTGTTGTACAGTCTTTCGAGTTTTGTGCTTGCTCGCTGATGCACCATAATTGGTGAGTGAAATTAAAGAGCAGAATCGGACCCAGAATTTATTGTCATGAACCTGTCACAAAATTCATTGTTTTGTGACAGCATCATCACAGGGCAAACATTATATAAACATTGTATTATATTACAAAATAAATTTTAAAAAATGCTGAAAAATAAAAAGTCAAAGTGAGGCAGTGTCTGTGGATCATTGATCATTCAGGAATCTGATGGCAGCTGGGAAGAAGCTGTCCCCATGCTGCTGAGAGCTCGTCTTCAGGTTCCTGTACCTTTTCCTCAATGGTAGCAGAGTGAAGAGGGCC
The DNA here is from genome assembly GCF_036971445.1 of Narcine bancroftii. NCBI lineage: Eukaryota > Metazoa > Chordata > Chondrichthyes > Torpediniformes > Narcinidae > Narcine > Narcine bancroftii. Next base: position 250,322,087 of record NC_091471.1, read on the forward strand.
TGGCCTGGGTAATAGAGGCCCTTGAGGATAGGGGCTGTTTTTTAAAGGCTCTGCCTCTTGAAGATGTCCTCGATGGAGTGAAGGCTGGTGCCTGTGATGTCGCAGTTAGAAACCCTCTGGAGTTTATTCTTGTCCTGAGCGTTGGCGCCTCCATACCAGCCAGTGATGCAACTAGCCAGAATGCTCTCCACGGTCCACCTGTAGAAGTTTTTGGGAGTCTTTGGTGACCTACCCAACTGTCTCAGTCACCTCACAAGACGATGAGTGGCAAAAATTATATATTTTAATCCATTGCAAAATCTTTACCCTGGGCAAGTGGAGAATAATAGCTAATGAAGGAATCTGATAAAACTCTGTGAACTTTGAGAAACTCTGTGTTGCACGCTGCAGGTGCAAGTACTGCTGGAAGAAGCCTTGATTCTCAGCGTGTCATTTTGACAAGGCAGGAACCCCAGTGGTGAGGTCCTCTTAAAAGTTCAAGATGCGGTTTCAAATTGACAGAAGTCTGTGGGTGGAAGTTTACTGCTGGTATAAAGCACACTTGCAAAGGGTTGGTCAGTGCTGACTGGATGATGAGCTCTGGGCACCAGTGATGCTCTTGTCGAGCGTGCAGGACATCAGTTTGCTTTGAGATCCAGTTCCATCCTTCGTTAGTTCGCTGCTTTCATGGCCCCTGGAGATGGGGGATGTCTTTCCTTATCCGTCCATTTTCGTTGTGGACGGACACTCAGACAATGTGCCCTTTGCAACTGTGAATAAAAGGAAAAAACTGACTTTAACCCACAAGTTCCTCGGGATGCTGGCGCTGCTTGTTCTGGCTGGATATGGACTTGGAGCCTTCAGTCTGTGGAAATTGCATTTTGAGGTGCAGGAATTCGACTCCATGTTTCTAGCTGTTAAGGTAAATCATCCTCTTTAATTAAAAGTAAAAACACAATACTGGAGAAACTCAGCAGGTCAAACAGTGCACCTTTACAGCAAAGATAAAGATGCACAACTAATGTTTCGGGCTTAGGCATGGACAAAATGTCTGCAGGCTATGTAATGTGCACTGTTTGACCTGATGAGTTGGGTTTTCACTTCTGTGTTTAACTAAATTGTCTTTTTTAAGTGAGGCATGTGGACAAACTGCAATCCACAAGTAGCCATGTCCGTTGTTCTGTCATTGTTCTTGCTCGGTCCGTCAGCCTCTACCTGTTCCGCTAAAGCATGTGTAGGAACAACCAAGTGTCCGCAGCAGCACTGGAACCGAGTCCCTGAACCCTCGGTTATGTACAGACTCTCAAAGAGATGAGATACCAAAGGCGCTGAATGCTTGAGGTATATTATTCTGACTGGTGAATGGACCAAGAGTGTTAGCAAAGGTGAATGAAAACTAATGGTTTAAGCTCGAGTTAGCCAATCACCGAACTCTCTCTACGATATTTGTCACAAATGGTCTGAACTTTGCTAAAAATAATGCTCTCTGATTTTGAAGTATGCAAGATTAATCAAGATTAATAAATAATAACTCTCCCAAAGTAAGGTGATGTTGGAGTACTGCTCTATAGAACTGGGCCTCTGTCAACATTAAACATTCATTTGCTGTGTATGATTCAGTGCAGGACTGAAAGTCGATTGTGGCAAACAACTGACACATCTAAATCAATGGGAGGGGGGGGGGGTAACAGCGATTAAACTCTTGCATTTGTATCATCCTGAAAATGGCTATGACCACAGAGCATATGTTGACAGGATTTCAAGGTTTGAGTTACAGACAGGAGATTCTGTGAGCCAGATAGGTATGCCCGCATGGTGTGCTGCCTCCCTGGTGCAAGGGTGTGGGATATCTCAAATCGGGTCCAGGGTATTCTAAAAGGGGAAGGCGAACAGCCTGATGTCTTGGTACATGTGGGTACCAATGACATTGATAAAAAGAAGGAGGAAGTACTGAAAAAGGATTACAGAGAGCTAGGACAGAAACTAAGAAATAGGACAGCCAGGGTGGTGATCTCCGGTTTGCTACCTGTGCCAAGTGCAACTGAGGACAAAAATGGAAGGTTAAGAAAAATGAATGTGTGGCTGAGGGGCTGGTGTAAAGGACAGGGTTTTGGCTTCTTGGATCATTGGGATCTCTTTTGGGGAAGGCATGACCTCTACAAGAAGGATGGGTTACACCTAAACCCAAAAGGGGTCAATATATTGGCAGCTAGGTTTGGTACAGCCGTCGGGTGCGGTTTAAACTAATTTGGCAGGGGGGTGGGAACCTGTATGATAGAGCAAAGGACAGAAAAGATAAAACAGGAAAAGTTAGGTTAGGCAGTGAAAGTAAAAAATCAGAAAGAGCAAGGAGGGTGAAAAAAGCAAATCTGAAGGCTTTATATCTTAATGCAAGAATCATTCGGAACAAGGTAGATGAATTAGCTGTGGAAATTGAGATAAACAAATATGATTTGATTGGGATTACAGAAACATGGCTGCAGGATGGGCAAGCCTGGGAACTTAACATCCCAGGATATACGTCAGCAGGGAGGGAATTTTAAAAACAAAGAAAACCTTACCTCAGTTGAGGTCCAGTTGGCAAGGAGCGAAGAGGCGGGAGCGTGCTGTGCTGAACGGACGTGAATAGAGTGGTCATTTAGTCTTAATTAAGAAATTAATAATTTAGGTGGGCATTGCTGTTCAGTGCAGAGACAGTAATTGAATAGGGAGTGCAGGTGGGAGTAATTAAAGGAAACTGGTTAGGATTGGACAGTGCTAGTGGTCACATTGGGTTGTGTATTAAAGTAAAGGAAAGGTTTTTGGGAGCGGCGGTGAGTGAGCGGCGGTGAGTGAGCGGCGGTGAGTGAGCGGCGGTGAGTGAGCGGCGGTGAGTGAGCGGCGGTGAGTGAGCGGCGGTGAGTGAGCGGCGGTGAGTGAGCGGCGGTGAGTGAGCGGCGGTGAGTGAGCGGCGGTGAGTGAGCGGCGGTGAGTGAGCGGCGGTGAGTGAGCGGCGGTGAGTGAGCGGCGGTGAGTGAGCGGCGGTGAGTGAGCGGCGGTGAGTGAGCGGCGGTGAGTGAGCGGCGGTGAGTGAGTGGCCCAAGCAAGTGAGTGGGAGCACAGGTTGAGGACGAGTCACTGCACATTAAGGTAAGATAGTCTTTATTACTACTTCATTGGGGTAAAGGATGAGTGTTAGGGCTGTGTATTGTTGGGAGTGCCAGATGTGGGAGGTCCTGGAGTCTTCCAGACTCCCGGATGTCCATATCTGCACTAGGTGTGTCGAGCTGCAGATTCTTAGGGACTGTGTTAGGGAACTAGAGCTGCAGCTCGATGACCTCAGGCTGGTTAGGGAAACAGAGGAAGTCATAGACAGGAGTTACAGCCAGGTGGTCACGCCAGGGCCACGGGAGGAGGAAAGGTGGGTAACAGTTAGGAGAGGGACAGAAAAACGTAAGGTGCCAGAGAGGAGCCCTATGACTGTAACCCTCAGCATTAAGTCTGCCTCTTTGAGTACTGTTGAGGAGGACATCAAGGTTGGGGGGAGCAGCAGTGGCTGTGCCTCTGGCATGGGGTCAGCCCCTATAGCTCAGAAAGGGAGGGAAAGGAAGAGGAGGGCAATTGTGGTAGGAGACTCCACAGTTAAGAGGACGGATAGGGGATTCTGCGGACGCAGCAAGGAGAACCGGATGGTGGTTTGCCTCCCTGGTGCCAGGGTCCGAGATGTTGCTGCTCGTGTCCCAGATATCCTAAAGTGGGAGGGACAGGAGCCAGAGGTCGTGGTACATGTAGGTACCAATGACATAGGGAGAATTAGAGAAGAGGTCCTAAAAAGTGAGTACAGGCAGTTAGGTAGGGAGTTAAAAAGAAGGACCGCAAAGGGGGTAATCTCTGGATTACTCCCTGTGCCACGTGACAGTGTGAATAGAAATAGAATGAGGTGGAGGATTAACACGTGGCTGAAGGGGTGGAGTAAGGGGCAGGGTTTTAAGTTTCTGGATAACTGGGACCTTTTTTGGGGGAGATGTGACCTGTACAGTAAGGACGGGTTACACTTAAATCCCAGGGGGACCAGAATCCTGGCAGAGGTATTTGCTAGGGCTACTCAGGATCCTTTAAACTAGAATGGTTGGGGGGAGGGAACAAAATAGTACAGAGCAGTAAGGAGAGGTTAGAATGCAAACAAAGAAAGTTTGTAGTAAGTATTTGAATATGGATTGGCAGGTGATAGAGAAAGGAAATGCTCTGGAAGAAGATGAAGGGCAATTGGCAGGAAAAGGAAATAATATTGTTATTAAAGATGAGGGAAAACAGGGATTAAGAATTGGGAAATCTCTGAAATTCATATATTTTAATGCCAGGAGTATTGTAAAAAAGGTGGATGAGCTAAAGGTGTGGATTGATACTTGGAAGTATGATGTGGTAGCGATTAGTGAGACATGGTTGCAGGAGGGATGTGATTGGCAGCTGACTATCCCTGAGTTTCGTTGCTTTAGGTGTGATAGAGTCGGAGGGGCAAGAGGAGGTGGTGTTGCATTGTTTGTCAGGGAGAATATTACAGCGGTGCCTAGGCAGGATAGATTAGAGGGCTCGTCCACGGAGGCTATTTGGGTGGAACTGAGGAGTGGGAAAGGAGAGGTTACACTTGTAGGGGTGTATTATAGACCACCCGGAGGGGACCGAGACCTAGAGGAGCAAATCTGTAGGGAGATAGTGGATATTTGTGATGAGCACAGGGTTGTAATTATGGGAGATTTTAATTTTCCACATATAGATTGGGAAACATATTCTGTGAAAGGGCTGGATGGGTTAGAGTTTGTGAAATGTGTGCAAGATAGTTTTTTACAACAATATGTAGAGGTGCCAACCATAGAAGGAGCAGTGTTAGATCTACTGTTGGCAAATGGGATGGGTCAAGTGACAGAGGTTAGTGTTGGCGAGCACTTCGGGTCCAATGATCATAATGCCATCAGCTTCAATGTCATTATGGAAAGAGACAAGTCAAGGCCAAGGGTTGAGGTTTTTGATTGGGGAAAAGCTAGATTTAAGGAGATGCGAAAGGACTTAAAGGGTGTGCACTGGGACAATTTGTTTTATAGGCAGGATGTAGTAGAGAGATGGAAGTCTTTTAAAGATCAGATGTTGAGAGTGCAAAAGCTTTATGTTCCTGTTAGGTTAAAAGGAGGGGCAAAAGGTTTAAGAGAACCGTGGTTTTCAAGGAATATTGGAAACTTGGTTCGAAGAAAAAGGGAGGCGTACATTAGGTATAAGAAGCATGGAATTAAGGAGATGTTTGAAAAATACATTGAATATAAGAGGAATCTTAAGAGAGAAATTAGGAAAGCTAAAAGAAGGTACGAGGAGACTATAGCAAGCAAGGTGAAAATTAATCCAAAAGGGTTCTACAAATATGTTAATGGTAAAAGGAAAGCGAGAGACAAAATTGGTCCCTTAGAGAATCAGAGCGGAAAACTGTGTGTGGAGCCTAGAGAAATGGGGGAGATATTGAACAGTTTCTTTTCTTCGGTATTCACCAAGGAGAAGGATATTGGGATATGTGAGATAAAAAAAGCAAATTGGGTAAATATGGAGAATATAGTGATTACGAAAGATGTAGTGTTAGGGCTTTTGAGGAATATAAAGGTGGATAAGTTTCCGGGACCAGACGGGATCTTGCCCAGGACATTGAGAGAAGTAAAGGAGGAAATAGCAGAGGCTCTGACGGTGATTTTCCAAATGTCATTAGAGATGGGGATAGTGCCGGAGGATTGGCGTATTGCGCATGTGGTTCCATTATTTAAAAAGGGTTCAAGGAGGAAGCCTGGCAATTATCGGCCTGTAAGTTTGACGTCTGTGGTAGGTAAATTAATGGAGAAAGTTCTTAGAGATAGTACTTATAAATATCTGGATAGACAGGGTCTGATCAGGAGCACTCAACACGGATTTGTGGGCGGAAGGTCCTGTTTGACCAATCTGATTGAATTTTTTGAAGAGGTGACTAGGAATGTGGATGAGGGTAGCGCGGTGGATGTTGTCTATATGGACTTCAGTAAGGCCTTCGATAAGGTACCACATGGAAGGTTAGTTAGGAAGGTGCAGTCTTTAGGTATAAATTTTGAGATAGTCAAATGGATTGAACATTGGCTGAAAGGGAGAGGCCAGAGAGTGGTAGTGGAAAATTGTCTGTCAGGTTGGAGGCCGGTGACCAGTGGTGTGCCTCAGGGATCTGTATTGGGCCCATTGTTGTTTGTTATTTACATTAATGATCTAGATGATGGGGTGGTGAATTGGATTAGTAAATATGCAGGCGATACTAAGATAGGTGGAATAGTGGATAATGAAGAAGGTTTTCAAGGATTGCAGAGGGATTTGGGCTGCTTAGAAAAGTGGGCTGAAAAATGGCAGATGGAATTTAATGCTGACAAGTGTGAGGTGCTTCATTTTGGTAAGAAGAATCAGAACAGGACATACGTAGTAAATGGGAGAGCATTGATGAATACAGAAGAGCAGAAGAATTTAGGAGTAATGGTACATCGTTCCCTGAAGGTAGAAAATCATGTGAATAGGGTGGTGAAGAAGGCTTTTAGTATGCTGGCCTTTATCAATCATTGCATGGAATATAGGAGTTGGGAAGTGATGTTGAGATTGTATAAGGTGTTGGTGCGGCCTAATTTAGAGTTCTGTGTGCAGTTCTGGTCGCCTAATTACAGGAAGGATATAAACAAAGTGGAGAGAGTGCAGAGAAGATTTACCAGAATGTTACCTGGGTTTAAGCATCTAGAGTACAGGGAGAGATTGGGCAGATTAGGTCTTTATTCTTTGGAGCGTAGAAGGTTGAGAGGGGATTTGATAGAGGTATTTAAGATTATGAAAGGGATAGACACAGTGGATGTGGATAGACTATTTCCGTTAAGAGTAGGAGAGATTGAAACAAGAGGACATGAGTTAAGAGTTAAGGGGCAGAGGTTTAGAGGTAACATGAGGGGGATCTTCTTTACTCAGAGAGTGGTAGCAATGTGGAATGAGCTTCCGGGAGAAATAGTGGCGGCGGAATCAATTTTATTATTTAAGAAAAAGCTGGACAGGTATATGGATGAGAAGAAGGTGGAGGGTTATGGTAATTGTGCAGATAGGTGGGACTAGAGAGGAGTGTTTGGTTCGGTGCAGACTAGAAGGGCATAATGGCCTGTTTCTGTGCTGTAATTGTTATGTTATGTTATATTTAGGAGGGATCGGCAAGAAAGAAAAGGGGGTGGGGTAGTATTGATGGTGAGAGAAGGGACCGACACGATTGACAGAAAGGATATCAACTCGGAAGATGCGGAATCTATATGGGTAGAACTGAGGAATAGCAAGGGGCAGAAAACGTTAGTGGGGGTGGTATATAGGCCTCCAAATAGTAGTGTAGAGGTGAGGGAAGGCATTAAAAGAGAAATTAGAAAAGCATGCAATAAGGGAACAGCTGTCATCATGGGAGACTTTAATTTGCATATAGATTGGACTAGTCAAATTGGTAAAAATACTGAAGAGGAGGAATTCCTTGAATGTTTACGGGACGGTTATCTAGACCAGTATGTCGAGGAACCAACTCGGGAGCAGGCCATTTTAGATTGGGTATTATGCAATGATAAGGGGCTAATCAACAATCTTGTTGTACGAGGCCCTTTGGGTAGGAGCGATCACAATATGATCGAATTCTCACTCGACATGGAGAGTGATGAAATTAAAACCGAGACTAAGGTCCTGAATTTAAATAAAGGGAATTATGATGGTATGAGACGGGAGTTGAGTAAGATTGATTGGGTGGTGTTTATGGGGGAGTTGACTGTGGATAGACAATGGAAAGCATTCACAGATCTAATGGAGAAATTGCAAAAATCGATTATACTGGTTTGGCATAAAAATAAACCAAAAAAGGTGACTCAACCGTGGATAACAAGGGAAATTAGAGACAGCATTAGGTCCAAAGAGAGAGCATATCAATTGGCCAAAAAAAGTACCGCAACCGAAGATTGGGAACAGTTCAAGATGCACCAAAGGAGGACAAAGGGATTAATCAAGAGAGCAAAAATAAATTACAAAAGTAAGCTTGCGGCAAATATAAAAACCAACTGCAAAAGCTTTTATAAATATGTCAAGAGGAAAAGATTGGTGAAATCCAGAGTAGGTCCCTTGCAGTCGGAATCAGGGGAATATATAATGGGGAATACGGAAATGGCAGACCAATTAAATTCTTACTTTAGTTCTGTTTTTACACGAGAGGATACAAATAACCTCCCAAAGATGTTGGGAAACATAGAGACTAATGCAAGGGAGGAACTGAAAGAAATCAGTATCTCTAAGGACATGGTCTTGGGGAAATTGATGGGATTGAAGGCAGATAAATCCCAAGGGCCTGATCATCTACATCCTAGGGTACTTAAGGAAGTGGCCATTCAGATAGCAGATGCTTTAAGAATTATTTTCCAGAACTCGATAGACTCAGGATCAGTACCCATGGATTGGAGGGTAGCTAATGTTACCCCACTATTTAAAAAGGGGAGTAGAGAAAAAGCGGGGAATTATAGGCCGGTGAGCCTTACATAAGTAGTGGGCAAAATGCTGGAATCCATTATTAAGGATGTAATAGCGGAGCATATGACTAGTAGAGAAGGGATCGGACGGAGTCAACATGGATTTACAAAAGGTAAATCGTGCTTGACAAATCTATTGGAATTCTTTGAGATGGTGACAGGTAAAATAGATGGGGGAGAGTCAGTGGATGTGATGTACCTGGACTTCCAAAAGGCCTTCGATAAGGTCCCGCATAAACGACTGGCTTCCAAAATCAAGGCTCATGGGATTGGGGGAAAAGTATTGATGTGGATTGAGAACTGGCTGACAGGTAGAAGACAGAGAGTTGGAATAAATGGCTCATTTTCTGAGTGGCAGGCGGTGACCAGTGGGGTGCCACAGGGATCTGTACTGGGACCCCAGCTGTTCACAATTTACATTAATGATCTGGATGAGGGGATTGGATGTAATATCTCCAAATTTGCAGATGACACTAAGCTAGGAGGGGCTGTGTGCACGGAAGAGGGGGTCAGGAAGCTCCAGTGTGATTTGGATAAATTGAGGGACTGGGCAGATACATGGCAAATGCACTACAATGTGGATAAATGTGAGGTTATCCACTTTGGTAATACAAACCGGAGGGCAGATTACTATTTGAATGGCAATAGATTAAGAGAAGGGGAAGTGCAGAGACCTAGGGGTACTTGTAAACCAGTCTCTGAGGCAGAGAATGCAGGTACAGCAGGCGGTTAAAAAGACAAATCAAGACAAACCCTCATATCAAGAGGGTTTGAGTATAGGAATAAGGATACCTTACTGCATCTGTACAGGGCCTTGGTGAGACCCCACCTGGAGTATTGTGTGCAGTTTTGGTCACTTTATCTAAGGAAGGATGTTCTTGCAATGGAGGGAGTGCAGAGGTGATTCACCACGCTGATACCTGGAATGGCAGGAATGACTTATGAGGAAAGATTGCACAAATTGGGATTGTACTCGCTGGAGTTGAGAAGATTGAGAGGGGATCTCATAGAGACATATAAAATTCTGGCAGGACTGGACAGAATGGATGCAGATGGGATGTTTCCAATGATGGGAAAATCCAGAACCCGGGGCCATGGTTTGAGGATAATAGGCAAACCATTTAGGACCGAGATGAAGAGGAATTTCTATACCCAGCGGGTGGTGAATCTGTGGAATTCATTGCCACAGAGGGCAGTAGAGGCAGGTTCATTAAATATATTTAAGAGGGAATTAGATTTATTTCTTCAGTATAAGGGTATTAAAGGTTACGGAGAGAAGGCGGGGACGGGGTACTGAACTTTAAGATCAGCCATGATCTCGTTGAATGGCGGAGCAGGCTCGAAGGGTCGAATGACCTACTCCTGCTCCTATCTTCTATGTTTCCATGTTTCTATGAAAGGTTGTGCAGACTGGAGCTTTTTTCTCTGGAGCGTAGAAGATTGAGAGGGGACTTGATAGAGGTGCTTAAGATTTTAAAAAGGACAGACAGAGTAAATGTGGATGGGCTTTTTCAATTAAGAGTGGGGGAGATTCAAACTAGAGGGCATGGTTTAAGATTGAAGGGGGAAAATTATAAGGGGAACATGAGGGGAAATTTCTTTATGCAAAGGGTGGTAGGGATGTGGAATGAGCTTCCGACAGACGTGGTCGAGGCGGGATCATTGGTTACATTTAAGGAAAGACTGGATAGTTACATGGATAGGAGAGGACTGGAGGGGTATGGACCGGGTCCTGGTCAGTGGGACTAGGAGGGTGGGGATTTGTTACGGCATGGACTAGTGGGTCGAACTGGTCCGTTCTGTGCTGTAAGTGGTTATATGGTTATCTGCCATCACACTATTTAGATGAAAGGGTGTTCTGAGATGTAATTTTGAGTATGACATTGCACACTAAAGAGTTTGAGAGGGATCGAGGGATTACAGTTTGTGTGCAATAGCACAACAGTATCTACAATATGGAGAAAGATTGAGTAGACAGGATTTTTATTCATTGGAGCAAAGAAGGTTGAGGGGGGATTTGATAGAGGTATTTAAAATTATGAGGGGAATAGACAGAATAGATGTGAATAGGCTCTTCCCCTTGAGGGTAGGGGAGATTAGAACAAAGTTAAGGGTTAAGGGTTAGGGGGTAAAACTTTAAAAGTGACATAAGAGGAAGCTTCTTCACTCAGAGAGCGGTGGCTGAGTGGAATGACCTTCTGGGAGAGGTAGTTGCGGCAGGGTCAATTCTGTCTTTTAAGTGGAGGTTGGATGAGTACATGAATTTGAGGGGGGTTGGAGGGATATGGCAAGAGAGTGGGTAGGTGGAAGAAGTGGAGTTTCACGTAAATCGGTGCAGACTAGAAGGGCCAATATGGCCTGTTTCCATACTGTAACTATGGTTATATGGTTATAGGAGAGATTACATAGCAGGAATTGACCATTCACCCCCTTGCATTTTCTCTACCATTCAATGACTGATTTTTTTTAACCTCAGTGCCATTTCCTGCATTGACCAACTCTCCTTGGACTCTCATTATAATATTATTTTAGAAATCTAAAGCTTTGAATATGCTCAGTATCTCAGCTTTGACATCCCTCTGGATATGGAAACCTTTCTCATCCCCTCTGGATAAAGAAAGCATCCTCATTCCCTCTGTATAAGGAAACCGTTCTCATCCCCTCTGGATAAGGAAACCTTTCTCATCCCCTCTGGATATAGAAAGCATTCTCGTCCCCTCTGGATAAGGAAACCTTTCTAACTCCCTCTGGATAAGGAAACCTTTCTAACTCCCTCTGGATAAGGAAACCATTCTCATCCCCTCTGGATAAAGAAACCTTTCTCATCCCCTCTGGATAAGGAAAGCATTTTCATTCCTTCTGGATAAGGAAACCATTCTCATCCCCTCTGGATAAGGAAAGCATTTTCATTCCTTCTGGATAAGGAAACCATTCTCATCCCCTCTGGATAAGGAAATGGTTCTCATCCCCTCTGGATAAGGAAACCTTTCTCATCCCCTCTGGATAAGGAAACCTTTCTCATCCCCTCTGGATAAAGAAAGGATTCTCATTCCCTCTGGATAAGGAAACCATTCTCATCCCCTCTGGATAAGGAAACCTTTCTCATCCCCTCTGGATAAAGAAAGCATTGTCATCCCCTCTGGATAAGGAAACCTTTCTAATTCCCTCTGGATAAAGAAACCATTCTCATCCCCTCTGGATAAGGAAACCTTTCTCATCCCCTCTGGATAAGGAAAGCATTTTCATTCCTTCTGGATAAGGAAACCGTTCTCATTTCTTCTGGATCAGGAAATCGTTCTCAGTTCTGTTTGAAATGACTGATTCCTTATTTTGAAATCGTGACCTCTTAGACGTTGCCCCTGAAAGAAACATTTGACTGCATCTACCCCTGTTGTGTGGCCATGAGAAGGATCTAGAAATGATGATGTTTCATTAAATGGTTCAGTGGGCCAGAGTGAACAGACGAGAGAGATCTGTCCGATACAAACAAGGCCTGGAGAAGCTCAGCAGGCTTCTGTGGGAAGTAGAGGGTGACTGACATTTCAAGCCTGGGCCCTTCATGTGGTTTCTAGAGTAGGTTAAATGGACGGAGAGGTTGAGCAGACAATTTGAAATTACATTGTGCGTTGTTGATCATCGAGATATTGATGTGAGGAGGCTTCTAGCATTATCAAAGATGGTTTGAGCTGTGCAAATATTGAGAGAAGTTTACAAAGAAATAACTGTTTAAATCTCTAAATTAGTTTGGAACTTGTAAGAGACAGCAATGTTCATACATTTTGAGTCCTAATGACCACACAACTACTCACACAAGACTCTCATTTGTGCATAACAATATTTACAGTTATACCCCGCTTTACCAAACTAGAGCGTTCCTATGAAACCTTTTGCAAGCTGAAATGCCGAAAAGCGAAGACCCATTCACCACTATCGAAGGCTATTTTTGTAAAAGCTAAATCCCATTCAAATCCTTTTGTAAAAGCGAACACAGGTTTCTTCATAAAAGCGAATTTTTGTAAAGCGAGCATTCGTAAAACAGGGTATACCTGTATTTATTTTTATAGTTTATAATACTTGTTCTACATAGGTATTGTTTGACTGTATGTGTGTTATGTTTGGTTGTGTGCCTGCATGTGTTAACACTGAGGACACAAGAACACCGTTTCGTCAGGTTGTACTTGTACAATCAAGTGACAATAAATTTGACTTGACTAAATTATACAAATACTGCCAAAATTATTTTGAAACTAGCTTAGGTTTCACATTGCAATCTACTATTAGGTATTATTCAATGTGTCAGAATCATTTCATATAAATAATAAAGGTTTATAATTATTTATTGTTGGTCTGATGTGACACATCATTAGTAACACTGGACACCGAAGATTTTGCTTTCTGAACACTTTTGTGTGCATTTTATGGATTTTGAACTGCTGATCAGAAAAATATTAAAAATTTTCCTATCATGTACTAGTTCTTAGATATAATCTATTTTTGTGATTTCCTGTTATATTTTAAGTCTTTTGCCCAGAAAGCAAGCTGTTTTGTTCAGTTCAACTATGCTTAGGCCTGAACCCAGTGCAGGTGCTGGGCAAATGCTGTCTCAGGCCTGGGCATGTTTAGTCGGGATAGATGCAGACAGGCTATAAAAGCAGCTCACATATACAGATAATGTGCTTTACATTGATATAGATTGAATGCATGTTGATGCACATGTTCTTCAGGCAATAGCATAGAGAGTGGACTAAACAATAGAATTTATTGTCTTCAGGAAGATTCAATACAGCAGAAATGTCTCATCAATGTTACAACAGCTGTTTCATCTTGTATTCGTGTGTGTGAGTTCTTCGACAACACTTGGATGAAGGAAAAGGTTCTTTTCTTTAAAGTTGATATGAACAGCACCATGAGACCACGAGGCTGCAAGTCTCCATTACAGCTCTGCACACTGTGTGTCTCCTGCTCTGTGTCAGTCCCTGGTGGCAGTCAAGTTGAATCAAACAGTTAGGCATTGCTAGTTGCTTGCTACCATGATCACTATCAATTCATCTCCCTTTCTTAAAACAAAAGTAGCTTACTTTTAACTAACATGTTTTCTTCCTATAACTCTGCAATTTTAACTTTAACTCCAAGAACTTACATTTTCATTATTATCAACATTTTTAAACTTGTTTTGTGTGTTCACATTTACATACACTAAAACTTGAAGAGTGAATAAGATAGCACTACTTCATTCTCGAACAGGAGTCATTAAATTTGCTCAATGAGTCCCTTAGGAGGATTCACGTGTCTTGACGATCTCCTGATTGATTGTCCTTGAATCTGAGTTGTTGCCTCAGACAATGTCTTCTCAGTTGTGCATTCAGGTTGTTCAACAGTATCTGTCTTTCCATCTACTGTGGCTGGTCCCATTTGAAGATCTCGATGATTTCTTCGCAGAACAGCACCTTCATCTATCTGAATGGTGTATGATTTTGGATGGACTTCACTAAGGACAGTTCCCTTCTAAGTCCATAAATTTGTTTTGTCTTTTAGCCGTACTTGGTCGCCAATGTAGAGTTCTGTCAAAGTAATACTTTTGCTTTTCTTTCTTTTTTTTAAATTTTATTTATTAATTCAAGATACAGTAATAAGTAACATATCATGAATATTACATTTTATATTTAAAAAAAAAACCCAAAAAAACTACCAAAAAGGTAGTAATCCCTAAACAAAACTTGGGTGTGGATCACCCACCTGTGGCTGATGACTAGTAGAACATAGAGCAAATCTCTCCCTCCCCAGCCAAACAAAAACTAACAACAAGATATCATAATGACATAAAAAGAAAGTAAGAATAAAAAGGTTCTTCTATTCATCCAAGAAATTGCAGACTCGGTGACTCCATTTCAAGAGAAGTTGGATTCTTTCCATTCCCATTTCTACCATTTCTTCCATTTCCAGAGCAACCAGATTTTTCTTTAGGAGACAATGGTGGACTACGTCTTGATCCTCGTACATCTGGCAATGAATCAGCAAAAAATCATTGCTTCACGCTCATTCTCAAAAAACTGAGGTTGAAAGTCTCCACAAAACACCTTCAACACTACCAGATAACAAAAAGTAGACTTATAGCCTTTACGCCACAAAACTTCTTTAACTGGATTAAATCGACGCCGACGTTGAGTAACCTCTTGACTCAAATCGGGATTAAAAAAAACTCTACTATTCTGAATCATTAACGGAGCTTGTCGTTGTCTTGCATTTTGCACTGCTAGATGAAGTATCATTTCTCTGTCCAAATAATTCAAGCATCGAATTATCACGGGTCTCAGTGATTGATCAGGCAGAAGTCTTCTTCTAAGGCTCTATGAGCTCTTTCCAATACCAAGCCTCCAGAGAAAAATTCTTGTCCCAATATTTGTGGGATCCATTCCGTAAAAAAACAAAGAGGATCTTGATCTTCCATACCTTCCGGCAAACCAACAATCTTCACATTGTTCCTTCTACTTTGATTCTCCAAATAATCTACTTTCCTCTCTAACTCCTTTTCACGTTCTCGCAATTCTTTAACGGATTTTTCCACCTCCATCACTTTTTCTGTATTAGAGACCACTTGCTGTTTACATTCCAAAAGAGCAGATTGAAATTTTTTAAGATCTTTAGAAAATACTTCCATTTGTGTATTAACTATAGTAAATTCTGAGCTTATACTATCTTTCATTTGAGGTAACTCTTACAATATCGGCTGAGTAACGGTACTTAACAGGTTAATTTGTAATTCAGAAAGACCCGACTCTGTTTTCTTTAAGATAATGTCAGAACCAGATAACTGCAATTCCTGCTGTAGCTCAACAGTAGGCACTTTAACAGTCTTACTGCGAGTCTGAACTCCCAACGATGACACCCCGACTTCTTCAGGGGATTGATGCTGATCTCCCCCCACAACTCACTGTTGTTTCAAGAGCTCACGGATAAGATCAAGCTCTTCAGATTGAAGTACTGCCTGAGTGGTTTCAAACAATGGATTCATTTTTCTGCGAGCTCCCTCTGCCGTTGGCAGACTGCCAGAATCAGAATCCACTTCTTGGGAACACGCACCTTCCCCCTGAGAACAAGTAATTCCAGTGATATCCTTCTCCTGGTGAGTAGTAATCTTTTTTTTCAGCTCCCACAGGCAATCTTTGTGACTTCGAGATGGAGAAAAGCAAATCTGAAGTCGTAGCAGTTTTTTCAGGCCCTGAATCTTCAACACTCTGAAAATGTAGTTTCTTCTACAGTTGAGGTTTAATCTTTTTGCCATTAGTAGCCATATCAATTCCTTGATACTTTAAACTAAGTTTTTAAAAAAGTTAAAACTTAAAAACAAAGAGTTAAAAACGGGTTCTTAAAAGTCTGGCCAGAGAGGTCGAGATTACACGCCCCCCCTTTTCTTTCTGTTGTTCTTTGAACTTCCTCACTTTCTCCCCCTCTTTTGTTTTTAGGAGGTTCTTCTGAATGGGTAGGTTTGATCTTAGTCTACATCCCATATGGAATTGTGCTGGTGACATACCACATTTCAGCGGCGTGGTGCTCTGGTAGAAGTCTGTTCCACTGTCTTTTGCCTTGTTGCCTTGTTCATCAGTCTTTCCACTGTCCATTGGACTGTGGAAAATGAGGGCTTGATATGGTGTGTACAAAGTCTCACTCTTTGGCAAAATGTCGGAACTTTAAATTGCAAAACTGGGGTCCATTGTCTGTGAAGACATCACTTGCCACACCATGTCTGTAGAATATGCCTTTTATACCTGTTATTACAGCATCTGCAGTGGTGATGTTCAGTCTGCACACCCCTGGATACAGGGAGTAATAGTCTGTCACTACAAGAGAGTCCTTCCCTTGACATTCAAATAGGTCAGCGCCTACCTTCTGGTAATGTCTGTATTGTGCTGGGTGGGCTTTAGTGGTTCTACATGATTGCTTGCTTGATATTTCCAGCATATTGTACAGTTTGACACTTCATTTGTTACATCATTGTTGATTCTTGGCCAGTACATCACCTCTTGTGCTCTTTTCTTACACTTTTCGATTCTGAGATGTCATCCATGAATTCTTTTTAGCATCTCTTTTCTCAGACTCTTTGGGATAAGAATTTTGCTTCCTTTGTAGATGATGTCTTCAACCACAGATAGTTCTGTCCTGCAGTTCCAGTACTTTGAAACGTCAGGTGAGCAGTCCTGCTTCATGTTGGGGCATCCATCCAAGATGGTTTTTCTCAGTTGTCTCAGTGTTTTATCTTTGTCTCTGACTTTATGAGCTGATATGGGCAGTGCACTTGTGATCATGTCCATGAAGGCATTCACGTCTTCATCCATTTTGGTGTTTGCGGGCGCTCTCGTGTCAACAGCTCTAGACAACGTGTCTGCTGTGTACATTAGCTTACCCAGAGTGTACACTACATTCAGTGTATAGCGTTGCAGCCTAATCATCATTCTTTGTATTTTCAGTGGACATTCATTTAATGGCTTTTGGAACAATTGAATCAAGGGCATATGGTCAGTCTCTACACTGATTGCTTGTCCTAACACAAACTGATGAAATCTTTCACAGGTGTATGCGATGCTGAGCAGCTCCTTTACAATTTGAGCATCTGTCATTGAGCTTGATGAGTACACAATGGGTTGCCAGACATCATATTTTTGCAGAAGAACTGCACCAAGCCCACTATGTGATGCATCTGATGATATCTTGACGGGTCTCGCTGGGTTCCTCTGTGAAGAGTTTCTTTAGATCATTCATGACTTTTCATGCTCAAGATTCCACTCCCATTCAATGTTCTTTTCTGTTAGTCTTCTCAATGGAGCCATCTTTTCTGAGAGGTTGGATATGAATTTATCCATATAGTTGACCATTCTGTACGTCTTTTTTGCATTGTGGCCTTGGCATGTTCCCAATGCCGGACACCTTTCTGGGATCTGGTCTGATGCCCTCACTGCCAATAATATCTCCTACTAATGTTAGTTCTGTCACCCTGAGCTGGCATTTCTCTCTATTCAGCTTCAGATTTGCTTTCCTTGTTGCTTCCAGGACTTTCCTTAGTCTCTCATCATTAGTCTCCATTCTCATGGTTCCCCAGACTACGATGTCACCCACTAAGGTATCAGCTCCGTCCAGGTGCTCATAGACCATATGGATAGTGTGTTAGACCATATGGATAGTGTGTTAGACTGCCTAGACTCTGAAATAGGTCATTGTACTCTTTCATGAGTTCAACATAGACTGTCTCTCCTTCACTTTCCACAACGAGGGCTCTTTTTACCAGGTTCAATTTCTCACAGGCTGTTAAACCTAGTATGGCTTGTACATCCTTTGGTACCACGATGAATGCTAGCATGTGCTCTTTGTCCTTGTGTTTTACTTTGACCATGCATTCTCCTTGCACTGGTATATCGATACCTGAATATCCTGTCATCTTCACTTTTGTTCCATACATCTTTGGTCTGGGTCTAATCTTCTTAAAATCATTAATTTGTGCTCTGTTATCCAAATTAACTGAAATTTATATGTCATTCATTTTTAATCTCAACATCCAGTCTCTGTTTCCTTTCTTGTTTTCAGTCACAACATCTACATAGAATTCCTCTATCTCCCTTTCATCTACTGCATGAACCTTGCTTTGTTGCACTTGGTTCCTACAGCAATGGGCGTAATGTTGCACATATAGCAAGTTTTACCATATGCTGGACACTTTTTTGGTAAGTGTTGTGTACCGCATCGACGACATGGCTTTCGATTGTCCCTTCCATTTTTGTTCGCTGGCCACACCTCTCTTTTCACTTTGGCGCTCTTTTTGTTAAATGGTTTATGTCTGCTCTTGCTCACTGCATCCACGTTGCAGCTGGTTTCACTTTTGCTTGCATTTTTACAGTCTCTGTAGCCCTACAGAGTGCTATGGCTTTTTCCAGGTCTAGATTTTGCTCTCTTAGTCGTCTTTCGCTTAGGGTATTATCTGGAATACCACACACAAGTATGTCTTTTATCAGCGAGTTGGTCAGTCCACCAAATTCACATGTTTTGCTTCTGTTTCTCAATTCAGTCACATACTGATCAATACTTTCTTTATTTTCTGTACACATGAAAAATCTGTGCATCTCAAATGTCACGTTACGTTTAGGTATGCAGTATGCCTCAAACTGTTCCATTATTTTTTCCAGTTTCATTTTGACTCCTTCAGCAGCAAATGTGAAATTATTATACACCTTCATCACCAACGACATGTAAGAAAACTAATGCTTTCACTTCATCACTTTTCTCGTCAGCTCTGACTACCACTAAATACAATCCAAAATGTTGTTTAAATCTGTTCCAATTTTCAACCATATTACCTGTCAGCTGAAGTTTCTCTGGTGGATGTAATCCTTCCATTTTTCTCTTCACTGATCAGATGCTGACTAGATTTTACCTTTTAATTACCTTCATCCCACTTCTGACACCATGTTTCATCTTGTATTCATGTGTTCGAATTCTTCGACAGCACATGGATAAAGGAAAATTGTTCTGTGTCAGCCCCTGGTGGCAGTCAAGAATAATCAAGCAATAAGGCCTTGCTAGTTGCTTGCAACCATGATCACTACCATTACAATGTACTTTCTGTTACATTTGTGGTGAGTAGACGCTTAAGACTCAAAGATGCAGCATGAGTGCACTTATTAAGAAAGCCTATGACCTCTACTTCAGTCATAAAATTGGTGACCAAGACAAACCCTGGGCTCCTCACATTTGTGGTGCAAAATTTGCAGTCAACCTGAGAGCATCATTATAAGATTAAACATGCTAAATTCAATAAAAGTTAATGTTTCTTCAACTTCCTACATGATGCAGCAAAATCTGATATTATCTTTGTGCTCAGCTTGAAGTTGTTCGTTTCTCGTAATTCCCATTTAATTTTAGGAAGCAAATCTTTTGGAAAAAAAAACCTAATGTCCAGTGTTATCCTTGGAGAGAGATCCCCAAAACAACAAATTCCCACAGTAGTAAATCTTTAACAAGAAAGTTATCCTGGTGATTATCCTACCATTACATCACCAAAATCTGATGAAATAGCAGGGTTGAAGAACTTGTTTCTAAAGCCACAGAGGAGGGACTTAAAAGGACCATAAAAGGCCTGTCTGAACTATTGCAAAGTCACTTTTATTTAGACGATGTGTAAATATGTGTAAATATCTATTATTTGTCTATCTTTCTGATGCACCATCAATAATCACAAAAAAAGGGCTAGAGTTGTGAAACTATCAGGCTTTTATTAACTAAAGACTGGAACTATCGTCAACCTTGTTGACTGATCGTAGCAAAGAGGAAGGGGGATCATGCAAGGGGCTATGGGTAGGATGAGTCTCGGGAGGCGTGTCCAGCCAGCAGCAGCCAATCATGGCGCCGTGTCCAGCCAGCAGCAGCCAGTCATGGTGGTTTACCGCACTTTCTCTTTTTAATTCGGAGGTTGGCAGTGAACTTGGTCAATGTCTTAGGACGTCATTTGACAATCCAGCCAGGTAATGAAAACATTTTAAATACTGTCTTGTCTGATTTTGTTTCAGAATTCTTCACTTAACGCTGGAAGAATCCAAGATGAGTAATGGTTTTGTACAGTAATTCAGGGCAGTTTATATGTTCCCATGAGCATTAATATTTTATCATTGTATTTGGCACTTTCAATGGTAAAGATCATAATACTGGCCATGATGAAATGATTCAAAATTTTACTGCTGTTATAAAATGTTCATGCCTGTTCCCATCCGAGGTATTACATGTTACACCTGGTCTATTTTGTTAGATGAGATTACTGGACTCTACCTGCTGTTTCATTGTATAATCAGTCAAAACTGCATCTGAATTCATGCTGAATTGTGCTTGAAATGTAAAGGGTCTTGATAACACGAGTAAAAAACTGTTGTTGATAATGGAAGAGTGTGGGGAAAAACAAAAAAAAATAATGATGGGGCCCCCGTAAGCAGAGGGAAGATTCAATGAGGAATGGGAGATCTTAAGACTGGGCGGCATGGTGAGCATACCAGATTGTGCAATGCTGCTCCAGCACCAGCCTCCCGGGTTCGAATCTGGCACTGTCTGTAAGGAATTTGTATGTTCTCCCTGGGTTTTCTCCGGGTTCTTCTCCCACCCTTCAAAACATACGGGAGTTGTAGGTTAATTGGATGTAATTGGGCTTGTGGGCCGGAAGGGCCTATTATTGTGATATACGCCTAAATTTAAATTTAAGACATAGAGGCAGAAATCGACTGTGCCCATGAGCTGATCCATGTTTCCCCTCTGCCTCACTGCCCAGCCTTCTCCCCACAACCTTTGAGATTAGGTTTTGAACAAAAAAAAAACTGCTGATATTGTCACCAAGAACACTGAAAATAAGCAAAGGTTTAAGTTGACGCAGAGAATTGGCAATGCTGACCTGAGAAGGAGACAGTCCTGATTCCAGAATTGGTGACTCTAGGAAATGTCGCTGCCGTCGCAAGGTGTTTGACAGTGGGCCAGATCTTTCTGACCTGCGCTCCCCCCACCCAGGGACACGCCATCCACCACACTGACTCCCAGCAGTAGAGCTGTTAGATGTCTCCAGCATTCAAAACAAAACTACTGAAGTGGAATGAAGTAGCTGAAAAGATTTTTAAAATATATAACCATATAACAATTACAGTACAGAAACAGGCCATATCGGCCCTTCTAGATAGAATCCATTGATTTAAATGAACTCCACTAGTTCCACCTACCTGCTTCCTGCCCATAACCCTCCAACCCCCTCACATCCATGTACTCATCCATCCTCCCGTTAAATGACAAAATTGACCCTGCTGCAACTATGCCTTCCGGAAGGTCATTCCTCTCAGTCACCACTCTCTGAGTGAAGAAGATGTAACTTCTAAAGTTTTACCCCTTAACCCTTAACTGATGACCCCTCGTTCCAATCTCCCCTACCCTCAAGGGGAAAGAGCCTATTCACATCTACTCTATCTATTCCCTTCATAATTTTAAATACCTCTATCAAATCCCCTCTCAACCTTCTACGCTCCAATGAATAATAGATACTGCAACCCAGGCAGCATTTTAGTAAATCTTCTCTGCACCCTCTCTACCTAATTGATATCCTTCCTATAACTTGGAGACCTAAACTGCACACAATATTCCAAACTTCGCCTCACCAATGCCTTGAACAGTCTCTACATCACCTCCCAGGTCTTATATTCTATGCTATGATGTATAAAGGCCATTGTACCAAAGTGAAAGATGAAAACATTAAGCCAAAACTCAACAGCTTGCTCGATTTTGAATTAGGGACAACTTTCCTTCTGCATCCTAATCTGCAGCTTCATTAAAATCCATCGAACATTGGATCCCACGTTATGTCACGGTTCCAAGGGGCTTTCTTCTTACGTCAATATGAACACACAGGACTTGTCTGGGTAGCTTTTCCTAAGCCACATACCTTTTGCTCCATCCCCCTCAGTTGCCTCTTTCTATTCCTTTCTCTTTCTTGCCATTCGATTTCATTTTGAAAACATTTGGCCTGCTCACTTCACATGTGAGAGTGAGTTCCGCATTCCAGCTGCTGAGAGCAGAGGCCCGTCCATGTTTCCCGGCTGGATTACTGGTGAGTATCTTCTGGCTTTCCATTTTAAATTCCATTGCACCTGGAAACATTTCACTTGAGTCAAGTCAAGTTTATTGTCATCTGATTGCACAAGTTATTGCTTGTCCTTCAGTTTGAAGAAGGCACAAAACCTGTGTGCGAAGGAGTTTTAAGTGGCACAAAAATGCTGTGTGTGGGTTGGAAAGGGTCCTCAATGATTTTGTGTGCCCTCTTCAGACAACGATCTGGTAGATCGTGTCAATGGGGGGAGGGAGCCTCCAGTGATCCTCTCTGCCACTCTTATGGTCCTGTGGATTAACCTCCGATCCATTTCTCTGTAGTAACCGTACCACCATAATAGGCATCGATAAGGCAGACTCCACATATTTCCTCCATGCCCATCTGAGGATCGAAAACTTTTACAGATATACCGTGGAGAGCATTCTGGCTGGTTGCATCACTGCCTGGTATGGAGGCACCAATGCTTAGGACAAGAATAAACTCCAGAGGGTTGTTAACTAGCCCTGCAACATCACAGGCACCAGATTTTATTCCATCAAGGAATCTACATGAGGCGGTGTCCTCTATCCTCAAAGACCCACCCCCCCCACCACCCAGGACATGCTACCATCAGGGAAAAGGTACAGGACCCTAAACACGAGCACAAGGACAGCTTCTTCCCTGTTGCCATTGGATTCCTGAATAATCAATAAACCAAAGACACTGCCTTACCTTTCATACGCTATTATTGTTTTATTATTTTATTTTATTTTATTTTTATGGTAATGTTGTAAGATGGTTATAATATGAATGTTTACTCTTCAATGCTGCCACAAAAGACCGAATTTCATGACTTGTTTATCACAATAAATTCTGATTCTCTTATTTTAAAAACCTCAATCTTGACAAGGCCCCCATGACAGACGCATTCAGTAAGTCCTGAGGCATGGGATCCATGGAACCTTGTGGATTCAGAACTGGCTTGCCTGTAGAAACCAGAGAGGAATAGTGGATGGAACATATTCTGCCTGGAGATCGGTGTATGGTTGAGTTCCACAGGGATCTGTTCTGGGGCCCCTGCTCTTTGTGATTTTTATAGATTGCCAAGATGAAGTGGAAGGATGGGTCAGGTAAGCTTGCGGACGATATGAAGGTTGGAGGAGTTGTGGATAGGCTTGAAGGATGTCGTAGGTTACAAAAGAATATAGACAGATGGCAGAGTTGGGCTGAAAGTGGCTGATGCAGTTCAATCCAGACAAGTGTGAGGTGATGCAGTTTTGGAAGATCAATACTTAACAGTGTGGAAGAACAGAAGGACCTTGGGTCCAAGTCCATACATCTCTCAAGGTTGCTGCACAGGTTGATAGAATAGTTAAGAAGGCCTAAGGGATTCATTAATGGGGGATTGAGTTCAGGAGTACAGTTGTCATGTTACAACCCTACAAATATCTGGTGAAACCACACTTAGAGTATTGTGTTCAGTTCTGGTCACTTCATTACAGGAAGCCTGTGCATATGGAGAGGATGCTATCAGGGAAAATATCACAGCTGTACTAAAGCAGGACAGACCAGAGGGCTCATCTACTGAGGCTTTATAGGTGGAGTTGAGGAACAGGAAAGGTATGACCACACTCATGGGGTTGTATTATAGACCATCCAATAGTCAACAAGAATTGGAGGAGCAAATCTGTAGAGAGATAGCAGACAGCTCCAGGAAAGATAAGGTTGTGATAGTAGGAGATTTTAATTTTCCACATATTGACTGTAAAAGGGTTGATGGCTTGGAGTTTATAAAATGTGTTCAGGAAAGTTTTCTACATCAATATATAGAGGTACAAACTAGAGAGAGTGATTACTGGATCTCCTCTATTAGGGAACGAGGCAAGACAGGTGACAGAAGTAGGTGTCAGGGAATATTTTGGGTCCAGCGAACATAATGGCATTAGTTTCAAGTTAATTATAGAGAAGGATAGGTTTGGGTCTCAGGTTGAGATTCTAAATTGGAGAAAGGCCAATTTTGAGGAAATGAGAAAGGATTTAGAATGCGTGGATTGGGGTATTGTTTTCAGGCAAGGATGTGCAAGGAAATTGGTGGACCTTCGAAGGTGAAATTTTGAGAGTACAGAGTTCCTGTCAGGATCAAAGGCAAGGTTAGTAGGCAGAGGAAACTTTGGTTTTTGAGGGATATTGGGGATGTGGTTCAGAAGAAGAGAGAGGTGTATAGCAGGTATTGGCAACATGGAGAAAATGAGGTACTTGAGGAGTATAAAAAATGCAAGAAAAACCTCAAAAGATAACAAGAAGGCTTAAAAAAAAAAGACCTGAGGTTCCTTTGGGAGACAATATGAAGGAAAATCCTAAGGGTTTCTACAAGTACATTAAAAGCAAAAGGATAGTAAGGGACAAAATTGGTCCCCTTGAAGATCAGAGTGGTTGACTTTGTATGGGGCCAAAACAGATGGGGGAGATTAAAAAAAAATTTCACCTGTATTCTCTCACAAAACTGGCACAGAGTCATGGGAGGTAGAATGTTGCCTGGACTTCAGGAAAGGTTAAACAAGTTAGGGCTTTAATCCCTGGAGCACAGAAGAATGATGAGAGATTTGATAGAGGTATTTAAAATTATGAGAGGGTTAGACAGAGTAAATGTAGACAGGCTTTTTCCACTGAGGGTAGGTGAGATACAAGCCAGAGGTCATGGGTTAAGGGTGAAAGGGGAAAAGTTTAAGGGTAACATGAGGGGGAACTTCCCACAGAGAGTGGCGGGAGTGTGGAACAAGCTGCCAGCTGAGGTGGTGAATGCGGGCTCAATTTTTACATTTAAGAAGAATTTGGACGGGTCATTGGATGAGAGGGGTATGGAGGATTATGGACTGGGTGCAGGTCAGTGGGACTAGGCACAGACTAGAAGGGCCGAAGGGGCCTGTTTCCATGCTGTAATGTTCTTCTATGGTTCTAGAGGAGATTTACCAGGGTTGCCTGAATTTGAAAATGTCATACGAGGCAAGGTAAATAGAGCAAGGGCATTTCTCTGTGGAGAGAAGAAAGATCTGAGAAGATTTAATAGAAGTCTAAAGAGGCATAGACAACATTAAATTGTGGTGCACTACCAGTAACCACCAAGACTAGGCTGAGGGAACGATAGGCTTTAATATACAGAAGAACCTTGCTGGCCCGGATCCAGGGATAGGAATGGCAGGAAGAGAGAGGTGGCTCGACCTTTATGACCCAGGACCATGGGGAAGGAGTCACAGGGTATGAGTCATCAGTGGGCAGGCCAGCTCCATATATACAGTAGTCGATCATAACTATATACAATGGAGGAAATGTATCACCACATTAGGCAGAGAGCGTTGTATTCCCAGAGTGGGAGGAGCAAATACCAGAGGACATCTCTACAAAGTGAAGGGAGGAAAGTTTAGGGTTTTTTTAAACAGGAATATATAGGTCAGCACAACATTGAGGGCTGAAGAATCTGTACTGTGCAGTAGTATTTTATGATCAATGTTCAATCAGGCCTAAAGAAAAAAATATTAATCAATACCTTATTCCATACTTCTGTGTTTATTGTATGCAGCCTGACCTGGATTCTACAGAGGTGTTGTGACTTTCCTTTGCCCTCTGCTGACCTGTTACACTGTTCTAGCCTCAGTTATTTTTTTCTGACTTTCTCGAACACTGGTAACGGCTTTGCTTTCCAATGGAAGTGAGTCATTTGGATTTTACCAGTGTTAATGTTAATCTGTCATTTATGAAGGTGCCTCTGCATTTTCAGTAATTAATTAAATTCTTCCTCTATATGTCTCAGGCCTAGTATTACCTGTAAACATTAATGCAGCCACTTGTCTCCATGTTCAAAACACATTTGTTAAAGCACAATGGGGCCTACTCCAGCCTCTGCTCTGTTGGTTCATTTTTCACTTGCAAGTGGTGGGAGTTTGGAATGCATTGTCTGAAAGGGTTGTTGTTGTTGTTCGTCCTTTGTAGTCAAAGATTACTATGATTTGAAAATCATTGCACGTTGGGTTTGAAGTCATGACCTGCGCTTGACTTGGATTACAGTGAGGGAGAGTTGCGCAGGTCGTCAGCCTCACTCTCTCGTCCCCAGCCAGTGGCAAGACATAGTCGAGATGGCCTGAGACAGGTCAAGGTTCAGTGGATGGCCAGCAGTGTCTCCCTATGCCCTCTTCACGCTCCACAACGCATAGTTGGGAATCGCCTTTCTGCCCATTGAACCGGCGATGGCTTCTTCCGCACAGTCTGCCGAATCCAGGCTTCACATGCTAGGTAGACAAGCCCTGAGTGTTGGGGATCCACGGCAGTTCTTGCCCATTGTTGGGCATCCTCATCTGCCTTTGCAGCCATTGGGAAATGTCTCCTCTTCCGCCTGCTCCACCGTTGGGATGATCACTTAGTGGTGTAGTAATGATAGCGGCCCCTCACTTGTTTTAGCCCGCGAGCTGAAGTGGTTTCTAGGGTTTGGCCCGAGGAGCCAACAAATGAGAGATTTAGGAGGTGAGTGAGGTCCAGTGGTGCCTACCATCCCCACCTTAGTGAGGTGCAGCTATCAGCACCAAGGGTACTCCCTGTCCTTAGAGCTCCCTACACCCTGAAAGGATTGTGAAGGCAGAACCAGCATCATATCTGAAGAACTTAGATGGAGACTGGAAGAGGGATTGGGCAATGGATGCAGTACTTTGAAAATGGGGTTGGGCTGCGTGTTATTCTTCGACAGACAAAATTATTCAAATAATTTTATAACACAGTGGAAGACAATTTATTTAAACCTGGGTGGCCCAATTACACCCAAATCAATCTACAACTCCCACACATTTTTGGAACGTGTGAACCAGAGTACCTGGGGAAAACCCATGCAAGCACAGGAGAACATATAAGGTCCTCACAGACAGCGCTGGAATTGAACCTGGGTGGTTGGCGCTGTAATAACGTCACATTAACCGTGAGACGGTGGTGAAGGAGGTGAATGCAATGGTAGCGTACAAGAGCAGGGATGGATGGTGAGACTTTGTAAAGATCTGGTGAAACCTCATGTGGAGAACTGCGTACTGTTCGAGAAAAGACGCACTGGCATTGGGGAGGGTTCAGAGAAGATTTACTAGAACGTTACCAGAAATTAAAGTGTTAGCACATGAGGAACAATTATTGGCTCTTGGACTGTACTCGTCAGAGGACAGAAGGATGAGGGGGGACTCCTGGAGGTATTTTGAATGGTGAAAGGCCTGGGCAGAGTAGATCTGGCAAGGATATTTCCCATGGTCGGGGAGTCTAGGACAAGAGGGCACAACTTCAGGATAAAAAGGCGTCAATTTAAAACAGAGATGCTGCAAAATGTCTTTTGTCAGAGGCTCGTGAGTCTGTGGAACTTGTTGCCACAGGCGGCTGTGGAAGGGAGGCCGTTGGGTATATTTAAGGCAGAGATTGACAGGTATTTGATTAGTCAGGGGATCAAGGGTTACAGGGAGGAAACCAGGGAGTGGGGCCAGGTGGGATGGATGATTAGAATGGCAGAGCAGACTCGATGGGCCGATGGGCCTACTGCTGCTCCCAGAGCTTGTGATCTTCTGTTATCTTGTGTGTTGTAGATTTTCCATCCCAGATAACGTTTAACCAACACTACTGAATCCACTTTGATCATAATTGAAGGAAAAGCTTTGATCATATCAATTTGAGCCTGTAGTTAAAAATGATCAGAAGGGTTGGAACCCATTCATTCATGTTGCCTCTCGAACTAACCCTCCCCCCCCCCCCCCCCACCATACATCGGATCATCTAAACTTGATACGACAGTTTCAGAGCAGTTGATATATTCTATCAGTTCCCCTCAAAATGCCATTCCTTTCCCAATGACTTTGTTTCACTCTTGATGTCTAACCTTAACAGGAGCCCTGTGGGCACATAATTCTTGAGTTTCCCCATAGTTATCAATATCAAAAGACTTTTGTTGCTTGTCACATACAGTTTCCAGACCACCAACTTAATTATATTAGCTTGTAACAAAGAACCTTCTAGCACAATATAATTCCTTCAAGGTGGTACCAACTTGCCAAAAAAATGAAACCTTCCCTACCTCGGAACTATTTTTCTTTCATTTGTGTGTCTGTCTAAGAGTATCTTAAATGCCCCAATTGTTCCAGTCTCCACCACCACCCCAGGAAATGCATTCCAGGCCCCCACAACTCTCTGTTTAAAAAAAACACCTCCAAATATTTCCCCCTTCACTTAGTAGAGATGTCCTCCAGTGTTTGTCACTCCCACCCATGGAAAAGCGTGCTGCCTGTCTACCTCTCATAATCTATTAAGTCACCTCTGACCTTTCTTCATTCCCCAGAGAAAAGTCCCAGCTCTGCTAACCGGGCCTCACAAGACATATTTTCCAATCCAGGCAACATCCTGGTAAATCTCATCTGCCCCCTCTCCATAACCTCCACATCCTTCCTGAAATGAGGTGAGCAGAGCTTAACTCCAATGTATAATTTTTTGTAAATTCTCTGGTTATTCTGATTTTCTTGTGTAAATCATTGACCCATAATGCAGACTTGCAGGACTCTTCTCATAACTGGCCCCATACAATCCATTTCAATAGCTGGTGTCCAATGATGTGACTGGTTCTATTTTGTATCCTTTCAAATTCAACATGGCTTAAATTTCCTTTCAGCATCTGTCGGCAAAGGTCGACATAAATTAAATCTATCCCAGTTTTCTCTTTCCAGAATGTATGATTTAGAACTCTGAATCTGTATGCTTTGGGCAAGGAACTCGACAAACGGAATTCCTTCCTGATTAGCAGTGAGTAGGCAGAATCTTCAAGGAGGCTAGAATAAAGGAGAACTGAAGGCAAGAAATTAGTTTCCATTAATTACAAATGACTGTAAATGAAAAGGAGAAAAATGTCGGGGAGAGAGAGACGTAAATCAGGATATGCAATAAAGCAACCTGACCTGCTAATTAAACAAATCAAAGTCACTGCAACATATTGAAATGAAAAAGGAAATGAAAATAAAGGAGATAAAAGGGAAAAAAATAGTACATTGCCGAAGTGAGGAGTTGGGAGCTGAGGTGACCAGAAGGGCATTCTCTAAGAACCCAGTCCTTTCTGCAGTTTACTAAGATCTGTGTGTGGTGCCACCACTGTGGGTATAGATGTATGAATGGGCTGGCCTCCACCCCCTGAACCTGCAACTCCTCCCTCCCAGATATCCCCATAAAGGCTGTTATGCCCAAACCCCTCCATCAGTACCTGCCTTGGAACCGGGCCAGCCACATTGCAAGCCGTGCTGATACTTTAAGGTGATTAAAGCCTATCAATCACGACTCTGTCTGATTGCGGTTGATTGGTCGCACCATGCGACCTAACTCCATCTACCTCCCCTTCACAAGTACTTTCGTTCCCGTGAAGAAGCGTTTCATAACAACGTTTGAAGGTTTCTGCCTTAAGGTCACCTTATAATGTCTTGAAAATAAATATTCCATTAATTTTCTAACTGCCATGCGACACTATACCATTGAGAATAATTCCTTGTAAGCCAATGCTTGGAATCCTGAGATCATTCTGGAAAACCTACACTGCACTGTGCCCAAGGTCAACATCCTAAGCTTGCCACTCTAGTGATGATTGACCATGTCATCGACCTGCTAGTTCTAAAGGACAGAATTCCATTGCTTCTTTCAGTTACCTTGACAGTCTAATAATCATTGTCCATAGATGTCTATGAACCATCACTGATTTCAACTTTTCACCATTTAAAACATACACTATTCCATCCTTTTTATTCATGATTAATATCTTGTCAATTTGAATACATTGTAGTGGTGCTATGGCAGCACTGCAACTCCCAGGAGGCATCGAACCGGCCACGTGATGTCAGGGCATGATGTTGTCAGCGTGTGCCAAGCGCGTGACTTGGGCTTTTAAAAGGTCACGCAGGGGATGAAGAATAAATCCGTTTGATTCACTCTAAAATCGCCTGGTGTTATTATTTTGTCGTTCCCACTGCAATTCCAGTGGCCACAACGTGCTTAACACCTTTCCTCTCTGACTCGCGCCAATCTGATTTCATCATCTGCCTTCAATTCCATGAACTGCAAACTATTTCCATCTTCGTTTGACCTGCTGAACTTCTCCAGCTTTGTGTGTTTACTTCAACCACAGCGTCTAGAGATTTTCGTGTCTGACCCCTTCAAAAATATCGCTTTGTATGTCTTCTCTGCCATGCTCTTTGCTAAACCCACATTAGCTTTCTCAGCGCCAGATTCTAGTAAATCTGCCAACAACAAAGGTTAGATTAGTTAGTCAAGAACGTCCTAGTTTCCTTTTCTCAGCTTTATAAAGTTATAAAACGATTTGCAGTTTTGTAATTCAAAGAAATAGTTCCAAATTCATAATACAGTAGTGGAAAACAATATGGGCCTTAAAAATTTCGCAGTCCATAATAAAAATTATGACCTCCTCCATTTGTTTTCAAAAGCAAAATCTTCAAATCTATTTGTACAGGTACACAATCTAAAATCCAGAAAGCTCCAAAAACTGGCATTTTTTTTCTTGGTGCTGGTACAGCAGAAAGAGAGAGAGAGAGAGAGAGCAGCGCAATTAGGTTGGGCGGGGGGAAAGATGGCAGCACGACTCCTGTGGGTGGGGGGGCAAAGAAAGATGCCAGTGCAACTGCTGTATCCAGGTGGATACAGCAGCACAATTAGGGTGGGCTTAAATCTGGGGCAGCCAGCTTTTGTTCTGAAATCCAGAAAAATATGAAATTCGGAACAGACTGTCCCCCAAGGGTTCCGGATAAAGGATTGTGTATCTGTATTATATAGGTATCCAGCCTTCCCCATTATACATGCCTCAATTAGTTATTAGTTCTGCCTTAATTTATAACTTTTAGTTCTGCTCTTTCCCTGTCAGAAGTAATACTCCTACACAATTGAATCCTTGAAATCCTATCATAACTTTAAATGAAGCTGAGTGCATCATAAACGTACTGTTAGCACAGTGGCTGTTAACATAAGCGTACTGTTAGCACAGCGGCTGTTAACATAAGCGTACTGTTAGCACAGCGGCTGTTAACATAAGCGTACTGTTAGCACAGCGGCTGTTAACATAAGCGTACTGTTAGCACAGTGGCTGTTAACATAAACATACTGTTAGCACAGCGGCTAATGCACACTATTTCAGCACCAGTAACCCGGGTTCAAATCCTGCGCTGTCGGAACAGAGTTTGCACGTTCTCCTCGTGTCTGCATGGGTTTCCTCTGGATGCTCCGGTTTCCTATCACTATTCAAAACGTACAGAGTTAATTGGGTGTAATTGGACGGCAAGGTCTTGTGGGCCGTAAGAGCCAGTTACCGTGGTGAATGTCTAATTTAAATGTACTATAAATTGTGAACAGCTGTGGTCCCAGCCCATATCCTTGTGGGCCTCCACTTTCCAACTTATCCCGTGCTAAATGTGTGCCATTCTCCTCCTCTCCACTATTCTCTTGCACGCTGCCAGTTGTACATATTGCTGCTTGCTCCCCGATTACACATATTCATCAATCTAATGAAATGGTATCTCATGGAAGGCCTTCTATAATTTTTTTTAAATTTAAAATTTTTATATGTTTTATATTTTTAAACATGTAGACACACAGGCCCATCTGGTCCATGGCCCAAATATCCCAATTAACCTACAACCCCCAGTACGTTTTTGAAGGAACACCTGGAGGAAATCCATGGAGACACAGGGAGAATGTACAAACTCCTTACAGACAGCGCGGGTTTCGAACCTGGATCACTGGCACTACTCTAACTGAGCTGCCCACATCTCAATGCAATAATTCCCTGCATCTTCATCCTACTACCTCTTCAATGAGGCTGGTCAAACAAGAACTAACCCCTTTGAAACCAATACTGATCATTCATTTTGGGTTTGGTTTCTGGATGCTTTTGAATTTTCTCTATAAGTCGGGATGCCATTAATTCCTCTAATGTTGATATTAAGTTGACAGTACTTTGGGATATAATATTAGCTATCCTCTGGATCTTGGACACATGTCTTTAGCTAATAAATTATTCAAATGTGTATTGCTGTGAACAGATTGGAAGTCTTTGGAATGCTTGTCACATTTGTTTTACTTGTGATCTCAGAATATGGTCAAATGAGATATTTTTCATGAAGAATTTTTGATTCATGTCTTAGATTTGGTCCTCTTTGATTCAACCAGACCTGCAGCTCATGTTACTGGTAAGAATAAATGTTTTGAGGGTGCCAAAGATTGAATTATATTAAATATACATGACTGTATTCCACTCAGAACCATACATCACTACAGTTCAGAAACAGACCCTTCAACCCATCTTGTCTGTGCTCAACTATTATTCTGCCTGGTCCCACTGACCTGCACCCAGTCCATACCCCTCCCATCCATGTACCTGTCCAAATGTTTCGTAAATGTGAAAATTCACCCTGCATTCACCTCTTCAGCTGGCAGCTTGTTCCACACCCCCCCCCACTACTATCGGTGAAAAATTTCTCTCAAATGTTCCCCTTAACCTTTTCCCTTTCATCATGTTCTCTGATTTGTTTCTCACCTTACCTCAGTGGAAAAAACCTATTTGCATTTTCTCTATTGATTCCCTCTCATAATTTTAAATATCTCTATCAAATCTCTCCTGCTCTCCAGGGAATAAAGTCCGAACCTGTTTAACCTCTCCTTCCATCTTGGTTTCTTGTTCCTCAAGTCCCAATAAATCTTCTCTGCACTCTTTCAATTTTATTGATGCCCTTCTTGTAATTAGGAAACCAAAACTACACACAATGCCCCAAATTTGCCCTCACCAATGTCTTATACAACTTTACCTCCCCAACTCCTGGACTCAGTACTTTGATTTATGAAGGTCAATGTGCCAAAAAGATTTCTCATGACCTTATCTGTTATGAGTTATTCTCACTGTGAGGTTTTATTACATCATCTAATGCTGCACTATTATGGACAGACTAAATACAAATCCAGCAACTTCAGGTCTCAGGCCTGAAACATGGGTTTATATCTTTGCCTCCTCTGGACATCCACTGAGGTTCTCCCCCGTTTTTGTGCATTAGCTACAATCACAGCATCTGCAGACTTTTCTTGATGCACTCAGGGGAGTGAACAAAGTGATCGGGTTGCAGATAGGGTAATTTTGGATGATTTGAGAACATGGATGACGATCGGTAGAGTTAAAATGACAGAAGCATGATCGGTAATGGTGAAGAAGTTGATGGGTGCTGTCATTATTGTTACATCTTTACTTGCAGGATGTAAATACAGTGCTTCTCATGACCGCCTGCAGTGGGAGCACAGCAGAGGACTCGCTTTTTTGTGTGGAATTGAATATAAAGAAGGAGCACTGGTGTTTAAAAAGTCAGGGCATTACTTCATCTATTCCAAGATTCTTCTGGGGGAAATCCATTGTGGTGCTGTAAGTGAAAGAAATGGATTTCTGAAACAAACACTATTCAAAGAGGGAGCATCCTACCCAAAAGCTATTGAATTAATGACTGTTCGAAACCTCCTCTGCACAAATGGGAAAGCAGGTATTTGGCTGGGCAGTAGTTATCTGGGTGCAATATTTGAGTTTAATGAGGGGGATTATGTGTTCATTAAAGTCACCAATAAAAGTGTTCTGAAAATCTTCAATGAAGCTGAAACATTCTTCAGAGCTTTTATGATTTAATGTGTATGCCAGCCTTTCTAAACATTTATCCAATCCTTTAAACTTGCTCATGACCTGCTTAATCTGAATGTCCTTTTCAACAGCAATCAACTGGACATGCAGTTTTCATTATACATTGGAAACATTTCCTCTAATATGTGGTTACATGTGGTAAACGTATCATTCGTGTCTGCTGACATGATTTTTGACTTGTCCCTTGCATGCCTCATTTAACATGAACCATTGTTTTATTTATTGCTACTTCGAGATGTTTTAAATCTGTATGATTCATTACAACCTCAGACAAAGAAAAAGGGAACAATTTGCATCGGAAAATTTTTGCAGAAGAAAAGGATGAATGGACATTCATCTCTGGTTAGTCGTGTCATAGCGGCCATAAGAGAAATTTTGCTAAAAGATTTGATTCAATTTGAAGACGATGCATTCCATTCCTGAAATTTGTGTGTTGCTGCTATCAAATGTGGTGTTTAGTGCTACTGACTGGAGAGCAATTTTTTTTTAAAGAAATATTGGTGTAAGCAAAACACTCGTTTAAAAATAAATCATTCTGAGGATATAGATTGATTATGATCAGTAGCTTTCTTACAATCCCAGGAATCTTAACTGTTTTAAGTTCCAACCTATTATTGTTGACCTAGTTCCAATGAGATTGTCCATCTCAGACAGTTGCCAGGATGCACTAGTCTTTCTCAGCTTGACTCTAGATTGGTTTGTTGTTATGAGCCCAGAGGACTCCAAAACCCAGCAGCAATAGAAATTCACCAAGTCAATGGTTACTTAAACAAAAGTTGCTTTTAATTTTCTTTAAACATAATAACGGACCAATCTTTAACTTATTGCTATTAACTTAACCCCCTTTTAATTCTAACCACATGTATATGTAATGTGTATATGTTCAGGAAAGTTCTCTGTACAATTTTTCAGTTTTCACTTCTCCAAGTTCACCGGTGCCAGGCAATTCTCATACTGTGCACAGAATTTTAAATTTATGTATCTTCACCTGGCTCTGGTGTTTGAAATTAAATTGTTACTGCTCGGGAAGGTTCCAGTTGGTTTCAGAGAGAAATTTATTGCTCGTTAGACACACACACACACACACACACACACACACACACACACACACACACACACACACACACACACACACACACACACACACACACACACACACACACACACACACACACACACACACTGATTTCCTCTGATCAGTCACTCAGTGTCTTACCAAAGAAAGTTGCCCCGTCATGGGTTTTCCATATGATGACCTCTTCTTCCAGGTCACCACAGAGTTCTTTTTGTTTCCCTTATTTCAGGAGAAACACTCTAGCCAGCCATTTTCTCTTGTAAGGACTACAAGGGTTTTGAACAGGCTGAACTCAGAACTCACAACCTGTCTTCAAAATGGGGTTTTTCAACAAGCTTGCCAGCCAGCCACTTTGCAGCCTCAACTGCTACTGTAGAACTGACTTCTCTCCCTCTCCCTCCCTCTCTCACTTTCTCTCTCTCCCTCTCCCTCCAAAAGAAAATCACTTGTTTGTTTTTTCCTCTCTTTGCTTGTAAAAACCACATGACCTCTTACAGAGCTCCAACTCCAATCTTTGAAAGATCTTATTCGAGCCTGGACTTCATTGCCCATACATAATAGATCAGCATTGTTTCTGCAAAGTTAACCAGAGCTTCAACGTCTGGCTTCAGCAAAGTTCTTGTATTTTAAATGAGATGTCATTTGTGGAGTGTTACTCTGTTTTTAAAGTGACCTACACTAAACCCCCCACAATCTATCTGTTTTAAAGACATATTTTCCCCATAAATATTCTAACATCCCCTGTAAAAATGTGGTCTCTCCATGATACTAAAGCTCATTTTGGTACATTGCATTATAAAAAAAAAGTTTCTAAAATATATTTTCTTTATTGTATTAGCATTTTTAGATTTAAATGAAATACTCTTGGTGGCTGTAAGGTCTGCATTTCTGTTCAAAGGTCCGTTTGTATCTGATATTCAGAATCCTATTGAATGTTTGCCGACCATTCAGGAATACTGCAGGGTATTATGAAATAGTTGACCAGCAGGATTGGTAGAAGCTGTGCACACTTTAATTCTGTAAAACTATATATATATTCTGGGTAATAGTATTAATAATATTAATATGTGCTGGAGATGATACAATCAACATGCTTGTTTCTGACCAGAATGCCATCAAGAATTTGGTCCACTTGAAACACAGCACATTAAAGGCAACGTTTGCCACTACAGGTCAGCACCATTGTCTGTAATATTTATTCTTATTAATAAAAGGGATGGTCCTGTGAATGTGACTCCATTCCATTAGGTTGTCTTTAATGATGCACTTTCGATACGGTTACAAAAACATTATTGTTCTGTTTAACTTCAGCTGATGAGCAAAGGGTTAATTTCTATTATTTTATTTATGCTATTTCCTCTTCCCTTCTCTTGCTCTAAAGCCTTGTCGATTCTGATTCTGTACGTGCTTGTCGGGCCATCTTTATATTGCTCACCTCTTTCCCGCCCAAAATGAATGACAGTTCCAGACTGCCCGACAGAATAAACGTGGGCCTTAGAAGAGACGTCCATGTGCTGTTAAAAAAAAATTCTGGAGGAAATGCCTTTAAAGCTGCAATGACAATCTCCTTCTAGCCAGTCAAGATTTAAGGCTATGTATTATTTAA
The DNA here is from genome assembly GCF_036971445.1 of Narcine bancroftii. Taxonomy (NCBI): domain Eukaryota; kingdom Metazoa; phylum Chordata; class Chondrichthyes; order Torpediniformes; family Narcinidae; genus Narcine; species Narcine bancroftii. Next base: position 250,358,618 of record NC_091471.1, read on the forward strand.
CCATTCACTTTAAAGAAAAATAAATGCAATGTAAATGTTTGTTTTCAGATTATTTGAATGTTTGATCCACAAATGTAATGTTTAAAGGTAAGTGCATATTTTTAATAAATGTTCAATATAAATGATCACAGGCTGTTTATTTCATCAAAATAATTTCATTTTTAGTAAAGTGCAGCAAACAGTCAACCCTCATCAGATCCAGGGAACTGGTGAATGGACCAACGTCTTATTTCAGTTGATGGATGTAAACTAGGTGGGTAGTGACCAACTAATGATGAAATCTCAACATAACAACAGCCTCAGTTCACACACTGCCTCACTAATAAAGTGGGCTTCTCCCTGTTAGAAACCCAATCAGCTCACCAGCTTATCTGCCATTCAACCTCACCACTACGACGCTGATTTACACTGCTTTAAACACACACAGAAATGCTAGAGGAACTCAGCCGGTCTCACAGCGTCCATAGGAGATAAAGATATATTCCTGACCTGAGTCTGAGCCCTTCTTCAAGGTATAAGCAAAAAGCAGGAAAGCAACTGAATAAAGACTGAAGACTGGCAGACGGAAGATCCAGACCAACAAAAGGTGTTAATAGGATATGATATGAGGAAAGGTGAGAATTGATTTTGGCTCTGAGAAAGGAGACAGGGAAAAGGAGAGAGAAAGAGAGAGAGAGAGAGAGCTATGGGGGAAAAAGGGGAGCAGTGAGTTTAATGGAAAGTCAAGAAGTCTATGTTAATGCCATCTGGTTGGTGGGTACTAGGCAGAAGATGAGGTGTTGTTCCTCCAGTGTGAGGGTGGTCTCAGTTTGGCAGTACATGAGGCTATGGACAGACATGTCAGCAAAGTAATTGGACAGCGAATTGAAATGGGTTAGAGCTCACAACTGCAGACAGAGAATGCAAAGGTTAAAGGTTAAACACCAACTCCCTCTATCTCTAGCAGGCACAGCACACTAACAAATAGTAAATTAATTACAACTAACAAGTATATCAAATGAACTTGGTCTCCGGCATTGCCCACGGTTCAGAATCTGGGACAGGCCCATTGCAGTTGGCCTTCCAGATCTGCCTGCAGTCTGGGTTTCAGAGATGGATTGAAGGCAGCAGCAAACAAAGAGAGAGACAGGGACTGCACTTGGTCAGCTTTTTCAATGCAAGACCTGTCCACGTGACCTGCAAGGACTAATCGTGAGTCAGCTTTACCATTGATTGGCACCTGGACAACAAATTATGTCAGTGGTCAGGGCATCAACCTCAAAGATAGGGAGATCTAACACTTGATTGGCAGGTGAGGTGACGTCCCACTAGACTCCAGCTGGAGAGGAAAAATTACCCTGCACAATCCACATCACAAATTTCCCGACTATGTAAGCATCTATCCACCCTTGTCTTAAATATATTTACTGAGGTCGCCTCCACTGCTTTAATGGGCAGCAAATTCCACAGATTCACCACCCTCTGGGAAAAGCAATTCCTCCTTATCTCTGTCCTCAATCTCCTACTCTGAACTAGGACTATGTCCCCTAGTTCTGGTCTCCCCCACCAACAGAAACAACTTACCTACCACCATCTTATTGATGCCTTTCATAATTTTATATGTTTCTATAAGGTTCCCTCTCATTCTTGTAAATTCTAGTGAGTACAGTCCCAGACGACTCAATCTCTCCTCATAGGCCAACCCCTTCAATTCTGGAATCAATCTGGTGAACCTCCTCTGCACCATAACCAAAGCCCGTCCATCCTTCCTCAAGTAAGGAAGCCAGAACTCCACGCAGTTCTCCAGATGAGGCCTCACCATGACCTTGTATAGTTGCAGCTGTAAACTCAGTCCTTCTAGCAATGAAGGCCAGTATTCCATTTGCCTTCTAGATAGCCTGCTGCACCTCAAACCACCCTTTTGCGATTCATATATGAGCACTCCCAAGCCCTTCTGTATGGAGGCATGCTGCAATTGCTTGCCTTTTAAATCATAATCTGATCTTCCAATTTTTCCTTTCAAAGCGGACAACCTCGCATTTTCCAACATTGTACTCCTACCTGCTGGACCCTTGCCCACTCATTTAACCTATCTATATCCCTCTACAGACTCTCTTTATCCTCTGCCTTTCCTCTCAATTTAATATCAGCAAACTTAGATACATTACCCTCCGTCCCCTCTTCCAGATCATTTATGTATTCCAGTAATAAGAACAGGTTCAGACCATAGAGTCCCTGAAACTTCTTTTATTCAATTAGACTCAGCTTGACTTTCCCACCTGTTCTTCATGACCCTCAATTCCCCTGCTTTCCAAAAATCTAACAAGCACTACCAACAATGTGCTGGAATAGAGAATTCCAAAAAAATCACCCATCTCAAAGAAAGCAAAAAATCTTTACTGCATCATTTTTAAAAGAATGTTTCTTTCTCTTCAGACTAATGTAGTGCTATTGGTCTACAACATTAGACAGGGAGTTGTTATTAATAGGCTTTAATCACCTTAAGACATCTCACACATGGCTGGCCCAGATCCAAGGCAGGTACTGAGGGAGGGATTTGGGTGTGACAGCCTTTATGAGGATATCCGGGAGGGAGGAGTCACAGTTTCAGGGGTGGGCCAGCCCATACAGTACATAGTGGCTACACCACATCTATGGCCCGTGATTTTAGATTCCCCCACCTTGGGAGGGATCGTCAAAGAGAGAAATCTTCTCTCAGAGGGCAGTGAATGATGGACAGTTTCTACTCCAGAGACCTGCTCCTTGTGTTCATGGTATTTACCATTATTAAGCCCCTTCAGAAATGTATCTCTTTTAATAACAATTTTACTGTTTATGGCATGGAAACAGGCTATCTCGGCCCTTCAAGTCCATGCCGGTTCACTCAAACAACTCCGTTAGATCCCCCTACATTCTCCACCCATAACCCTCCAACCCCCTCCTATTCATGTATATATCCAGTCTCTTCTTAAATGGAAGAATTGACTCTGCCTCAACTATTTCCTCCGGAAGATTATTCCATTCAGCCACCACTCTCTGAGTGAAGAAGCCTCCTATAATGTTTCTCCTAAAATTTTTCCCCCTTACCCTTTACTTGTGTCCTCTTGTTTCAACCTCCCCTGCTCTCAGGGGGAAGAGTCTACTTGCATCTAGTCTATCTATTCCCTTCATAATTTTAAACACCTCTATCAAATCCCCTCTCAAAAGTCTACGCTCCAATGAATAAAGTCCTAACCTCTTCAATCTTTCTCTGTACTCTAGGTATTTTAAGTCAGGCAACATCCTGGTAAATCTTCTCTGCACCCTCTCCACCCTCTCCTTTCTATAATTTGGAGACCAGAACTGAATACAATACTCCAAACCTGGCCTCACCAATGCCTTAAACAGTTGCAGCATCACTTCCCAGCTCCTATACTCTATGATTTATGAAGGCTAACATACCAAATGCCTTCTTAACCACCCTGTCAACATGGGAATCCACCTTCAAGGAACGCTGCACCATAACACCAAGATCTCTTTGTTCTTGTGCATTCCCCAATGTCCTCGCCTTTACTACATATGCCCTATTTTGATTATTTTTTTCTCACACTTCTCTACATTAAATTCCATCTGCCATCTTTCAGCCCAATTTTCCAGACAAACCAAATTCCTCTGTAATCCCTGAAAACCTTCCTTGCTATCCACCACTCCCCCAATTTTCATATCGTCTGCATATTTACTTACCCAGTTAGTTACTTGTAATGGAAGATTCTAACCGTGTTTCTTACATTTGCAGCTCTTGGTTCTGCAAGGCTGAGAGCCTGCTTGTTTTTAGAATCATGAGAACCTGCTTCTTTTTACTTTTCAGCAGACATAAGCTAAATTCCACCGAGGGGCCAGAGATGCTGTTATCTGAAGAAAGGACATCTGTGTACCAAGAACATTTAATCTTCCTGCTTGTTTTGGTCACAAACTGTCAGAGGCCTAGCCTTGATTCAAAATAAACCATTGTATTCAAAGTGATAAGCTGAAAATTATGTTATTCGTTAGAAGCCTAACATGCTAGCTTGCTCGCTTATCTTTCTTGCTGTGCTGGGAATAGGTGCTTGGGTAAGCAGTTTTTGGGTAATATAAGCCATGGTCCCACTGCTGAAGTTTGAGACTCTCCGAGAGGTGTCAACATCTCTCAGCAAGAAGAAGAACTTCTAGAGTCCAGCCAACATCCTGGTCAGGGGAGGTGGAGAAGCTGCTAGCGGCGCCCTGACAGCCTACTACAAGTGTGCAGTCGTTGCCTCGCTTCGGCAGTTGGGACCAGTCCAAGCGTTGATAAGAATAGTTGGGAAGGGCTTGCATATTGTAGTGTGAAATCAGCTTTTGAATTTGTAATAAACATTTGTATAATCTGAACTGCTCTCGGTGTGTGTGTCTATTTTCTTTCGGTAGCTCAAACACTGTGACCAATCTAAAATGAACAAAGTGAGAGGTACAAATTTACCCAAGACACTACCCCATCATCCAAATCATTAATATAAATTATGAACAACAGAGGACCTAGCACCGATCCTTGAGGCCTGCCACTCATCACATGCTTCCATCCTGACAGACATTGTCCACCATGACCCTCTGCTGTCTGTCCTCCAGCCACCTCTGAACCCATCTCACTATTTCTCTATTAATCCCAAGTGACTGAACCTTCCTTACTAACTTTTCATGTGGAATTTATCAAAAGTTTTGCTAAAATCCAGATAGACTACATCAGCTGCCCTACCTTCATCCACCTTTCTTGACACTTCTTCGAAAAACTCAACAAGGTTCGCCAAACATGACTTCCCCTTCACAAACCCATGCTGGGTGCTCCTGATCAATCCCTGCCTATCCAGATATTTATACACACCATCTCTAAGAATACCCTCCATAACTTTCCCTACCACCAAAGTCAAGCTTACAGTCCTATAATTACTTGGCCGACACCTCGTGCCTTTTTTAAACAATGGAACTACATTAGCAACCATCCAATCCCGCGGCACCACACCCTTCTCCAGTGATCGTTGAAAAATCACTGACAGTGCCTCCGCTATTTGCTCCCTGACCTCCCTTAACATCCTGGAGAAAATTCCATCAGGACCAGGAGACTTATCCACTTTTACTGACCCTAGAAGCTCCAAAACCCTCTCTTTACTAATCCCTATCTTTTCCATAACTAAGCCATTTGCTTCACTTATCTCACATAGTCCAATGTCCTTTTACTTTGTTAACACAGATTGGAAAAAAATCATTTAATATTTCTCCCATCTGATACAGTTCCTTGAGCAGTTCACCGCTCTCATTTTCCAGCGGTCCTATTCCATTTTTAACCCTCCTTTTACTATTCACATATCTGTAAAAACCCTTTGGATTCACTTTTACCTTATCAGCTATTGACACCTCATACCTTTTTGCCTTTCTAATTTCCTTGTTAAGGTTAATAATCATACATCTTATCCATTTTTTGCTTCTTAAATTTAGTATATGCCCCCCTCTTATCCTGAACCAATTTCCTAATTTTTCCAGAAAACCATGGTTCCCTTAAACTTTTGGCCTTGCCTTTCGATCTGACTGGCACATAAAGATCCTGTACTCTCAATATCTCTTCTTTAAATACCCTCCAAATCTCCTCTACATCCTTTCCAGAAAAAAAGATCAGCCATATAATTTTCTGTAAATCCCTTCTCATTTCTTCAAATCTGGCCTTCCCCCACTTGAAGACTTTCAACCTCGGACCTGACCTATCTCTTTCCATATTTAAGTTGAAGCTAATGGACCCATGATCACTAGATCCAAAGTTCTCACCAACGCAGACTTCCATTGCCTGCCCTTTTCCATTTCCTAAAAATGATCTATCACTTTTATGAACTCCACAGAGAATAGGCCATTTTTGCATCTTAATGACAAAACCTCTTAATTCAAGGATCAATATAATGAATTTTCTCAGCACTATCTTCAAGATGATCTCTCATTCTTGAAAGTAGGAGACACCATATTTGGCATCATTTGTAGCTAGATTTCCTGAATCATGAGCACCATTTCTGTTGAGACACAGGTCAACATTCTATTATCCTTCCGAATTATTTTCTCCGCATGCTAATAGCGATTCTAGCATAGCAACCACCCAGATGGATAACGTCATGAGAAATGGAATCTTAGTGTAGACACATGGAAGAGACTTTGAGACAAGGAATCATTCCATGACTGAGAGAAATCAATGCTGTTACAGTGCCAGTGACCTGGGCTCGAATCCGACGCTGTCTGTAAGGGATTTGCACAATTTCTCCCCCCACCCGTGTCTGCGTCAGTTTTCCATGGGAGGGGGACACTTCTGGTTTCCACCCACTGTTCGAAACATACCGGGCGTTGTAGGTTAATTGGCGTCATTGGTGGGGGTGGGGGGTGGCACGGACTCGTGGGTCGGAAGGGCCAGTTACCGTGCTGTATGTCTAAATTTAATTTCTGGAGAAAAAAATTCCCTCAAGCTGCATCTGATTTGGAAATTCTAGTAAAGGGACTAAATATGCTGTAATTTCCCCATCACATATTCTCCACATATAAGCATGGTATCAACTGGATGATTCTCCTGTATGCCTGGGAACGCTTTGCAATCAAAATATCAAATTAAAATGTCACTTCAAGTCACACATTCCTCCAAAATCCATTCAAACAATGAAAATATAGCAGCAGATACATACATTCTATCAAACAAAATATCACACATTTATCTGTTTGTTTAACCCCATTTCTTTTCCTTCATATCTTGCTGGATTTTCCTTTGTTTGTTATCTCTAAGTCCAAATATAACAAAAACCAGAAATTAAATTCACACTCACACATACAGTATAGATCAGCAGTAATTTAATTGACTTTAACAAAATAATGCAGGAGGGAAGTCAACTACTGTATTTTCTGTAACTGTATTACATTACATAGAAATAAAATTAAATACCTCCATATACTAGTGTTGAGTTATTCTCCACCTTCTTACCAAGACAAAATCTGTTAGACATATTATGAATTCAAGGTTAAGTCAAGTGACCTTTATTTATTGTTCATACTATGCTCGCACAATTAAGGCAAGATAGTGTTTCTCCAGGACCACGGAGCATATTTACATAGATATGAGTTAGGAAAGCAGTTAACACTTTAAAATACTAAGATGTATTGTGACAGATTATGTTATATTTTATATTATATATAGGTATGTTTGAAAGGAGATCAATTGTGACAGGTTTTTTTTAGTGTAGGTCACACACAAACACTTCAAAACAGATCTCATTTAAAATGCCAGAGCTCTGCTCAAGCCAGACAGTCCAGGCTCTGGGTGCCTTTGCATAAACTTTGAAGAATGGTTAGAAGGACTTCATGAGGAGGTGTTAATTGTACATGCTGTGGAGTAATGGATTATTGTTTTGGAAAGCAACAGGTGAACAAACTCGGAAGAATAGGTCCAGAGTCACAGTCTGTCTGAGTGCAGTTGGCTGTTCTAAGAGGGTCATGTGTTTTTCTCAGAGAGAAAGAAAGAGAGAGAGAGAGGGAGGGAGAGAGAGAGAGAGAGGGAGGGAGGGGGTAGGGAGGGAGGGAGGGAAAGAGAGGGAGAGAGAGAATTCAGTTCTACAGTTCAGTTGCAGCAGCTGGGAAGCTTGTGGAAAACCCCATTTGGAAGACAGGTTGTAGTTCTTAGTTCAGCCTGTTCAAAGCCCTCCATACAAGAGGAGAGGATTGGTGGGGTAATGTTTCACTTGAAATAAGGGAAACCAATGAGTTAGGTGGACTTCAATTACCACATTTTCAGAATTATTATGAAGCAGCACAATTAAAATTTATCACGTCCAATCTAAGGTGAAAACACGACACATTCGTTAGTGTGTGGGAAGCTTATGTAGGGGTCTATGACCCCACTGGAGTTTATATCTTACCATTTAAATGGTCTGTGTATTTTCAGTAGGGGGGAGGTGGGAGGGGGCATAACCACAGATTCTGTATATTGTATGAACGTTTGTTTGAATTTTGCATGTCTATGAAAATCAAAATAAAATATTTCAAAAAAAGATGGGGGGGGTCAGAGAGTGAGAAATGCAGCAGAAGCTTTTTCTTTTGTTATAACTAAATGACAGTGGAATGTTTGGTAACATTACAGGAGGAAGCCTCAGACAGATTGGTACATGCCAAGTGGAATTTATTGCAGAAGTGGGGGAGAAGAAATATCATGTTCTGAAACAGGATATCCAACCTCACATAATGAAGCACCGTTTGATGGTTTTTAATGTGGGCAATGTGGCGAGTTTCCATGAGGCAAAATGAAAACCGAATGTACCTTTGTTCCCGATGATATTGAATGAAGGCGAAATATCGCTTGAATAATGAGGAGAGGCCCCTGGGCTTTAATTCAAAATAATGCCAAGGAATCTTCAACATCCATCTAAGGATTCAGTCAGTACCTGATCTGATGTCTTCTCCGAACTATGGGACCCCATACTATTGAATGTCAGCAGATTTTTGCACTCATTTCTATAATTTTTTTAACCAAAATTAGACTTTATACACAAATAATTTATTTACTAGAAGAAAACCGTTCCATGTCTCCACTCATCTTTAGTTCTCATCCATGCATTTCCATCAGTGGACATTGTGACATTCATGTTCTGTGACACCTTGTTGTTACTTTCCCCTCTGACACGTGAACAAACACAGATGAATGATCCCAAGCACGAGTTGATGAACCAAAGTTGACTCTGTGGGCAAAGTCGTCACTGTAGTCGACCCTATGGGGAAAGTCGTCACTGTGTGGAAAGTCATCTCTGTGGGGAAAGTCGTCACTGTGGGGACAGTCGACTCTGGGGAGCCAGTATAATTATTAAATACGAAGAGTTGAAAATTCTGATGAATCGGTCTCATCCAAATTGTATAGTTTTGAGTTGGGAAGAAAAAATCTTCGCCCCCTGCCTGAAATACTGCAAGACCTTAAAAGGCGCGCTTAAGGAGAATTAATTTAAAAAACTAAACCAACTAAGCCTGAACAAACTGATCTGAGCACAATGGCTGAACCTTGTGTGGGACTCTGCTACATAATGCCAAATGTGGGGAGTTGGCAATGTCACCAAGAAGTCACTCTCTCATCACCACCATCAGTTCATTCATTCAATTCCCTAGACACGTCAAATAAGTTAAGACAACAGCATTTTTCTTTTTCTCCTTCAAGGTAAGGCACAGTTCGAGCAACGGTCAGTGTAAAGCTATTAGAGCGCCAGTGACCCAGGCTGGAATCCGGCGCTGTTCGCAAGGAGTTTTTATGTTCTCCTCATGTCTGCATGGGTTTCCTCCCACCAGTCAAAACACATGGGGGGGGGGGGTTACAAATTCATTGGGTACTTGGGCGACATGGACTCTTGGGTCAGAAGGTCTTGTCACTGCGTCTAAATTTAAAAATTAAGAAAACTAATCCCCTTGAGTGGATCTGGAATATCTTACATTGTTCTGTCTCAAAGACTGGAGGGTATCAGAATACACTCCACCTTCTACAATCAACCTGCTGCTCTCCATTCTGATTTAAAAGATACTTACTAGGGACCTCAAGCTCAAGTTCAAGTTGATTATCATCTGATAGTGCAAGTCGAACCTGACGAGCAGTGTTCCCTGGTCACTGGTGCAAAAACACACAGACACACATCCAGACATAACACAGACACACACACACACACACACACACACACACACACACACACACACACACACACACACACACACACACACACACACACACACACACACACACACAGGGCATATATATATGTATAAAAATAAATATTGCTTAATAAAATAGAGTCTCGGAGGGTTCATATGAGCAGTTTATTTCAGTCATCCAGCAGTCTCACTGCCCTAAGATCAGGATATAGGAGCAGGAGGCTATTTGACCCATCATGTCTGCTCCACCATTCTACCATGAACCAATCCATTCTCCCCACTTGGCCTTCCCCCCTCTCGCCCCCCCCCCCATAATCTTTGATCCCCTTGATTATCCAGCTACCTATCAATCTTTGCCTGAAATACAGGGTCGCGGGATTTTAAAATAAACCCCCATTATCTCCTCTGACAAGGCCGTTGGACCCCACCGAGGGGAACGCTGAGACTTCGCTCCCTGCACTCCATGTTGCCGTTGCAGCCACTCCGGAAGCACTGCCATTGGGGATTTTTTTCCCCACAGGGGCATTTCCCTCAAGCAGCATTTTCTTGCAAAATCTTTTAGTTCACTTCAGGAAGGTGAGAACACCAGTTGCCTGAGACCACCTGTGATAGACCTTCAATGCAAATGCTTAAGATTTTGTCCTTAACATCCAGGGCACCAAATGGGCCGGTTCTCAATGAGGTTTGGGCATAGGTTGACTGTGTCTACTATTTCTGAAGAAGATTACAGGTTTGGAACTGGCAGATACATTTGCCTAACCACACAACTACTTTGCATTCCAGGGATACAACCGGGAAGCACACTGCTGGAGAAACAGTAGGTCAAACAATAGCAAATATAAAGACACAGAACCAATATTTTGGGCTTGAGCTGTCCATCGAGGATTGAGCTAAATGTGGGCAGATGCTCGAAGAAAATGGTGGGGGGGGGAAGGGGAAGGGACAGAGGGAAGTGAATGGCCCCACAGGTAATAGGTGGAAGGAGGGCATACCTGCAAACAGGGGGATGACTCATCCAATTTACGGGGAGCAATTATCTGGTGGTATTCCTCCAAAATAAGAGGAGCAACCCATCCGGGCACTCTCTAATCAGATGGCTTTAATGTTGACCTCTCCGGTTTCTGCCAGCCCACTCCCCGCTCCCCTCCCTTCCCCGTCCCTCTGTCTCCTTTCCTCGAGCTCCCCACCCCCTTCCCTCTCCATTCACAGAGCCACCCCACCCCCCTCTCCTTCTTTGCTATGTAAAGTTTGACCTGCTGAGACAATCATGGTGTCTGCAGACTTTCATGTTTAACAACTGGGGATCTGGCTATCTGTGCTTCCTGCACACAACCTCATTCCCTGATCTTATTCAGGACAATCCATAATAGTCCATAAAATGGCATATTTTATGTAGCCACAGACTCTATACACAGTTGCAGCATTCAATAAACAAAAGAATTGACTTTTGTTTCAGGTGTTCCAAGCCCAGAGGACCCCAAAGCCCAGCAGCAATAGATATTCACCAAAACAAATTGTTAAAAGTTGCTTTTAATTACCTTTAAACAAGAAAACAGAATCAAACTTTAACTTATCTATTATTAACCTAACTTAACCCCCTTCTAATTCTAAGCGCACGTGTATGTAAAGTGTGTATAAGTTCAGAAAAGTTCTTTGGTTCACAGTACAATCTCACTTCTCGTTCCTCCAAGTTCACTGATTGGAGGCAATTCTTATACTGTGCACGGAATTTAACATGTAAAGTTCACCAGGCTTTGGTGCTCGAAAGGTCAATGGTTACCACTCAGGAAGGTTCTTGTTGGTTTTCAGAGAGAGAGATGTGTTGTTGCAGGACATCCACAACTGATGAACTTCCATCAGTCACCTCAGTATCTTGCTGACGAAACTTGCCCCATCAGCGTTCTCCAGATGATAATCTCTTTCTTTCAGGTCACCTTTTAGTTTCTCTTATTCCAAGTGAAACATTAGACAGCCAGTCCTCTCCTCTTGCACGAACCACAAGGGTTTCAACCAGGCCGTCTTCCAAAAGCTTGCCAGCTTGTCCTGTTTCAGTCCCAGCAACTTCTGGTGGCTGGCACAGTCCAAGTGATCTCTGCTTCTCTCTCTCTCACCCACTGAGACTAAGAGAAATCCTGTTTGATTCTCTCAGCTTATAAAACCACATGACCCTCTTACAACAGCAAATTCTGCTTTCAGACAGCAGCGGCTCCAGCCTGCTCTTTCATCCGCTGCCCTGATAAACAATAATCCATTAGTGATGTCTCTTGAGCACCCTTTAAAGCTCTTGCAATAAGGTGTGAGAAGTCATTATGTCTCCAATATTTCAAATAAGATCTGTTTTAAAGTGTTTGCATGTGACTTACGCGAACAAACCTTTCCCAATTTATCTCCCAGAAACATATCTATATACTCTGTTACACAGCAATGAAGGATATTAAAGTTTCTGATGGAGATGCAAGGAAATTATTTTCTATGCTCTAGTATCGAAAATGTGTTCAGTTGTAAGGCACCAGATCTTATCAGCTGATGAACAGGCAGTTTCTGTTCAAGACTCAGCACTGAGGAGGGGAAGTGAATGGAAATTGTTGCCTGTTATTGATCTAAACAAAAACCACAGGCACACTGCGGCTCTACTATCTGCACCTTACTAACAAGACCACAGGACACATCCTCAGGCAGCTCAGTAATAATTTCATCTCATCTCACCTAGAGCGATTCGTCCAATGTGACCATGTAAATGGAATGTTTGAATTTTTAACATTTCTTTCTATTCATTTCTATTTAAGATGAAAGCATACATAATAAATGATGATTATATAATGATTCAGATGTCACAAGTAAATACGTACAGGAAGGGAAGAAAAAAAATGAGTAAATAAGAAAACATGCATAACGATATCAACAGTTATTTATAGTTTATATAGTAATAACATCATATATATATATATACAATCATATATCAGTTACAGTACAGAAACAAGCCCTTCTAGTCCGCACCGATTTAAGTGAAGCTCCACTAGTTCCACCTACCTGCTCCCTGCCCATAACCCTCCAATCCCCTCACATCCATATACTCATCCAACCTCCTCTTAAATGACAAAAATGACCCTGCTTCAACCACCTCTTCCAGAAGATCATTCCACTCAGCCACCACTCTCTGAGTGAAGAAGATGTTACTTCTAAAGTTTTGCCCCCTAACCCTTAACTTATGACCCCTTGTTCCAATCAAGGGGAAAGAGCCTATTCACATCTACTCTATCTATTCCTCTCATAATTTTATAAACCTCTATCAAATCCCCCCCTCAACCTTCTACATGCCTATGAATATAGACCCAGTCTATTCAATCTTTCTCCATATTCTAGATACTGCAATCCAGGCAACATTTTAATAAATCTTCTCTGCACCCTCTCTACCTTATTGATATTGAGACCAGAACTGCACACAATACTCCAAACTAGGCCTTGAACAGTCTCAACATCACCTCCCACCTCCTATATTCTATGCTATGATTTATAAAGGCCAGCATACCAAAAGCTTTCATCACCACCCTATCTACCTTCAAAGAACACTAATCATGTATGCAAGCATGTCAGACCTGTTTATTGGAACATTAAAAAGGAGAAAAATAGCTAAAAACTAGTGGACTAAACTAATATAATCTGAGCCCTCCCTTATATGTTTGTAATGAAGAAAAAAGATCAATATTAATGTGGAATCACTGGCGACCACCAGAGAACAGACAAAGAATTACTGGAACTTATAATAATTAATGATACTTCCAATTCTAAGAATGGGCCTCATAATATCATAAATTGAAACATCTATCTTTAATATTATACGTGATTTTGTCTAAACTTAAATAGGACATTACGACATATAACCGCTGTGTATGTGTATGAGTCCCAGCTGACAAATGTAAACAGCTTCAAACACTTGGGGAGCATCATCTCGAGTGATGGGTCTCTGGACAAAGAAATTGACTCCAGGATCAGCAAAGCCAGCCAGGCTCTGGGGAGGCTGTGTACCAGAGGGCTTGTGGCGGCCCTTCGCAGCTCCCCCACGGAGCCTTACAAAATGAAGGATGAACGCGATGATTCAGCAGGCTGCAGAAGGCCCGCAGTGCTGCCTTCCAACTGGCCACAACAAAAAGAGCTTAAATGGCCTATCAGGGAAAGCGGATCACAAATACACCAATCAGTGCTGAGACGGTTTTGACCACGCCTCTCAGTTTGAAAATAAAAGCAGGGTGTGAGCCCAATAGAGCTCAGTGTTAACTACTCTCAACTGGGTTTGTGTCATTCTATCTGGGAATAGCGTGTTCTTTCTGAGCCAACCTGCATACAGCAATAACTACTCTTGTGCTATAGGCTTTGCAGAGCCATAGCTTGTAGCAGCCAGCTACAGGCTCAATTGGCACGACGTCCGCATTTCCACCCAGCTGAAGGTCTACAGAGCTGTGGTCATCCCTTCTTTCCTCTATGGACATGAGATCTGGTCTCTATACTGACGTCATGTCAAACAACTCCAGAAATTCCACATGCGGGCTATCCGTTTCATCCTTGGCATCCATTGGCGAGATCGTATCTCCAACCTGGAAGTCCTGGGCCGCGCAAAGTCCACCAGCATTGAGCCCCTGATCATCAGAGCCCAGTTGCAGTGGATGGGACACGCCGACAAAATGGACACCTCACCAGTTGCTCCATAGTGAAATGAAGACTGGGAGGAGGCCTCAAGGTCGTCCGCACAGGCACTATAAAGACGCTGTGAAGGAAACCCTCCACTACCATGGCATCCGGCCAAGGGAACTGAAAACTGCAGCTGCTGACCAGTCATAGGAACATAGGAACATAGGAAGTAGGAACAGGAGTAGGCCAAAAATGGCCCATTGAGCCTGCTCCGCCATTCAATACGATCATGGCTGATCTAATTTATGACCTAATTCCACCTACCTGCCTTCTCCCCATATCCCCTAATTCCTTTATCATGTAAAAATTTATCTAACTGAATTTTAAATATGTTTAATGAGGCAGCCTCAACCACTTCCCTGGTTAGAGAATTCCAACTATTCACTACTCTCTGGGAAAAACTATTTTTCCTCATCTCTGTCCTAAATCTACTCCCCCGAATCTTGAGACTGTGTCCTCTCATTTTAGTTTCCCCGGCCAGCTCAAAAAACCTTCCTACATCTATCCTATCCATACCCTTCATAATCCTATATGTTTCTATAAGATCTCCTCTACAATCCTAGACGATTTAATCTTTCATTATAAGTCAACCCCTTCATCCCAGGGATCAACCTAGTAAACCTCCTCTGGACTGTCTCCAAAGCCAGTATATCCTTCCTCAAATATGGAGACCAGAACTGGACACAGTACTCCAGGTGCGGTCTCACCAGTACCTTATACAGTTGCAACATTACCTCCCTACTCCTGAATTCAATTCCTCTAGCGATGAAGGCCAACATTCCATTCGCCTTCTTAATAACCTGCTGCACCTGCAACCTAACTTTTTGTGATTCATGCACAAGCACTCCCAAGTCCCTCTGCACAACAGCATGCTGTAGTTTTTCACCCTTTAAATAATATTCCGCTCTTTTATTTTTCTTGCCAAAGTGGATAACCTCACACTAACATTGTACTCCATCTGCCAGACCTTTGCCCACTCATCCAGCTTAACTATATCCCTCTGCAGACTCTCCACATCCTCATTACAATTTGCTCTTCCACTCAATTTGGTGTCATCCGCAAACTTGGCTACACCACATTTTTTCCCCTCCTTCGAGTCATCAATGTAAATGATGAACAGTTCTGGGCCTAACACCGACCCCTGCGGCACCCCACTTACCACTCTCTGCCAACCTGAAAAACTCCCATTTATCCCGACTCTCTGCCTCCTGTCAGACAACCAATTTTCAATCCAGGCCAATATACTTCCCCAGACTCCACTTTCCTGTAACTTACTGATAAATCTCTTGTGCAGCACCTTATCAAACGCATTCTGGAAATCCAAATATACAACATCAACCTGTTCCCCTCTATCCACCGCACCCATTATATCCTCAAAGAATCCTAACAAGTTTGTCAAACAAGATCTTCCCTTTCTAAAACCATGCTGCGTCTGCCTGATTGAACCCTTACGTTCCAAAAGTTTCACTATTTTCCAACTACAGACGTTAAGCTAATTGGCCGATAATTTCCAGTCTTCTGCCTACATCCCTTCTTAAAAAGTGGCGTGACATTTGCTGTCTTCCAGTCTACCGAGACCTGCCTAGAATCAAAGGAATTTTGGTATATGACCACCAATGCATCAACTATAACTTCTGCCATTTCCTTCAGAACCCTTGGATGCATATCATCAGGACCAGGTGATTTGTCTTGCTTTAGTCCCATTAGTTTCTCCATCACTACTTCCTTTGTAACAACTATTTTATCAAGGCCCTCAGTTTTCCTTTCTCATCCTCCAAGGGTCCTATGTTAACTCTGGCCACCCTCTTCCATTTTATACATTTATAAAATTTTTTGCTTTCTTTTTATATTTTGTGCCAATTTACTTTCATAATCCTTTTTCCCATTTCTTATTACCCGCTTTGTAACCCCTTGTTGTCTCTTAAAGTTTTCCCAATCTTCAGTTTCCCACTGCTCTTTGCAGCTTTGTATACCTGCACCTTCAATTTTATACTCTCCTTTATTTCCTTTGTTAACCCCGGTTGATTTTTCCCTCCCTTGCTGCCCTTTTTCCTGACCGGAATATATTTTTGTTGAGCATTACAAAATATTTCTTTGAAAATCTTCCACTGTTCCTCAACTGTTTCATCAATTAGCCTGTGCTCCCAGTCCACTCTGCCCCATTCCTCCCTCATCCTATGGTAGTCACCCCTGTTTAAGCATAATATATTAGTTTTAGATCTACCTATTTCCCCTTCCATCTGAATGAGAAATTCAATCATACTATGATCGCTATTTCCCAGATGGTCTCTGACTATTACATCATTTACTCTACCTATCTCATTGCACAACACCAGATCCAGGAGAGCATTTTCTCTTGTGGGTTCCTTAACATGCTGCTCAAGAAAATTATCGCGGATGCATTCTATGAAGTCCTCTTCCAGACTCCCACGACCAACTTGATTTTCCCAATCTATGTGGAAGTTAAAGTCCCCCATGACTACTGCCGTGTCATTATTACATGCCTCACTTATCTCTATTTATTTCCTGTGCCACGAAACTATTGTTATTTGGTGGGCGATAGATAACACACACCAATAATTTTTTCCCTTTGTTATTCTTTATCTCTACCCAAATGGACTCAACATTATGCTCTTTAGATCTTATATCATCCCTCACTACTGCCTGGAGCTCATCTTTGATTAAGAGTGCAACTCCACCTCCCTTACCATCCTGTCCATCTCTTTGCACCACCTGATACCCTTGAAAGTTTAATTCCCATTTAGGGTCACCTTGTAGCCATGTTTCCGTGATGGCTACCAAATCATAGGCATGGGTACTGATTTGCGCCTAAAGTTCACTAATCTTATTTCTAATACTGCGGGCAGTCAGATAAAGTGCCCTTATGCTCTTTGTCCTTTTAATATCTAGTGACTTCTGTAACCTTTTCTTTTGATTTTTCTGCCCACTATTTTTCTTTGCAATTGGCGCATTGGCGCGCCCTGGGCAATGAAGTCAGCACCAGTTTCGAAGACAGGCACAGCCAAAAACTGGTGAAAGGCCATGAGTGACAGCTACAGTTATTACAACAACGGTCTTCCAGTGCTCCCATAGTGCTCGACTTTGCACTTCCAGACTGGGACTGCAGAATCACCTTTGTGTCCGCAGATGAACTGCACAACAACGAGGCTTCTTCGAACCGAAGGACGACCAATATGAGTAGGGGGATGGCATCTCCTCTCTACTTCAATAATATAGCTCGTTTGGCAGTCGGAAAAGCTCAGGTTTTTTCTTGAGATGCTGAGTCGCAAGAAAAACCAAACAGAGCAATTAATGGACAGCTCTGCTTTTATTCTCAAGCCGAGGGGCATGGTCAAAACCCTCTCAGCTCTGATTGGTGTGTTTGTGATCCGCTTTCCCTGATAGGCCAGTTAAGCTCTTTTGGTTGTGGCCAACTGGAGGGCAGTGCTGTGGGCCTCGTGCAGCCAGCTGGATCGTTGCGTTCTGTGGTGGTATATTATTACACCACTAGGTCACCAGGGGTCATCCCTGTGACCTTGTATATAAAACAGTCCAGAGCTACAGTCTTGCCTTCCAGGTTCGTCTTGCAGAGAGACAAGACCCCTTAGTGTACATATTAGTGTAATAAAGCTGTCTTATACTCGCACTGCTGGTGTGGTTATTATCAGTACATTCTCAAAACATATGAATCAGAGAGACTTTGAAAATTCTTAACATTTCAATGATTTCCTGCACAGTTTTTTTGACCTTTAAAGAACGAACAACGTGCATTTTGCATTATCAATGCTGACTTGACGATCTCTTGTTTAAACTGGAGCTGAACAGGGCTTTGTGGTCCTTGATTTTTAAGTTTTGCCTTTATCATGGGATGTTACAGTGATGGTGACATTGTATAAGACATTGGCGAGGCCATATAAAGAGTATTGCGTGCGTCTTGGTCACCTAACCACATGAAAGAAATCAATATGATTGAGGAGATTTTTTAAAAGTTGCTGGGACTTGAGGAACTGGGTTACAGGGAAAGGTCAAACAGGTGAGGACTTTATTCCCTGGAGCATGGAAGATTAAGGGGAGACTTGATGGAGGTTGTGGTGGGACGCGGTGCTGCAGGCATGACCTCGCTGGACTGGGTAGGCTGGCCCGCCTTCTGTACCTGTAGCTCCTCCCCTAATAAAGGCCGAGAGCCCGAGTCTCCTCCCTCCATACCTGCCTTGGACATGAACCAGCAGCATGTGGAGGCATGCCGAGATTTTCTAGTTGATAAAGCCTTTGACTCCTTGCTTCATGTCTGCGGGTGGTCATGGATTGTGCCATAATTTATTAACCAGAATTTTACTTGCCACGGACAAACTGATCCAAAGGGACCAGAGGCCTCCGTCAAGTTTGATATGCGGCTATGTTGCTTGAAGGCCTATGAGGTGCCACGAGATCACAGCAGACGGCAATAGATATAATTTGCTCTTTGCAGCAGTGGGCCACTGAGCATGTCTGAGAAGGGCACGACGAGGCAATGGCCCTACTGCAACAGCAATTCGGAGCCCCGATGAAACACTACGTAGTAAGTCCACTGCCAACGGGGTATCTGATGACAGGGCCCAGGTGAGTCAGTCGATGATTTCATAAGGGCCAGGAAGGTGCAGCGTCCTACCAGAAGGGGAGGATGAGCAATGCCATCTTGGGACTTGGGGGTCCCTCTCTGCCGCTGCCACAGCCGAGCACACGAAGTGCAAGTACTGCGGCCAGGGCAAGCACCCTGGCCAGCCTGTAGCTCGGCCTGCTCAAACTGCCAGAGGAAGGGGCACTACACAAAGGTATGCCGCTCTAAACCCTACTCTAGCAGTGCCGCATGCGGACCGCAATCCACACCTCCATCTTGAGCCAACCCACTTCTGGTAGTCGAGAACAAAACATCCGGAACATGAGCTCGACAACGCGGGGCAAATGTCACATCCGGCTTCTCTTCTGGACTCCACCGCGTGCGATCCATGGGGACGGCCATCCCTGCGATCTCCTGGGCAGCCATCTTGGCATCAGCCGTCCCAATAATACAGAGGCAGCAGCAACGACTCAGATTGTGAGCTTAACACTGGCCTCCATCGTGCTGGACCAGAGCAGGCCACACCAGCCACATCAAGGGCTGCCTGCTTGACACATGGAGCACAGAGAGTTTCAAACACCTGGGCACGGCCCAGCGATATTCCCTGACCACATCCCTGGTGAAGTGCAAGCCTTTAAATCCCTCTCTGCAGAAATCCGTGGGCACAGGAGGTGCACCCAGGAGCCCCCGTCAGCAGCCAGTCAGTCCCAGTGACTACTCCGACAAGCGGCCCCTCAGGCTGCCGCCCCTCCCCGTCCCCCCTCAGAACCAGTACACACGCTAACCACCTCACTAACCCTGCTGCCCTTGACATTGAATTTTGATATTTAAGAAAAATTTGGTTAGGTATATGGATGTGAGGACTGTGGAAGGCTATGATCCAAGACTGGGAAGAATAATAGTTCGGCCAAGACTAGATAGGCCAAAGGGCTTATTTTAGTTCAACCATTGTCAGATTAGGAGAGAGTGGGATGCGATTGCAGCTTCAGGGAGATTGGGAAGCTAATGGAGAGAATTTGGGAGAGTGTGGGGTGGTGGAGACTGTGGGGATCAGTACGATTAACACAAAGAGCCTGGGAAGAACATGTGGCCTGGGGTGAGCACAGGGGACTAGCAAGCGGAGCCTTGGGCCGGTCAGGGGAGCACAACATCTGTGTGGTGACAATGGGGTATGAGCACTGCCTGGATGGGAAGGGCATCCTGCATGGTTAGTGAGGCGGTTAACAGAACCCCATTACCGTGCCAGCGACTGGGATTCAAATCCCGCGCTGTCTGGTTGTACATTCTCCCCGTCTCTGCATGGGGCTGCTCCCACCCTTCCAAGACGTACAGGTCAATTAGGTGTAATTGGGCGGCATGGGCTCATGGGCCGAAAGAGTTTGTTACCACGTCTATGGCTAAATTTAAATTTAAAATTGGCCATGAATCTAATAAATGGAAGAACATTGGCTGCTCAAAGTGCTCGGAGAGAATGAGAGAAACTGCAAACTTTACCTCGCAAACGTTCTGTGAGGTGAAACCCTATTCTATTCATCCATCCATGGCCCATCCCTTCGCAAGCGAAGATAAACACGGTGCCTTGTAGCTTTTCAGCTTTAGGCACCATGTGCTGGGGCAAGGACTTGAAGGCGAGTACTCACCCAGGACAAACGCCTCCCTCTGGGTCCCACGCCACTGAGCCTGGTGGAGTGCGAGGCACGACGGCCAGAGTGACACAGGATTGCCCCACAGTGGTCTGTTTCAAGACCGTGCTCACTGGCCATTTGTGATAATACAGACCTATCACCAATGTATATAGTTACAGTATCTAGAGTGTAATGACTGTGCTTACAGCGATTGGCTGAGAGCTTAGCCACGCCTACTGTCTGGGCCTTAAAGGGTTGTGTCCCTAGCCAGGTCAGTTCATTCCGGACTGGTTGGCCACCTGTGAAGAGCTCCTGTCTTTTGCTAATAAAATTGTAGAGCTCGTCGAAAGAACCAAAGACTTGTTGATCCAAACCAAGGCTTTCACAGTATCCTGTGAAACCCCACATTGCAGCTTGTTTTTCAACATGTTGGTTCATTGTTATAAGTAATATGACGACCTTTCTTTCTGAGTTTACTTCTGCCAACTGACAACCTATGTTATGAATAGCTTTGACTTTGAGTATTCAGACACTGCCACAACCACATCTTGGCTGTGTATTTTAATGGGTTTTATGGCATTGAGATTCATTTCTGAGAGGACCACAGAATGACAAACTATAAAATTGTGGATGATGGAGTTGCCTGTCTTTTATATGTAGCTGACATTTTTTGGAATATTTGATTTTAAAAGGAAATATACACAAACAATACAAGACATTTTCTTATCGCACAGTATAATAAAGTATTGTCCTACTTTCCCAGGAAAAATAAAACAAAAAATTAAAATTAAAAGCTAAAAATTAAAACTCATGTCATCCATACCACAACCTTAATTCAGTCTCTTTATTTATCTGTCAGGACGCTTTGTATATTAATTTTTTCTTCTTAAGGTGGTGGGGGGGAGGGGTATAGATCATATCTGTGCACCTCCATGCCGCAGTTAAATGAATGTGTCATACTTCTTTCTCAGGTTATGAGTCATCTTCTCCCGTGGCATGCAACTCAGTTGAGAGTCGACTTTCATGCAACCGCTCTGCACTTCCTGGCTGCCAACAAAGTAATCTTCACAAATTGATTTGGTGTTTGGATAATCTAAACTGTACTTCACTAATATCTCCCAGAAGGAACAATTCCGGGTCTTCTGGAGACTCCACTTTGGTCTATTTTTTTAAGATGTCCCCAGATGGATCTCAGCATCATACGTGGCCCCCAGGTGGAGTGGATAAAGGTTCCAACCTCCACACCGCACCTGAAACACATATCCAAAATTTCTGACTTTGATTTATGTAATTTTTTTTTGCGATGTGAGGGTACAACTGAAGGAGGAAATTGTACTGCCCCAGCGTGTATTTAGCGTTGTCAGTCCCTGTCATGCTGTTTAGACACAAATCTTCCCACTAATTTTCATTATTCGTTGTACCTAGGTCTAACTTCCATCTCTCCCTCGACTGGTTATAATCCCGGTTTCGGGCCCTCACTGGATTACAAAATACATTCTAGAACTAAATTTAAATACATTCCCCTGTCGAATTAGAATCTCCATGGTGTTACACTCTGACAGTCATTGTTTGCCCTAATTTGTCTCAATTGTAGGAAGTAGAAGAATATTCTATGAGATAATCCAAATTTAATTCTCAACTGCTCGAATGACATTAGTTGCCTTTGATCATAATGATACCCCTGATCCAGGT
Organism: Narcine bancroftii; assembly: GCF_036971445.1. Lineage (NCBI taxonomy): Eukaryota > Metazoa > Chordata > Chondrichthyes > Torpediniformes > Narcinidae > Narcine > Narcine bancroftii. Next base: position 250,380,887 of record NC_091471.1, read on the forward strand.
GTCCAGGACCTTGTTGTCTAGCATCATGGGTATTCAATTGTTCTGGGTCAAGGGTGTATTAAAAGATGGTGTCACCGCATAGCTACAGTGGCCACTCCCCCATATGAACAGGCACTGCATCTCATGGGGGGCTGAAGTCAGAAGGATGCTGCTCAAGGTCAACCCTCGTAAGGCTGCGGGACCAGATAACCTCACCTGTAGGGTGCTCAGAGGATGTGGGGACCAACTAGCTATGTCCTCACAGATATCTTCAACATCTCCCTGAGCAGCGCCGCCATACCAATGTGCTTTAAGGTGGCTACTATCATCCCTGTGCAGAAGAAGCCCTCAGTGTCCTGTCTCAACGACTACCGTCCTGTCGCACTCATGTCCAGCATCATGGAGAGCTTTGAGAGGCTAGCCATGGAGCACATCACGACTCAGGATCCCCCTGCAGTTTGTGTCCTGTCCCAACTGATCTACTGATCACGGCATTGCCACGAGGCTCCACCTAGCCCTCACCTACCTGGAAAATAAAGACTCATATGTTCGAATTCTGTTCATAGACTTCAGCTCAGGATTCAACACCATCATACTGCAGCACCTGATTACGAAGCTGAACCTGCTGGGCCTAAACACCTTCCTCTGTAACTGGATCCTCGACTTCCTGACTGGAAGACTTCATTCAGTCTGGATCAGAAACAGCATGTCCAACACCATCACACCTAACACGGGGGTCCCCAGGGCTGCGTCCTCAGCCCACTCCTGTTTACCTTGCTGACCCATGACTGTCCAGCGAGATACAGTTCTAATCACATCATCAAGTTCGCTGATGACACAATCGTGGTGGGGCTCATAAGCAAGAACGATGAGTCAGCTTACAAAGAGGAGGTGCAAACACTTATGGACTGGTACAGAGACAACAGCCTACACCTGAACTCAATAAAACAAAGGAGATGGTGGTTGACCAGGAGAGCTCGGGGGGTGGGGGGGGGGGGGAGGGTGGTGGAGAATCACGTGACACGGAGGATGTAGGAAGTGGGGAAAATAAAACCTAATGTAATACCTGGGAGGTGAAAGGTACCAATCACAGAGTACCTATGGTATAGGGATTACTTAAAGTGGTATGTGAGTTTAAAAAAAGTTGTTCACCCCTGGTATATACTGTATGTATATACACACACACTCTCATTCTCTCTCCCTCTCTGCGGAATCGATAGCATTGGGTGGTAAAACTATAAAAGACATTGATAGCTTTTCTAATAAAAATAAAACATAGTAGTTGTTTCACGATATAAACCGTTCTCACTGAAGAAACATTCTCAAGAATTACACTGCATAAACAATTTTTGTTTTCAAAAGGTTTGCTTGAGGATTATGATAGACAACTTCAAGCTGAACACAAAGATAATTTCAGATTTGCTGTATCATGTAGGAAGTTGGAGAAACATTAAATTAACTTTTATTGAATTTAGCCTGTTTAATCGCATAACAATGCTGACACATTGTGTTAGTTCAACTGACCTAAAAATGTTTTATTACTGATTTTCATTTGTACTCAGCATCTGATGCCTCTCGAGTCAGGTGCCCAACAATAGTCAGCCAGCATTGATGGATTCCAGTTGCCCTGATATCGCTTTGCAACGCTCGCAATGTCCTGGTGAAACCTTTCACCGTGTTCATCACTGATGGCACCAGGATCAGCAGGGAGGACGTCCAAGTGCAAATGCAGAAAATGAATTTACAACGACGTGTGGCACTACATGGTTTTTTTTATGCTTGAAGTAGACAAAATAGGACAGGAAGACACAAAAATAGGTTATATCTAAAAAAACAGTACATGATAGGAAAAATGTTAAAGCAATTTTTGTGCTCAGTAACCCAAAATCCATAAAATGCACCAAAAGTGTTCAGGAAGCAAAATCTTCGTTGTCCAATGTAATTTGTACTTTGATCATACTGTTGACTTAACAGAAATTTTCACTCATAGTCATTAATGATTGGAATTTATACTAAAAATACAAAAATGCTGGAAGAACTCAGCAACGTCCATAGGAGGTAAAGATATATTACTGATGTTTTGGGCCTGAGCCCTTCTTCAAGGTATGTGAAAAAACCCGGGCGTCTGAATCAAAGTCTAGGGAAAAATGTGGAAGGAAAATCAGATTTGTAGTTAAATGTCAAGCGTTTGCAGCGCAGAAGGAGAGTGCAGGAGACTTGTGGGAGGATGTACTGGCCTTAGAGGCGGTATGGAGGAGATCCAAGTTGATTCCAGAGACAAGGGGGTTGGCCTATGAGGAGATACTGAGTCGTCTGGGACCGTGCTCGCTGGAATTTAGAAGAACGAGGGGGGGATTAAAAAAATGTATTTGCACTTGGACGTCCTCCCTGCTGATCCTGGTGTCGTCAGCGATGAACACAGTGAAAGGTTTCACCAGGACATTGCGAGCGTGGAAAAGTGGTATCAGGGCAACTGGAATCCACCAATGCTGGCCGACTATTGTTGGACACTGACTCGAGAGGCATCAGATGCTGAATACAAATGAAAATCAGTAATAAAACATTTTTAGGTCAGTTGAACTAATGTGTCAGCATCATTATGCGATCAAACATGCTAAATTCAATAAAAGTTAATTAAATGTTTTGTGGCGGTACGCCATTAGGCAGGTGAACGGGCCCCACTTGTCACGCACGCGGCGGGGCAGCCGGCCAAAATGGCGACGTCGGAGTTTTCCTCCCGACCTCGGCACCGGGCTCAGAAGCCCGCATTTGGTGACCCACGTGACGCCCTGGTGACATCGGAGGCCCCCAGCGCGGTTCTCAGCCAGGTCCGGGCTGGGAGTATAAGACCAGCCAGGCAGCCTGCAATAAATGAACTCAACCCGTCTGGTTGTGCGATTCTTCAGTTAGCAGTGTAGCTGCTGCTACAGTTGGCGACCCTGACAAGTTCAAATGTCTTTGAACCCAACATGAATGACCCTTCGATCAACACTATAGCCATCAAGCTTCCTGACTTCTGGGTTCAGGAGCCGGAGACCTGGTTCAGCCATGTAGATGCTCAGTTTCACCTCCGCCAGATTTCATCGGATTCGACCAAGTTTTATCATGTGGTTGCCACCCTGGACAAGGCCACCACCAAATGAGTGCTGCACCTCGTTCAGCACCCACCCGCGGAAGATAAGTACGGGACATTCAAGCGGGTGCTCACTGGCTCCCTCGACCTCTCCAGGCACCAGCGTGACACTCGGATGCTGCACCTCGATGCACTGGGGGACAGAACTCCAATTAAGTTGATGGACGAGATGCTCGCGCTCATGGGCAATCACACCAAACGCCCACTCTTCGAGCGCATCTTCCTCGACCATCTTCCTGAAGACATCCAGCTGTTACTGTCCCAGGAGAGCTTCATCGACCCTAGGAAGGTCGCTCAGAAGGCTCAGGAGCTATGGCTCGAATGATTCCCGGAGGGCTCAGCAGTCCAGCAGGTTACTAATCATGGGCATGACCACACCAAGCCTTCCTCTAGCGCTGCTGTGGAACACTCGGCCTCTGCAGGGGCCTCAAAGAGCATAGACAGAAACAAGCCATCCACTTCAGGCCTCTGCTTCTTCCACCAGTGCTGGAGAGTCAAGGCTCGGAAGTGTCGTCAGCCCTGCTCGTTCCAGGGAAACGAGCAGGCTGGCCGCTGTTAATGGTTGCGGCGGCTGGCCAAGAACATAGTCTTCTCTACCTGTGGGATTCAGTCAGCGGCCAATGCTTCCTCGTCGACACCGGGGCCCAGATCAGCGACAACCCGGCCACAGCCATCAAGTCCCGGATCCGGCCTCGAGGACTTCCCCTCCATGCAGCCAATTTGACGGAGATCTGAACGTATAGAGACAAGACCGTCCACTTCCAGATCGGCCAGCAGACGTTCTCGTGGAGGTTCACCGTTTTGTCCTTCCCAACCTCCATCCTGGGTGTCGACTTCCTCCTCACCCACGGACTCATGGTCAACATTCGAGGTAGGCAACTGTAGATGACCATACCTTCCAATCCGTTCGCCTCAACACCTCCCGCACCGAGCAGCCACAGATTGCCATGGTCAGCACGCCCAAGGTTGAGTTCCAGCGTATCCTGGACGAGTTCCCATCCCTCCTCAAGACGCAGTTCTCCGCCGCCTCACCACGCCACGGGATGTTTCATTACATCCCCACCCAAGACCCACCGGTTCATGCCAAAGCTCCAGATAGTGAAGGAAGAGTTCTCGCATCTGCAGGACCTGGAGATCATTCGACACTCCTTCAGTCCTTGGGCTTCACCACTCCACCTGGTCCCGAAAGCCTCCGGCGGCGGCGCCCCTGCGGAGATTATCAACGGCTTAGCGACGCGACAATACCTGACTGTTACCCAATCCCTCACATCCAGGACTTTACAGCCAACCTGCATGGCGCGAGGATATTCTCCAAGGTCGACCTGGTGCGCGGGTATCGCCAAATCCAGTGCACCCCAAGGACATACCCAAAACAGCCATCATCACCCCCTTCAGCTTGTTCAAGTTCCTATGCATGCTGTTCAGGCTCAAGAACGTTGCCCAGACCTTCCAGAGCCTTATGGACACAGTGGGCAGGGATATGAATTTCATATTCATTTACCTGGACAACATCCTTGTCGCCAGCAGAGACCGGACACAACACAAGTCTCACCTGCTCACCCTCTTCTACCGACGTCAACTTCAGCCTAATGATCAATCTGACCAAATGCCAGTTCGGGAATGATACCTCTGCCATGGCCATCGGTGCCATCCTGGAGCAGCAGGTGAACGGACAGTGGAAACCAATGAGCATTCTTTAGCCAACTTCTTCACCCACCAGAGTGCAAGTATAGCGCTTTTGATTGTAAGTTGCTGGGCATGTACCTGGCGGTGCATCATTTCCGCTATTTCTTGGAGGGGAGGCCTTTCACCATTTTTACCAACCACAAACCCCTCACTCAGGTACTCGCTATGGCAAGAGATCCCTGGTCGACCCGCCAAAAGCGTCACCTCTCCTTCGTGTCGGAGTTCACCACCAACATTCGGCACAAGGAGGGGAAAGACAACATGGTCGTCGACGCACTCTCACGACTGGCTATTTGCACGCTGACACCTGGCCTCGACTTCGACTAGCTCGCCTGGGACCAGAAGTCCAATGAGGAGACACAGGCCATCAGGACTGCCATCATGGGCCTACGGTTCCAGAACCTCCCAACTCCTCATGGTGAGGGCACCGTCCTGTGCGATGTCTCCATGGGCACCCCACGACCAGTGGTTCCCCAGCAGTGGTACAGGCAAGTCTTCCACCATATCCATGACCTTTCCCACCCTTCCATCAGGTCCACGGTCCATATGGTGGCAGAACGTTTCGTCTGGCACGGGCTTCGGAAGCAGATTGCAGACTGGGTCAGATCCTGCACCCATTGTCAGCTTTCCAAGGTACACAGGCACACCAGAGCGCCTGTACAAGATTTCAAACACGTCCGGGAACGGTTCAGTCACATACATGTGGACATCGTCAGACCCTTACCCCTTTCCCGAGGTAACCGTTACGTTTTCACAGTGGTAGACCGCACCACTCGTTGACCTGAGGCGATCCCGATGCCAGATGCCTCCACGGACTCCTGCTCCCGAGTGCTTTTGAATGGTTGGGTTGCCCGGTTCGGCATCCCGAACCATCTCACCAGTGATCGAGGCGCCGAGTTCACCTCTGCACTCTGGGCACAGCTCGCCAACAGGCTGGGGATCGAGCTACATCACACCATGGCCTATCACCCACAGGCCAATGGCCTAGTCGAGTGATTGCACTGCCACCTTAAATTGGCAATTATGGCCCGCCTCACCAGCCCAGACTGGGTGGATGAGCTGCCTTGGGTGCTCTTGGGCATCCGCTCAACACCCAAAGAAGACCTACAGGCGTCATCAGCTGAGCTGGTCTACGGTGCACCACTAGCCCTACCCGATGAGTTCGTCAACGCACCTCACAACCCCCAGTAGTCACTTCCCCACCTCTGGGACCAGTTGGACTCCTTCACACCTCCACCGCTGCCCAGACATGGCACATGGGCCTCTTACATCCCCAGTGAGCTGCACTCCGCAGAGTACGTTTTTATCAGATGGGGCCCGTCCACAGCACTTCTACAAAGACCATACAAAGGGCAGTACAAAGTCATCCAGCTTTCAGGATCCACTTTCACACTGGACATCAGGGATAAGAGGGAACTGTTTATGGTGGACAAGTTAAAGCTAGCCCACCTTGACCCTACTTGAGCCAGTAGTTGTGGCCCAACACAAGAAGCGAGGCCGGCCAGCAAAAAAGGACATTGGCGCTGGTTCTGGGGGGGCTGTGTGGCGGTATGCCATCAGTCAGGCGAACCGGCCCCGCTTGTCACGCACGCGGCATAGCAGCCAGCCAAAATGGTGCCATTGGGGTTTTTCTCCCGACCTCGGCACTGGGCTCAGAAGCCCACACTTGGCAGCCCACATGACGCCCCTGTGATGTCGGGGCCCCCCAGCATGGTTCTCAGCCAGGTCTGGGCTGGGAGTATAAGACCAGCCAGGCAGCCTGCAATAAATGAGTTTTGTTCACTGAACTCAACCCGTCTGGTTGTGCGATCCTTCAGTTAGCAGTGTAGCTACCGTTACAGTTTCTCCAACTTTCTACATGATACAGCAAATCTGAAATGATCTTTGTGCTCAGCTTGAAGTTGTCTATCATAAAATTATGAAAGGCTTCAATAAGATAGACATAGATAAGTTGTTCCAATTGGTGGGGGAAGACCAGAACTAGGGGATAGAAGTCTCAAGGTCCAAGGTAGTAGATTTAGGATGGAGATAAGGAAGACCTGCTTTTTCCCAGAGGGTGGTGAATCTGTGGAATTCGCTGCCCATGGAAGCAGTGGAGGCGACCTCAGTAAATATATTTAAGACTAAGTAGGGGAATTAAGGGATATGAGGGAAAAGGCAGGTAGGTGGAGATGAGTCTATCATCAGAATGGCGGAGTAGGATCAACATGCCGGACGGTCGACTCCCATTCCTATTTCTTATTTCTTATATTCTTATTTACCAAAGCCAAATAACCAAAGTTTATATTGATACAGGCAGTATGTTTTGAGCAGTTAGTTTCTAGATGAAGTACCTGATTTTCAGTTGATATTCATTTTCTGCTATTGAATGCTATAATTGGCCTTCCACCAAGACCAGAGGCCTTCACCACAGTAGTGAATAATGCCTGAGGAAGCCACAACTAACCAATCGGTTTGCAAGAGGCATTTCAAATGTAGGCCAAATGCCTTACATCTTCCACCCGCCATTTCCGATGCCTCTGCCGGAATAGAGGCAAGGGTACCAAATATCGTTGAACTATTTGCGGGTGAATCAGGAGGTTCTGAGTTCGGGCTCATTACAGACAATTTGGCAGAAAAATCACAGACCCTTCAGAGAAAGTGTGGTTTCATGAAGGGGACATTGTATCTGAGAAATTTATTCATTATTTATTCATCATGACAGAAGATGGGGAAGTTGGAACCAGTAAACATATACTTTTTGGACCTCCAGCAAGGTGCCTTACAAACAGTTAAATCAAAGTTCAAAGTTCAAATTTATTGTCACATTACAACCCTGAGATTCTTTTTCCTGCAGGTGCGATGGAATTTTAAAATTGCTGATAATTGTAAACTGTACTCGAGAAAAATGTACACAAAAGAAATAAATGTCTGAGCGGGTGATATACTCTTCAGCATCTGGCTTCCACAGTGAAAATCGATGCAAAATACTCATTTAGTTCTTCTGCCATCTCGTTGCATCCCATTATTTATTTCAAGGCTCCGGCGACCTCCTCTGTTGCCCCACTCAATAACTTTGGGTAGATCTCATGCTCTGAGGAATAGAGTTCCTTAGGAGACTCTATTCCTCCTCCTCATATCAATATGCCATAGACTGATCAATGCCCCCCTTCCCTGGCCTCGCTCTGCTCCATGCCCTTCTCCTCAGTGAATACTGAAGCAGAGTACTCATTTTGATTCACTGTCCCCAGGGTGAGCAGCCAGATGACACGGTCCATGTTGGGACCAATAGTCAGCGAGAATCGGAGGTAGGTGTTTGTTTATGTCTCGTTGGGCATTGCGAGAGTGGGACTGTGAACCAGAGGAGGAGTCTTTAAAAAGCAGCAGGAGAGGTTGGTTCAATCTCGTCAGGGACTGTCAGAGCAGGGCTCTGAAGATGTGTGGTGGAAAGTGTGCTGATCAGCTACATCCCGGTTTGGTATGGGGACATCAATACCCCTGAGTATAAAGCCCTGCAAATGGTAGTCGACACAGCCCAGGATGTCACAGGCAAAACCCTCCCCACCATCGAGAACATCTATAGGGAATGCTGCCGTTGGAGAGCAGCAGCAATCAGCAAGGACCCACACCACCCAGCATACGCTCTGTTCTCGCTGCTGCCATCAGGAAAGAGGTATCGGTGCCACAAGATTCACACCACCAGGTTCAGGAACAACTGCTCCCCCTCCATCGTCAGACTCTTCAACATCAAACTCAATCAGGGACTCATTTAAGGAGTCTTACTTGTACATTTTAATTTCTTTTTTATCTCTCTGTAATGCACAGTCAGTTTGCTAACATATATATATTTGTTTACATGTGTTAGCGCAATGTCTTTATAGCACCAGTGGTTCCAATCCTATACTGTCTTAAGGAGTTTGTATGTTCTCCCTGTATCTACATGGGTCTCCTCCCACCATTCGAAACATACCGAGGCTGTAGATTAATTGGGTGCAAATTGGGCAGCACGGACTCGTGGGACAAAATGGCCTGATACCGTATGGCAGTATGTCTAAATTTTAAATGTAAAAATTCCAGGGGACCAGCTATTGTGGAGTGGCCACTGTGTGAGTGGCCCAGTTTAGGAGGCTTTGGCTTGAGGGTATTTCCCTCTCCTTCTCGCTCACTCTTTCCCTCCCTCTCTTTCTTGGCTTTTTGTTCCCCTTCTCATCACACCACTAGGCACATATTCCCCTCTCCGCAGGGAACATTCCCTCCACCAACTATCCCCTTGGTAAATAACCCTGTGACCACAGGAGATACTCCACTTGTGCCCACACCTCCTCCCTCAGGGCCCCAAACAGTCCTTCCAAGTGAAGCAACATTTCACAAGTGAATCTGCAGGGGTCACTTACAGCATCCCGTGCTCCCGCTGTGATCTCCTTTACATCGGACTGAGACCACCTGCAAATTGGAGGAATAACACCTCATCTTCTGCCTGGGCACCCACCAACCAGATAGCATTAATATTGGTTTCTCTGGCTTTCGTTAAATACCACCCCCCTGTCACATTTGTGGCCCGAAATGTGAAGTTAATAAAACATTAAACACAAGTTTATCAGGTAAACTTCTCTGTGGCTTTTATTCTCCCGTTTCCTTTGTTCTCCTGCTTGTGTTCTTATCTCTCTCTCATACCACGTGATTTCCGGTACATCTCATACATATTCATTATCATGACATCCCTCCTTTAATCAGAAATAAACTTTACCTTCACTTACCAATATCCCTCGGAAACATACAAACATCGTAACTAATGGTAATACTATAACTCAACTACATAAAATTTACTTCCTACAGTACTCATACATGCACTTTATGATATAAGATTAAATACTGTCCCAAAGTTCTTATTAAAACTATGGCACAAAGTCTTCGTATCGTTTGGGCACTTTCCGGTTTCGTTTCGGCCTGCCTGCGATATTGTCGTCGCTTCTCGGTTGTTCACTCTCGGCGTCGAAAATACTGCTTGCCTCGGCTTCGGGTGTTTTTGGCGCTCTAGTCACTTCATCAGGAGTGCTGGTAACTGCCTCTGGAACATCATCAGGTCTCTCAGTTTCAGCATCTCGTATTGGCCTTTCAACCTCTTCGCTCGATGTATCTCTGGACTGGTACCTTTTTACACCTGAGATATTTCTCTTATACAGGACTCCAGTCGGAGACTTGACTGTCACCATACTGCCACTTCTGGATACGACAGTATAGGGTTGATGGTAATAAGGTGTGTCTAGCTTACCACCAGTTTCATGCCTCACTAGAACATTATCTCCTGGCATGATGTCTGAGTACTTGGCTCCACGTTTCGAATCTGTGTACAGCTTTGCTGCACCTTTCTTTTCAGCATCGTGGTCCCTCATCTCCTGGTCGTCTCGGATTTCCTTTATTTCTGGCATTTTTGTGCGGATTTTTCTCCCAAAAAATGCTTCTGCAGGACTTTTTCCAGTGGTTGCATGAGGCGTTGCTCGATAGACAGCCACATAAGATAGCAATGCTTCTCGCCAATTTTGTCCTTCAGCGTGTGCAATTCTCAATCGGTTTTCAATGGACTGATTTTGTCTCTCTACTTCTCCGTTGGCTTGCGGCCATTTCGGAGTTACTTTATGATGGTGGATACCTGTGGTCCTCATGTAATCTGTAAATGTCTCTGAAATGAATTGTGGACCATTGTCAGAGTATAATGTAACAGGTAATCCATATCTTGCGAATATCTCTGCTAACGCTTGTATTGTTTTTTCAGTGGTTGTGGACTTCAACACCACGTACTCATAGTATCTGCTGTAGTAATCTATCACTACCATAATTGATTCACCCGTCGGTAAAGGTCCAAGAAAATCAACAGCTACGTCGATCCATGGTCCTGTCGGAAGATGCGTACTCCGGATCGGTTCTGGCGGATTACTCCTACTTGTGATTTGACATCCATGACAAGTTTTAACAAATTTCTCTGCGTCCTTATCACAACCTGGCCACCATACCTTGGTCCTGAGGCTTTGCTTGGTACCAACAATACCTAGGTGTCCTTCATGCGCTAAGGATACGATCTTCGGTCTCAATCTTTGCGGAATCACCAATCTGCAACCTCTCAATACACACTGTCCGATGCAACAAAGTACGTCTCTAATGGGAATGTAAGCCTTGTGAGTACACTTGTCCCATTGTCCACTCTGTATGCATTCTCTTACTTCCTTGAGTTCTGGATCACGTTTGGATTCTCTCTCGACTTCCTTCGTAGTCACAGCAATGTTTGCTTTCCCTGCCATGTGGATTACTTTATATTTGTAGGGTTATAGTCTGAGCACCCATCTCTCTATTCTGGCACATGGTTTGGATCTAGGTGCATAGATCACCTCTAATGGCTTATGATCTGTGATGAGTTCAAATTCAATGCCATATAAATATGCATGGAACCTCTCACAGGCCCATACAAGTCCGAGTATCTTCTTTCCACATCTGATAACGATCTGCTGGCATAGGCAATGATTCTTGGTCCTCCATCATGCATCTGGACCAACACGGCTCCTAAACCAACCGGGTTGGCATCCGCTATGACTTTGGTTGATGCCGCCGGATCGTAATATCCAAGAGTTTTTGCATCTGTCAGGCTTTGCTTCAGCGCTGTGAACGCTTTCTTCTGCTCAGATCCAAAATGAAATGGTACACCTTTCCTGGTTAGTTTCCTTAGTGGTTCTGCCACTGTAGCGAGATTAGGAATGAACTTTGCACAAAAATTGACCAATCCCAGGAAACTCCTCACCTCTGTTGCATTCTGAGGTGCACGTGCCTCTGCAATAGCTTTCACCTTGGCCTCTGCAGGGTTTAGTCCTTCCCGTGTAAGTCTGTGTCCCATGAAGTCCATTTGTGACACACCGAACTGGCACTTGTTTCCATTCACGGTAAGGCCTGCCTCTTGTAACCTAGATAGTACACGCCTCAACCGTTTGTCATGCTCTTCCTTCATTGGTGCATGGACTATGATGTCGTCAGAAATGTTGGCAACTCCCAGCTGGGGAGTCGATCTCCACAGCCGGCAACGACAGCTGCAGAACACCTGCAGCAAGAAGAGACCACAGAAGACAATAGAAACAAGAAAGAAGAGAAGGAAAGGGCAACAAAGAAACAACAGATGGCCAACCCAGAGGAAGAAGAAGAGGAAGAGGAAGAGTACAGTGAAATAGAAGAAGAAAAGAAAGGCAAGATAAAGAAGGTACTTTCTCTTATTAAAGGATACATGGAGTCATTTAAAGAATGGCAAACACAGGAATTTAATGATTTAAGAAAAAGAATAAACAACACAGAAGAGAAAATGAATAAAATAGAGATGATCTTAACAGAAATGGGAAAGAAAATGGACAAGATGGAAGAGCGGGCAGTAGCAGCAGAAATGGAGGTAGAAGACTTAAAAAAGAAATTGGAGGAATCTAATAAAAAAACTAAAGAGACACAAGAACTACTAGCTCAAAAAATAGATACAATGGAAAATTATAACAGAAGAAATAACATAAAGATAGTGGGCCTTAAGGAAGATGAAGAAGGCAAGAATATGAGGGAGTTTATAAAAGAGTGGATCCCTAAGACCCTAGGATGTCCAGAACTACAGCAAGAAATGGAAATAGAAAGGGCACATAGAGTATTGGCCTCTAAACCACAACCACAACAAAAACCAAGATCTATTGTAGTAAAATTCCTAAGATATACTACAAGAGAAAAGGTACTGGAGAAGACAATGGAAAAAGTAAGAGAGGGCAACAAACTACTGGAGTATAAAGGGCAAAAAATCTTCATTTATCCAGATATAAGTTTTGAACTCCTAAAGAAGAGAAAAGAGTTCAATACAGCAAAGGCGATTTTATGGAAGAAAGGGTATAAATTTATACTAAAGCATCCAGCGGTATTGAAAATATTTATTCCAGGACAACAAAACAGACTATTCTCGGATCCAGAAGAAGCACGAAAATTTGCAGAACAATTACAAAAATAGACTGAGGGAGGAAGACGGGTAATGAGAGTAAAAATGATCACGATTGATATGTATGTGGGTAAAGACAAAAATAGACTGAGGGATGAAGACGGGTAATGAGAGTAAAAATGATCACGATTGATATGTATGCGGGTAAAGAGCTATAAGAGTGAATAAAGACAATGTGCATACGTGAATGTATCTGTACTTAGAGGAAAATATAGATAGTATAGACAAGAATGAATAAGGGAAGGTAATGGAATAGAGAGAATAAGGAGGGAATTAAAAGAGTGACCTTTGTTACATATGAAAAGTGAAATCTTTTCTGGGGGGGGCTGGGTGGGGGAAAATAGCGGTCACTGCAAAATCAGTTGACGCTTGCGAGTGGATTCGCAAATCCAAATGGAGAGGGGAGATGTGGTTGTCCGACAAGGGATAAAGGACAACTCAGGAGGGGAAGGGGAGATTGGGGATAAATAAGATAGAAATAGGAGAATAAGGAAAATGTTGGATGTTGTAGGAATGTTGTCTTATAAAGAGTTGAAAATAAGAAAACAGAAATGGAAAAGGAGGAAAGGTAATGATGGAAAAACGGAAAGAGAAGATAAACAAAATATAAAAGGGCTACGCTGAACTATATGACTTTAAATATTAATGGAATACATAACCAAATTAAAAGGAAGAAACTACTAAATTTAAATGAATAAATGTATTCCATTAGAAAAAATAACATATAGGTTAAGAAATAATATTGAAATATTCGAACAAGTATGGGAGCCTTACATTAAATACAATAGCGAAAACCTACCGGGGACAAACATTACCTAAGTTGATGGAAGGAGAAGGAAAGAAAAGAATGGACTCAGTAGAATTTCTGGTGTATTTTTGTTGAATGACAACATTGTCTGACTGGCTTAATGCAACCTAGATTGTATACCTAAAATGGATGAGGGGGGGGGGGGGGTGGGGGGGTGGCTTGGGAGGAGGGGGTGGGGGGAGAAAAAGTCACTGTATATGTGTGAAAAAGAAATAGTGTATATCATGGCTAATGTGATTTATGGTGTGAAAAATAAAAAATTTTAAAAAAAAAAGTGTTGGCAACTCCAGGAATGCCTTGAATCACTCGATGGATTTCATACTGGTAGATCTCCGAAGCTGCATTAATTCCAAATTATAGTCTCTTGTAACGATACAATCCACAGTGAGTCACAAATGTTGTCACATCTCGGGAACCTGGATCCAGCTCTAATTGATGATAGCCCCATTTCAGATCAATTTTTGAGAATACCTTACTGGTAGTTAGTTCTTGAAGTATTTCCTCCACCGTTGGTATAGGGTGTCGTTCTCGAACTATAGCTTCATTGGCCATTCTCATGTCAACACATAGTCTTATGTCACCCTTTGGTTTGGGCACAATCACTACTGGGCTGACCCACTGGTTCAATAATGTCTTGTTCGATCAATTCTTTAATTTTGGCTTCAACGTTCCCACGAAGTCCAAACGGAGTTCGGCGCATTGGTTGTGCCTTGGGTTTGACCATTTCATCTACCGCTAGCTTCAATTGTCGACCTTTCAGCTTTCCTACTCCTTGGAAGTCTGCGGGGAATTCTTGCTTCATATCCTCGTATGACTGAATTGAATTGACACAAGCTCCAATATGAAGTATTGCCAGGTCTTGCACTATGCTTCTACTCAGCAATGGTTCTCCCCTCTCTTCTATGACCATAAATTCTGCTTCGGTGTACTTATCTCCAGCTTCAACAGTTGCAGTAAAACATCCAATGGTCTGCAATGGCTTGGTTGCTGTGTATGGATACAGTTTCTTGGAACACTTCTTTGAGGTACAGATGATCTTTTTCCTTTTCAACTTCTCCCATAAATGACAATCAATCACATTACTGTCACTGCCTGAGTCTACAATGACCTGCACTGTCACTCCACCAATGATCACTGGGACCTTCTCATGACGTACTTCATTCAACGTAAGTTGGTAACAACTCTGTTCCTCCTGGGTATCATCATTGTCACCGTCTATCTGGCGAATGGTATCTTTCTTTCCAGGATACTTTCCTTTCCCCCAGGCTTTGCCTTTGGAAGTTGTACTCTTCCTCTTCTGGTCTGCATTGGACTTGCTTTTGCACTTCTTTGCAAAGTGGTCCTTACCTCCACACTTTCTGCAAACTTTGCCTTTGGCCGGGCAATATGGGTCTTTTCCAAAGTGACCTCGGTTTCCACATCGATAACACTCCACGTCCTGTGTCGGCGTATATCTTGGCTGGTTATGGCGATGTGAGAGCCTCTTAATTTGCTGGCTTGAGTTGTCTTTCAGGGTCATGGTATGAAATTGCCCTTCAACAGCTTCTAATGCAGCAGCAATGGTTAAAGCATTGGTGAGTTCCAACTCACTCCCTCTTTCCAGTAGACGTCTTCTGAGTTTATCTGATCTGCAGTGCTGTACGACTTGATCCAATAATTGGTTGTCCAAATCAGCTGGGATGTAATTGCATCCAACAGCTAGCTGGCGTAGTCTCGTCACGTACTGAGCAATTGTTTGGCCATCTTCTTGTCTCGTTCTCCGAAACAAATGGCGTTGAAATGTAGCATTCGGTGTCACTACATAGTGTGCATTTAATGCATCTACTGCTTTCCGGTACTCATCTTTTCTTCCAGTATTCAAAAGTGTCTTAAATGTTTCCCAAACTGAGGGTCCTGCAGTGAAAAGAAGTAACGCCCTTCTCTGCGCTTTTTGTTCAACTGTACCGGTATCTAGAAATAGGCCACGACTGTCGGCGTAGGATTCAAATTCTTCCAGCCACGCCTTCCACTTCACACTTACAGTGCTTGCATCACCCGTTGGGTCAAAATGAGCAATTCCACTATGTGTTAGAAAGTCACCGTTTGCACCAGCCATGAGGAAATATTCCAGCCCCAAAAGTACTAAGTCACAGAGAAAATTCTTATCACCTTGAAGTTGTCTGTAATCCTCTGTAATCTTGTTTAGTCTTTAATTTTCTTCAAGCTTCTTTCATCCTCGTCGCCAATGTCACATTTGTGGCCCGAAATGTGAAGTTAATAAAACATTAAACACAAGTTTATCAGGTAAACTTCTCTGTGGCTTTTATTCTCCCGTTTCCTTTGTTCTCCTGCTTGTGTTCTTATCTCTCCCTCATACCACGTGATTTCCGGTACATTTCATACATATTCATTATCATGACACCCCCCACCACTACCCCCCTTCTTCTCCATCACCTTCCTCAGCTCTGTTTCTCTCCCTTTTCCATGTCTCCTTTCCAATCAATTCTCACCTCTCCCCTTATCATATCCAATCAACACCTTTTGTTGGTCTGGATTCCTCCCCCATTGAGGCTTTCTGAGATTTCCTGCTTCTGGCTTATTTCTTGAAGAAGGGCTCAGGCCTGAAATGTCAGCCAATATATCTTTATCTCCTATGGATGCTGAAAGACAAGCCAAGTTCCTCCAGCATTTCAGTCTGTTTTTACTTTGCTAACACCGATGCCTACGGATCCTGTATCAGAAGGCCCTTTCAAACAGTAGCACCCGAGTAGCCCTCCTGGAACCTGGGTGTGATTTCTGGGTCCTGGGTGCAGGATGCACTTTTCAAATCAAAGGCTGACCTACCTGCTAACTCGCCAACTCGGCGATTTGTTGGGATCCCGGCCCCCACAATGACGCGGTGAATGGTGCGTCACGCACTCACCGGAGGTTCGTGATGTTCAGATGCTTGCGATGACAACTCTGCTGTACTAACATCACGGACCGTCTGTTTTCATTTTCAAATTGGCCGTGGGGGAGACCTGGGTGAATTTCACTGGGTTCCCTGACCACCTGAAGTAAGTAGGTTGGAGACCCGGTTGGGTTCTAACCGGGTTGACTCGGTTGGACTCTTTCAAATTGCTACGTATCTGGGGCGCAAATCGTGCAAATTGCTCGGTTAACCCCGTTCTACACAGCAGTGGAAACTCTCCTATTTATTAATATTTATTTTAACCTATCGGTATCATTTGTATGTGTGTTTTGTCTGCACCATGGACTGGAGAATGCTGGTTTGTTGATTGTACTGGCACAATTGGATGACAAATACCTCTACTCTACTTCTCTCTTTGCTCTCTCTTTCTATCTACCTTTCTCTCTCTCCCCCTTTCTCTTTCTGTTTTTTTTGCTCTCTCCCTCCCCCCTTTCCTTGGCCATGTTTGGGCACCGGGCCAGACCACTGACCAACCTCTCTGTCCCCCTCACCCTTTCTCGCTGCCAAACCTGAGAACTTTCTCCCTTTTACTTGTTCTCTCTGTCACATTCTTTCTCTCCCTCCTTTCTCCCTTTCACTCACTTTGTCTCGATCTTTCTCTCACCCTTTCTCACTCTTCCTTTCCTATTTTCTCTCTCCCCTTTCATTATTCTCTCTCTCTTTCTGTTTTCTCGCTCTCCTTTCTTTCATTCTCTCTCTTTTTGCGGACCTAATCTCTGGCACGCCCCCTCTCCTTTCCTCAGCCGTGATTGGCTGCCGGCTCTGAAGCGCAGCCTCGGCTGTGATTGAGCCGGCGGCCCAGTTCGCAGCTGTTCGTTAATGGGGATGTCCCTGGGACGTGTCGGCTGAAAGGTCGCTGCTCCGTGGCGTTTCGGTCCAGGGCAAGGGGACGTTGTTCAGGGAGGGGGAGGGGGAGAGAGAGAGAGAGAGAGAGAGGGGGAGAGGGGAGGGGGAGAGGGGAGGGGGAGAGGGGAGGGGGAGAGGGGAGAGGGGAGAGGGGAGAGGGGAGGGGGAGAGGGGAGGGGGAGAGGGGAGGGGGAGAGGGGAGGGGGAGAGGGGAGGGGGAGAGGGGAGGGGGAGAGGGGAGGGGGAGAGGGGAGGGGGAGAGGGGAGGGGGAGAGGGGAGGGGGAGAGGGGAGGGGGAGAGGGGAGGGGGAGAGGGGAGGGGGAGAGGGGAGGGGGAGAGTAGGAGGGGTAGATAGAGGTAGGGAGAGGGAGAGATGAGGGAGAAGGGTAGAGAGAAAAAAATGAGAAGGAGAGGTGTCAGTGGGCAGGAGAGGTGGACAGGGTAGATAAAGGAGGAGGGGGATTGAGAGAGGGAAGGTGACAAAGGAGAGAGGTAGTGAGGGAGGTGGGGACAAAAGAGTGGAGAGGACAGAGAATGGATGAGACAGTAAGGGGAACCGAGAATGGAGGAGAGAGGAGGGGTAAGGGAGGGGGATGGAGAAAGGAAGGAAGGGGGCGGAAAGGAGTAGGGCAGAAGGTGGCGGGACAGAGAAAGGAGGTGAGGGGTAGAGAGATGGAGGAGAAGGGTAGAGGAGGAGGAAAGAGGAAGGGGAAAGAGGAAGGGGAGAGGGAGAATGGACAGTATGAGGTGGATAGAGGGAGGAGAAGAGGTGTAGAGATGAAGGGATAGACAGAAAGAAGGAGGAGGGGACAGAATAAGGAGCAGGGTAGTAGAGAGGGAAGGGACAGAGAAAGAAGGAGAGGGGTAGAGAAAGAGGAGGAGGGGGCAACGAGACAGCAACAGAAGATATGGTGAGAGAGAGTGTCATGTCTCAAGGTAGAGATCACTGTCCAGATAGGAGAAAACCATGGCCAGAGATACAAGGAGAGGTGAATGCCCCTGAAGAGAGTCATCGTGAGGGGGAGGGAGCGGTGATTTTGGGCGAGTGAGAGATTGAAAGGGAGGGAGAGAGAGAGGTGTCCAGAAGGAAGGGCTGGGTTTGTTTATTTTTAATCTGTTGGTGTTTCAGTTTTCACGTGGCCACGTTGATTGGAAGATGGCCCTTTGGACGGTGGGCCTCAGTGCTCTTGGTGCTGCGATCACCAGTGTGCTCCTTGCAAATACTGACCTGTGGATGTCCAAACCTGAGTCTGCGTCATTGACTGAATTGGCAGCAGCTGATCTGAGGAGTTTGGATCAAGGCAAGTGTAATGTTCAGTGTGCAAAACAATCCTTCCCATTATAGATTCACCTCTACATGGAGTCCCAGCCATTGGTTGATCTCCGATTCAAAAGTTGATAGGTTTTAGCCACCATATGAAAATTAGAGAGGCATGCAAAACATTAGATGGAATGGTTCCAGGATGAGGGATTTCGGCTAAAGTTAAATGTGAGTGATTGCAGTTGTTTCCAAGGCTGTACCACAGCTTTTAGCTTAACGTTGCCACAGAGAGCTGTGGGTCAGTTCAATGGGTGTATTTAAAGCTGTGTTTGCGTTTTAAGTTTAGAGATACTGCACAGTTACAGGTCCTTTCTGCCCACAAGCCCATGCTCCCCAAATGGTCCTGTGGCTAATTAACCTATTTACATCCATAAGTTTTTGTAACGTGGAAGAAAAACCATGCAGACACGGGGAGAACGTACAAATTACATACAGACACCGGCGGATTCGAACCCAGAACACTAAGGGGGGTAGATAGGAGTAGTGATGAAGGTAAATATAATACAGGTAAAAACCTGTTATCCAGAATTCAAACAACTGGCAAATAAAAATTCTGTACTTGCATAGTCACCAATACCATGACCCCTCCCCACCTTTTTTGGTCCAAAAATTGTGAGTTTTCATATGACACATGTAAAAGTTGACCTCTTTGTTTTGTCACTGGCGCCCACCCATCCGAGCTCCCATCACCCCCTCCCGGTCATCCGAGCTCCTGTTGCCTTGAATGATGCAGGTCAAAAGTGTGTCTCGTGTAAAAAGTCGATTTCCTCACCCCCTGAAAGTTAACTTAAAAAATTGGTCTAAAAAAATTCAACAATTAAATGAGTATGTAGGGTAGGTTTAAAAAAAAACGGCAGTTCAAAATTTGCCGTAGTTTGCCAGTCCTTCAGCACGCAGACTTGAGCAACCGGAAAATTCACTTATCTGACATCTACCAATTCCCATAGGATATCAGGGGATTTCCTGTAGTACCTTTACCTTTAGTAGCATTTTAAGAGGGTTCTAAATAAACACATGAATATGCATGGAATGGAGGGATATACATTCTGAGAGCAAAAGAGTTTGAGTTTAATTTGGGCATCATGACTGGTGCAGACATCCTGGGCCCAAGGACCTGTTCCTGTGCTGTACATTTATGTGTTCTCTTGAGGTCTGGGGTAAAGTAGTTCTTGGCAACTGTGAGCAGGCTATTAAAAACAAGTGATACAAGAATTCTGCAGGTAGTGTGTGCAAAATCAATTAAATTTTAATTATAGGCCGTTGTCAAGAGAATTGAATTGGGCTGCAGTGTGTCAGGAGGCTTAATCCAAGAAACAGTTGGGCAGTTTGTTTGTGGATGTTGTGGGGAGGAGGAGGGGGGTGATAAAACCTAAGCTAAGAAATTGTTGATGGGTTTATATGAGTGTAAGTGGTGGGGAAGGTGGTTAACCGAGAAACTGTTGATTGATATGCCCAGAAACTGTTGATTGATATGGCTAGAAATTGTGGATTAGTTTCAGGAGAATATTATAAACAACTACAGTGTTTGCTGAATTGGGTATGTTACAGGCCCAGAGGACCCCAAAACCCAGCAGCAACAGAAATTCACCAAGACAAATGGTTACTTACACAAAAGCTGCTTTTAATTATCTTTAAACATGAAAACAGGATCAAACTTTAACATTACTATTAACTTAACCCCCTTCTAATAGCGCACATGTATGTAAAGTGTGTGTAAGTTCAGAAAAGTCCTTTGGTTCACAGCCCAATCTCACTTCTCATTTCTCCAAGTTCACTGGTTGCAGGCAATTCTTATACTGTGCACAGAATTTAACAATCATGAATTTCACCAGGTTTTGGAAGATTCTTGTCAGTTTTCAGAGAGAGATTTGTTGCTCATTGGACACAAACTGATCCCTTTTAATCAACCACGTCAGTATCTTGCCAAAGAAATGTACCCCATCAGGGTTTTCCAGATGATAACCTCTTTCTTTCAAGTCACCACAGAGTTCCTTCTCTGTTTCCCTTATTTCAAGTGAAACATTATACAGCCAGCCATATCCTCTTGTATGGACCATCAGGCTGAACTAAGAACTCACAACCCATCTTCAAAATGGGGTTTTTCCACAAGCTTGCCAGCTTGTCATGTCCAGACTCAGCTGCTGCTGAACTGTAGAACTGAATTCTCTCTCTTTCTCTCGGAGGCAACCACATGACCTTCTTAGAACAGCAAACTGCACTCAGACTGCAGCACCGGACCCAATCTTCTGAGTTTGTTCATCTGTTACTTTCCAAAACAATTATCCATACTCCACAGCAAGTTCAATTAACACCTACTCATGAAGTCCTTACGGGCATTCTTCAAAGTTTGTGCAAAGGCACCCGGAGCCTGGACTGTCTGGCTTGAGCAGAGCTCTGGCATTTTAAATGAGATCTGTTTTGAAGTTTTTGTATGTGTGTGTGACCTAACTAAAAACTCCACAATTTGTCTTCCAAAAGCATAAATATATACAATGAAAATATAAACATAATCTGTCACAGGTAATTATTGGTAAAAGTAAAACATGAAAATCTGCAGGCACCATAGTTGAGGTAAAAACACAATACTGGAGAAACTCCTCTGGTCAAATATTATAATTTATAGAGCAAAGATAAAGATACATAACCAACATTTTGGGGTTGAACCCTTCATCAAGGTAAAGACCAGTACAGTTGTACTTCTCTTGTCCTGCAACTCCCATGGTCAGCCAAGTTTGAATCTGCCGCCGTTAGTACAAACTCCTTACAGACAGTGTTGGACTCAAACCCTGGTCACGATTGCTGGCGCATGAAGGTTGAATCACTTGTTGTTTAAGCAACAACAAACAATAAGGGAAGGCTTTTAAGCATTAAAATAATGCTTAGTTCTCACCAAAAAAAATGTGGCCAACACCTCCCTACTGGGGCCCCGCACGTGCCAGAAGCCCGCTCCCCTTGATGACACCAGGGCAAGGGATTCTTCTGACCACTTGCAGCTGGAAGAAAGTGCCACTTAGCTTTGGAGGAAGAGTTGGAGAGAAATGTCGATAAGGGTAGATAAAGAAGAAACGGAAAGAGAGAGAGGGGAGGGAGTTACCTGAAACGAGGACAATAGTTCTAATTTCATGTCAGGTGGAATTTTTTTCAACCTGTGATGTCAGTTTGGCTCCGAAAAATTGAGATAAATGAGGATTTCTGATTTGTTTTGGATATCCTCATTTATTTGAAATTTAAAGTTTTTTTGGATAAATGAGGATTTCGGAGAATCTGATTTTGAATAATCAGAATTGTACTGTATTATGTGTATGTTTAGATCCCTCTGTTCTCATTCTCCACGGGGTCCTGCTTACTGTGCAAGTCCTACCCTGTTTTTTTTTCTCCCAAACATCTCACACTTGCCCATGTTAGATTCCATCTGCCATTTTACATATCATTTTTCCAGCTGGTCCAGATCCCACTGCAAGCTTTGGAAGCTTTCCTGGTTGTCCACTACACTTGCCGCTCCCCCCCCCCCCCCCCGGATTCCTAGTGTTATCTGAAAATTTGCTGATCCAGTCTACTCTACCAAATTATTATCCAGATCATAATATAAATGGCAAACAACATTGGACCCAGTACTGAGGCGCACCACTAGTCACAGGCCTCTAGTCAGAGAAACAATCGTCTTGACTACAAAGCCAGTGTTTAATCTAATTTACTACTTCATCCTAAATCTGAGCAACTGAACCATCTGGACCAACCTCCCATGTGGGACCGAATGGCAGCAGAGTGAAGAGGGCATGGTCTGGGTGGTGGGGGTCCTTATGGATAGAGGCTGCTTTCTTGAGACACCGCCTTTTGTAGATGTCCTCAGTGGAGCGAAGTCTGATGCCCATGATGGCGCTGGCTGAGTTCACAATTCTTGTTGTCTTTTCCTGTCCTGTGCATTGGCACCTCCATGCCAGAGAGTGATGCAATCTGTCAGAATGCTCTCCACAGTACACCTGTAGAAATTTGCAAGAGTCTTTGGTGGCATACTGAACCTCCTCAAACTCCTTGGGATATAGCTGCTGACTGGCCACCTTTGCGATTGCATTGACATAGAGGCCCCAAGATAGGTCTTCAGGGATGTTGACACAGGAATTTGAGGTTCTTTAGCCTTTCCACTGCTGAGTTCTCGATGAAGACTGGTTTGTGTTCTCCTGGTTTCCCCTTCCTGAAGTCCGCAATCAGTTCCTTAGTTTTGCTGACGTTGAGTGCAAGGTTGTTGGCAGCACCGCTCAACTAGCTGATCTATCTCCCTCCTAAATGCCTCCCCATTGTTGTCTATGATTCTCTGGACAACTGTGGTGTCATCAGCAAATGTGTTGATGGCATTTGGATTGTGCCACACATTCATGGGGGTGGAGTGAGTAGAGCAGTGGGCTAAGCCTGCATCCTTGAGGCATGCCTGTGTTGATTGTCAGGGAGGAGGAGACATTGTTTCTGATTCATACTGACTACAGTCTTCCAATGAGGAAGTCCGAAATCTAGTTGCAGGGGCCCAGGGTATGGAGCTTGTTTTTTAATTATTATTTTTTTTAATTTATTTTTCACACTGTGAACCATATTAATCAAAATACATACAAACATTTCTCTCTTAAAGATACACTGTCATTTTCTCCCTTTTCCCCCCTCCCTTCCCTCCCTCCTTCCCACCCCCCTCCAAACCCATATACCATTCAACATATACCCATTAAACAATGTCATCACACAATGAAAATAAACAAGAAAATTGAGTCATCTACTTTTACACACTGGATCAAGTCATTTTGTCTTCTTATCATTTTAGGGGGTGGAGGCCCAAGGCAAGTCTCTGTTTCATGTTCGGCTCCCAAATTTGTTCAAATAATGTGACTTTATTTTTTAAATTATGTGTTATTTTTTTCAATGGAATACATTTATTCATTTCCATGTACCATTACTGTACTCTCAGGCTCTCCTCTGATTTCCAGGTTGACATTATACATTTTTTTGCTACAGCTAAGGCTATCATAATAAATCTTTTTAGTGCTTCATCCAGTTTGAGGCCTAAATCTTCACTTATATTACTTAGAAGAAAGATCTCTGGATTTTTTGGTATGTTGTTTTTTTGTGATTTTATTTAATACCTGATTTAGATCTTCCCAAGACTCTCTCACTTTCTCACATGCCCAAATTGCATGTACTGCATGTCCCATTTCCTCCTTACAGCGAAAACATCTATCTGATAATGTTGGATCCCATTTATTTAACTTTTGGGGCGTAATATATAACCTGTGTAACCAATTATATTGTATCATGCGTAACCTCGTATTTATTATATTTCTCATAGTTCCGGAGCATAACTTTTCCCATATTTCATTTTTTATCTTTATGCTTAAATCTTTTTCTCACTTTTGTTTGGGTTTATAGCTTATTTCATCATTTTCCTTCTCTTGCAACTTGATGTACATGTTCATTATAAATCTTTTTATTATCATTGTTTCTGTAATCACATATTCAAAGCTGCTTCCTTCTGGTAATCTCAGTCTGTTTCCCAATTTATCCTTTAAGTAGACTTTCAGTTGATGGTATGCAAACATTGTACCATGAGTTATTCCATATTTGTACTTCAACTGTTCAAATGTTAATAAATTATTTCCCAAAAAACAATTTTCTATTCTTTTAATTCCTTTTATCTCCCATTCTCTAAAGGAAAGGTTATCTATTGTAAAAGGGATTAGATGATTTTGCGTCAATAATAATTTTGGTATTTGGTAATTTTTTCTTTTCCTTTCCAAGTGAATCTTCTTCCATATGTTGAGTAAATGATGCAATACTGGTGAGCTTTTATATCGTATCAGCTTTTTATCCCACTTATAAAGTATATGTTCCGGTACCTTCTCCCCTATTTTATCTAGCTCTATCTTAGTCCAATCTGGTTTTTCCCTTGTCTGATAAATACCTTAATTGTGCGGCTCTATAATAATTTTTAAAGTTTGGTAACTGCAAATCACCTTGGTTGTACCTCTCTGTTAATTTATCTAACGCTATCCTCTGTTTTTCTCCCCCCCACCTTTCCATATTATTTTCTTTAGTTCATTAAAGAATTTCTCTGTTAAGGGAATTGGTAACGATTGAAATAAGTGTTGTATCCTTGGGAACATGTTCATTTTAATACAGTTTACCCTCCTTATCAACGTTAGCGGTAATTCTTTTCAATATTCTAAGTCTTCCGGCAATTTCTTTATTAGTGGCTGATAATTTAATTCGTACAAGTGGCTTAAATTATTATCTAATCTTAATAGCTAGGTATTGGATTGCTTGTGTTTGCCATTTAAATGGTGATTCTTTTTTAAATTCTGTATAATCCGCATTATTCATTGGCATCGCTTCACTTTTATTTGCATTGATCTACCCCGATATTTCTCCATACTTCTTCAATTTCTTATGTAGTTCTTTTATAGGTTTTCTGGTTCTGTTAAATATACTATAATGTCATCTGCAAATAAACTGATTTTATACTCCTTCTCCTTTATTTTTTTCCCTTTTATTTTATTTTCTGTTCTTATCAGTTCTGCCAAAGATTCTATTGCTAAAGCGAACAGTGAGGGAGATAGTGGACATCCCTGCCTTGTTGACCTACTTAATTTAAATTGGTTCGATACATATCCATTTACTGTTACCTTCACCAATGGTCCATTATATAATACTTTAATCCAATTAATATATTTTTCTGGTAGATTGAACCTCTGTAATACTTTGAATAAATAATTCCATTCTACCCTGTCAATTGGGTGGCATGGGCTTGTGGGTTGAAAAGGCCCGTTACCGTTCTGTAAGTCTAAATTAAAGTATAATTTTAAAAACTAACTGTGCAATACAGAAAAATAAATATTCAGTCATAAATAATGTCTAAAGGAAGAGACTCCATAAATGAATCTATTTTTCTGCATCTAAAGCTACAGCCACTGTTGGCGTCTTATTTCCTTAAACTGCATGAATTAGATTAATAAATTTACAGACATTGTTGTTTGTCTTTTCTTAATAAATCCAGTTTGATCTTGTTTTACTATTTTTGGTACACAGTCGGCCAATCTGTTTGCTAATAATTTCGCTATTATCTTATAATCTGAATTAAGTAGAGATATTGGTCTATACGATGCTGGTGTTAATGGATCCTTCCCCGTCTTTGGTATTACTGTAATTATTGCTGTCTTACATGAATCTGGCAAGTTTTGTGTTTCTTCTATCTGATACATTACTTCCAGGAGAGGAGGAATTAATAACTCTTTAAATGTTTTATAGAATTCTATTGGGAGTCCATCTTCTCCAGGTGTTTTATTGTTTGGTAGCTTTTTTAATATATCCTGTATTTCCTCTATTTCAAATGGTTTTATCGATTTGTTTTGCTCCTCCTTGCAATTTCGGTAGTTTGATTTTAGCTAAAAGCTCACGGATTCTGTCTTCTTTCCCTTCGTTCTCAGTTCGGTATAATTGTTCATAAAATTCCTTAAAGTTCTCATTGATCTCCATTGGATTATATGTAATTTGTTTGTCCTTTTTCCTTGATGCCAATACAATTCTTTTAACTTGTTCTGTTTTAAGTTGCCAGGCTAATATTTTGTGTTTTTTTCTCTCCTAGCTCATAATACTTTTGCTTTGTTTTCATTATGTTCTTCTCCACCTTGTACGTTTGTAATGTTTCGTATTTTATTTTTTTGTCCGCCGATTCTCTTTTTGTTATATCGTCCCTTGTTACTAGTTCTTTTTCTGTACTTACTATCTCCCTTTCCAACTGCTCTATTTCCCGATTGTAGTCCTTTTTCATCTTAGTTACAAAGCCTTCTAATGAAAGCTTTCATTGCATCCCATAGTATAAATTTGTCTTTCACTGATTCCGTATTTATTTCAAAGTACATTTTAATTTGGCATTCAATAAATTTTCTAAATTCCTGCCTTTTAGAGTATGGAGCTTGTTGACCAGCACTGAGGGTGGTGTTGAAAGCTGAGCTATAGTCGAAAAGCAGCCTGATGTATGTGCTGCTGTTGTCCTGGTAACTTTCCTGGAATCTATCCAAGTAATTAATATAACTTGTATGTTAGAATATCTTCTCATAACTGGCCCTCTACTGATGCCAGGCTCACTGGCTGATAAATTTCCAGATGATTCTTAAAGTTCAAAATTCTAAAATTCGTTTTGTTGCAGGTCAGGCAGAATTTATCTGTAAACTGTACTCAAAGTAAAAAAAAAAGATATGTATGCAAAAGAGAGAAATGTAAACTATCCGCATTGTCTGTAAGAAGTTTCTACGTTCTTCCCATGTCTGTGTGGGTTTTCTCGGGATTTGCCAGTTTCCTCCCACCCTTCAAAAAGTACCAGGGGTGTAGGTCAATTGGGTGGCATGGGCTTGTGGGTTGAAAAGGCCCGTTACCGTGCTGTATGTCTAAATTAAACTATAATTTTGAAAACAAACTGTGCAATACAGAAATATTGAGTCATAAATAATGTCTAAAAGAAGAATCTCCATAAATGAATCTCCGATTGAGTCTATTGTTTAGGAGTCTGATGGCGGAGGGGTAGCCACTGCTCCTGAACATGGTGGTACAAGTCTTCAGGCACTTATCCCTCTTTCCTGAAGGAGGCAGCGAGAGCAGGATCTGTACTGATTGCTCTCCAACGGCAGTGTTCAATGTAGATTTTCTCAATGGTGAGCTGGGCTCTTTCCAGTAGCTTTTGCAGGGCTTTGCGCTCAGAGTGTCCCCACACAAGGTCATGATGCAGCTGGCCAGCCCACTTTCCACTGCACATCTACAGAATTTTGCCGAGGTTTCTGATGTCATACCAAAATTCCTCAATCTCCTGAGAAAGTAGAGGTGTGACATTAGTATGTTGGGCCCAAGAAAGGTCCTCTGAGATTGTGACACCCAGGGATTTAAATTTGCTCACCCTCTCCACTTCTGATTTCCTAATGATCGCTGGATTGTACACCTCTGGTTTTCCCTTCCTAAAGTCTACAATCGGCCCCTTGGTCTTGGTGACATTGAGTGCGAGGTTGTTGTCAGTACACCATTTGGCCAAGTTTTCGACCTCCATCCTATGTGCTGACTCATCGCCCTTTCTTAGAACCTCTTATAAATGAAACAGCATTAACTATCCTCCAACATCTTAACCCATGGCTAAGAATGTTTTGAATACCTCTGCTCAGGCCCCTGCACAATTCTGCACCAGCCTCCCTCAAGGTCCAAGGTAATATATTATCAGTTTATCAAACTGTATTTGCCTCAAGATAGTAAGCACTTCCTCCTCACTTTAGTTTTGCCTCACTTCTGTAGACTCTCTTGAAAGCCAAGGTTCCTTTTTCCTGGTAGTCTTGCCTTTAAAACATGCAATCTCTGAGCTCTCAACATTTTACCTTTGGAGGATTCCCACTTGCCATGCACAAGAAAACAACCTGTCCATCAAAATTACCATAAAAATTGCCCTTTCTCCAATTTAGAATCTCAACCTGAGGACTAGAACTATCCTTTTCTATAATTTTCTTGAAACTAAATGGCATTATGGTTATTAGCTCTGAAGCGTTCCCTTATGCGCACTTCCATCACCTGTCCTATTCCCCAATAGGAGATCCAATGTTGTACTTTCTCCAGTTGAGATCTCAAGATATGGATATAGGAAACTTTCCTGAACCCATTTGATAAACTGTAACCCATCTAGCCCTTTTACAATGGTGGGAGTCCCAGTCGATATATGAAAAGTTTAAAATCATCGACTACGTTTCTTGCAACCGCCTGTTATCTTGATACAAATTTGCTCCTCCAGTTCCCTCTGAATATTGGGTGGTCTATAATATTCCATTTAGGGTGACATGGTTATTGTAGCGGTTAGCACCAGGGTCTAGGGTTGAAATCCCACGCTGTATGTAAGGAGTTTGAATATTCTTGCCGTGTCCGCATGGGTTTTCCCCAGGGAGTCTGGTTTCCTCCCACAATTCGAAACGTACCAAGGGTTGTAGGTTAATTGAGTGTAGTTGGGGGGGCACGTGCTGAAATGGACTGTATGTCTAAATTTAATGTGATCATCCCTTTCCTGTTCTTTAGCTCCACCTATAAAGCCTCAGTAGATGAACCCTCTTGCCTATACTGCCTAAACGCAGCTGTGCTATTTTCCCTGAGGATCAATGCCACCCCTTCCCCTCTATCACATCTAAAACTATAGAACCCTAGAGCATGGAGCTAGCAATCATCCCCCTCCTGCAACCAAGTTACATGAATGGCTAAAATGTCGTCATTCCACTTGCCAATCCATGCTCTAAGCTCATTGCCTTTCCTGCCACAAATATTTGAGGAAACCACAAGCCGGCTGGACAAAGGAGATGCGGTGGATGTTGCATGTTTGGATTTTGAAAAGGCCTTTGTCAAGGTGATACACGTGAGGATGATTAACAAGAGGAGAGCCTATGGAATTGCAGGAAATAAGGGCAGAGTAATAGCTGATTGGCAGGAAACAGAATGGGAATACAGGAGTCCTCTTCAGGTTGATTACTGATTACCAGTGCTGTTCCATAGGGTCAATGTTGGGGCCACTTCTATTTACATTGTTTGTTAATGATTTGCATTGCAGAATAGATTGCTTTGTGGCTAAGATTGCAGATGAGTGGAGATGGAAAGGCTGCAGTGACACTTAGATTAGGAGAATGGGCAAAGAAAGAAGCGGCAAATTAAATACAGTGTTGGAAAGTGTACAGTCATGCACTTTGGTAGAAAGAATAAAAGGGCAGATTAATATTTGAGTGGGAAGAAAATTCAAAATTCAGAGGTGAAAATGGACTTGGAAGTCCTCAAGTAGAATGCCCAAAAGGTTAGCCTCCAGGTTGAGACAGTGGTGAAGAAGGCAAATGCAACGTTGGCATTCATATATAGAGGAATGGGATACAAGAGCAGGGATGTGAGGTTGCGGCTTTATAAGGTACTGGTGAGACCTCACTTGGAGTATGGGGTACAGTTTTGGGCTCCTTATTTAAGAAAGGATGTGCTGGCATTGGAGAGGGTTCAAAGGAGATTCACCTAGATGATTCCAGGAATGAAGGGATTAGCACATGAGGAACATTTGCCGGCTCTCGGATTGAACTCCTTGGAGTTCAGAAGAATGATGGGAGGGACTTCACTGAAGAATTTTGAATGTTGAAAGGCCTGGACAGAGTAGATGCGGCAAAGTTGTTTCCCATCACAGGAGTCAAGACAAGAGGGCACAACTTCAGGGTTGAAGGATGTCCATTTAAAACCGAAGTGGTAGAATTTCTTTAGCCAGAGAGTGCTGAACCTCTGGAATTTGCTACCACGGGATGTGGAGACCAAGTTGTTGGGTGTATTTAAGGAAAAGATGGATACAATCTTCTGTCAGCCTTTTCTCCTCTTGGGCTGTTATCACCACCAACGGCTTCCACTTGGTTCAGCCTTTGTCTCACTCTTGCACTGGGCCACACTCACAATGGCTGTTCCACTTAAACTTCCCTTCCTTTTTTAGTTAATCACAGTCACCTTTCACTGTCAAATCTCTTGATCTCTCACTCACACATTTGGTCTCACCCCAAGTACAATCTCTCCCGCTCACTTAACCTATCTAGGTCATGCTTCTTTTCAACCTGCTTTTCCTTTCAATTTAGTGCAATTAGCAAATTTAAGTATGATACGTTCGGTCTCTTCTTCCAAATCATTTCTGTATCACACGAACAGTTGTGTGTCCAGCACTGTCTGCTGCACCACTCCACTAACCACTGAGAAACACCTATTTATTCTGTCTTCTATTACTTAACTATTCATGCTAATATATTACCCCCACATCTATAATTCCTTCTCCTATTTAAATTTTTTAATATAAAATTTATAAATTTAGACATGCAGCACGGTAACAGGCCATTTCAGCCCATCCTGTCCAATTAACCTACAACCCACCCCCCCCCCCCCCCCCCGGTACATTTCAAACAATGGGAAGAAACCTTGGGTAAAACCCACACAGACACATGGAGAAGGTAGACAGTGCCAGATTTGAACCCTGGTCCTGATCGCTGGCGCTGTAACGGCATTGTGCTAACTGCTACACTAACCGTGCCACCTGCCTACACAGATATCCTTTGTCCAACAGCTTATTGAATAACTGGAAATGCAAGTACACAAAATCTGCTCCTCTCTATCCACTGTACTTGTATATTTTAAGAACTCCAGTGTGTTAGTTCCTGGTATTTCTTTCTCACTACTGGAAGGTTTGGATGCAGAGGAGATTTACAAGGATGCTTCCTGGATTGGAGAGCACATCTTATGAGGATAGGTTGAGTGAAGTTGGTCTTTTCTCCTTGGACCGATGGAGGATATGGGGGTGACATGATAGAGGTGATGAGAGACATTGATTGTGTGGATGGCCAGAGGTATTTTTCCAGGGCTGAAGTTGCTAACGCTGGGGGGTATAGTTTTAAGGTGCTTGGGAGTAAGTACGGGAGGGGAGGAGAGCACTGCCAGCAACGGAAATGGAGGCAGCTATAATAGGATATTTCTAAGAGACGTATAGATACTGTACATGGAAAAAATGGTGGGTTATGCAGTAGGGAAATTCTAGACAGATGTTAGCTTAGCACAAAGCAACACCGGGCTGAAGGGCCTGTTCTGTGCTGTAAATTTCTGTGCTCTAGAGTTTCGTGATTTTCCCCAACTTGAATCAACAGTTATCTGCCTTTTGTCTGTCTCCTTTTCTTAATAGTGAAGTTGTATTTGCTGTCTCCCAATCTGGGACCTGCCCAGATTCCAGTGAATTGTCACCGATCCACCTCCTATAATTTCTGCCATTTCCTTCAGCTTCCTGGGTGCAGGCTGTCAAAACCAGGAGTTGTTATCTATCTTTATTGCCGACTATTTTGCTCTACCTCTTTAGTGATAACAATTTCCCATCGCCTCTACAGCGCAGAAACAGACCCATCTAGTCCACACCAAACTATTTTTCTGTCTTTTCCCACTGACCTGCACCCAGACCATATGCCCCACTCCCATCCACATACCTGTCCAAACTTCTCTTAAGTGTCAAAATTAATATTTGGCATGTTATCTTTTATTCTTCCAATGTGACAATGTTATCTTTTTTTGAGCAATGTTTGTTCAAGGCCTTGGCCATTGCCACATTACTCATTCTTAATTACTCCTTTTCTCTTCCCTCGTTTAAGTTGAGGTTTGCCTCTCCTTTGTGCTTAATAAATTTATAAAAACATCTGTTATCTATTTTTATATTGTGTTAATTTACTTCCATAATCTATCTTCCCTTATATTGTTAGCAATATTTTGCTGTTTATCAGATCTTCCAGCTTCCCACTACTTGCACCCAATTAATTTACAGACCCAGTACATTTTAATCTGTGGGAGGAAACCTGAGTCCCTGGGGAAAACCCATGGGGGATTATACACGGGGAGAATCTACAAACTTTTTACAGCATGGGATTTGAGCTCAGGTCCCAATCACTGGGGCTGTAACAGCGTTGCTACATTAACTGTGTCACTGCCCTACGCTAACTGTGCTGCCCTGATGCAAGGGCAGGATTGGCTGATGCAAGTTCCTGGGTTTAGATGTTTCAAAAGGGGGAGGGAAGGGAGTAGCTGCAGAAATGACCATGTTGTGGAATGATACCCAGGTTACGACTGGAAGAAGGGTAGAGATTGTTGGGGGCATTGTTGATGATCTTTGTATCCTCCCTGGCCACAGGGAGTGGAACTGGATGATCGGAGAATGGCAAATGTAGTCCCCTTGTTTATTTAAAAAAGGTAATCCTGGGAATTATGAACCAGTGAGCCTTGCAACAGCGATGGGAAAACTATTGGAGAGGATACATAGGAACAAGATTGATGAGTATTTAAAGAAGCAATTTTCTCAGGGATAGTCAGTGTAGCATTGTGAGGGGCAGGTCATGCCTCACAAGCCTAACTGAGCTTTTTTTGAGGAAGTGACAAATGAAATGGATTAAGGTAGGGTGCCAGATGTGGTGTATATTGACTTTAGTAAGGCATTTGACAAGGGCCCTCATGGTAGTCTCATTCAGAGAGGCATGGGATCTGGGGAACTTTGGCTGCTTGGATTCATAAATGGCAGAGGGTAGTAGTAGTAGATGGAATGTATTCTGTCTGTATGTCAGGTACTAGTGTAGTTATGCAGTTACTCTCCACCCCTCACCCAAGACCCCTTCTCCTGCTTTAAGCCTTCTTTCTTCTTTTGGACACCTCATCCGAGAGAAGGCAGCTGCCGCTCTGGATCTTTATATCTTCAGTTGCCACCGAGATATCAACTGTCTTAACTTCACCATTCCTATCTCTTATACTAATCTTATCTTCTCTGAACACTCTGCCCTCCACTCTCTACAACAATCCCAACTGCACCATTAAACCCACAGACAAGGGTGTGTGACAGAGCATATAGCCATACTAAAACAGATCTTATTTAAAATACTGGAGCTCTGCCCCATGCCACACATTATGGCTCCATGGCTTTTGCAAGACATTTGAAGAGTGCTCAAGAGACTTTACTAATGGATTGTTGTTTACAAAAGGCAACAGATGAAAGAGTTTGTGGGAGCCGCTTCTGTCTGGAGCTGTTGTAAGAGGATCATGTGGTTTTGCAAGCAGAGAGAGTCAAACAGGCTCAGAAAGAGAGAGTGAGAGAGAGAGATCAATTCTACAGTGTTACAGCCAGCAGAGGCAGCTGGGACTGGAACAGGACAAGCTGGCAAGCTTGTGGACAGCCGTTTGGAAGACAACCTGGCCAAAGCTCTTGTGGTTCATGCAAGAGGAGAGGACTGGCTGTCTAATTTTTCCCTAGAAACAAGAGAAACAAAAAGGAACTCTGTGGTAACCTGAAAGAAAAAGGTTATCAGTTTCTTCAGCCAGACACTGAAGTGGCTGATGGAAGTAAATGTACAACAAATCTCTCTCTGAAAACCGACAAGAACCTTGCTGAGTGGTAACCATTTACCTTTCAAGCAACAAAGCCTGGTGAACTTTATAAATGTTAAATTCTGTGCACAGTATAAGAATTGCCTGCAACCAGTGAACTTGGAGGAATGAGGTGAGGTTGGACTGTGAACCAAAGAATTTTCTGAATGTACACACACTTTAAACATACATGCGCTTAGAATTAGTAGGGGGTTAAGTAAGTCAATAGTGATATGTTAAAGTTTGATTCTATTTTCATGTTTCTTTGGCTTGGCTTCGCGGACGAAGATTTATGGAGGGGGTAAAAAGTCCACGTCAGCTGCAGGCTCGTTTGTGGCTGACCAGTCCGATGCGGGACAGGCAGACACGATTGCAGCGGTTGCAAGGGAAAATTGGTTGGTTGGGGTTGGGTGTTGGGTTTTTCCTCCTTTGCCTTTTGTCAGTGAGGTGGGCTCTGCGGTCTTCTTCAAAGGAGGCTGCTGCCCGCCAAACTGTGAGGCGCCAAGATGCACGGTTTGAGGCGTTATCAGCCCACTGGCGGTGGTCAATGTGGCAGGCACCAAGAGATTTCTTTAGGCAGTCCTTGTACCTTTTCTTTGGTGCACCTCTGTCACGGTGGCCAGTGGAGAGCTCGCCATATAATACGATCTTGGGAAGGCGATGGTCCTCCATTCTGGAGACGTGACCCATCCAGCGCAGCTGGATCTTCAGCAGCGTGGACTCGATGCTGTCGACCTCTGCCATCTCGAGTACCTCGACGTTAGGGGTGTGAGCGCTCCAATGGATGTTGAGGATGGAGCGGAGACAACGCTGGTGGAAGCGTTCTAGGAGCCGTAGGTGGTGCCGGTAGAGGACCCATGATTCGGAGCCGAACAGGAGTGTGGGTATGACAACGGCTCTGTATACGCTTATCTTTGTGAGGTTTTTCAGTTGGTTGTTTTTCCAGACTCTTTTGTGTAGTCTTCCAAAGGCGCTATTTGCCTTGGCGAGTCTGTTGTCTATCTCATTGTCGATCCTTGCATCTGATGAAATGGTGCAGCCGAGATAGGTAAACTGGTTGACCGTTTTGAGTTTTGTGTGCCCGATGGAGATGTGGGGGGGCTGGTAGTCATGGTGGGGAGCTGGCTGATGGAGGACCTCAGTTTTCTTCAGGCTGACTTCCAGGCCAAACATTTTGGCAGTTTCCGCAAAGCAGGACGTCAAGCGCTGAAGAGCTGGCTCTGAATGGGCAACTAAAGCGGCATCATCTGCAAAGAGTAGTTCACGGACAAGTTTCTCTTGTGTCTTGGTGTGAGCTTGCAGGCGCCTCAGATTGAAGAGACTGCCATCCGTGCGGTACCGGATGTAAACAGCGTCTTCATTGTTGGGGTCTTTCATGGCTTGGTTCAGCATCATGCTGAAGAAGATTGAAAAGAGGGTTGGTGCGAGAACACAGCCTTGCTTCACGCCATTGTTAATGGAGAAGGGTTCAGAGAGCTCATTGCTGTATCTGACCCGACCTTGTTGGTTTTCGTGCAGTTGGATAATCATGTTGAGGAACTTTGGGGGACATCCGATGCGCTCTAGTATTTGCCAAAGCCCTTTCCTGCTCACGGTGTCGAAGGCTTTGGTGAGGTCAACAAAGGTGATGTAGATAATTAAAAGCAGCTTTTGTTTAAGTAACCATTTGTCTTGGTGAATATCGATTGCTGCTGGGTTTGGGGGTCCTCTGGGCTCGTAACAGATGGTGCTGTGGTGGTCTGGCACACTGAGGTATACCTTGCTGAGGCCAGACAACAGCTCTCAGACACCTCCTTCAACATGAAGCCACTGTCTCACGTACCATCTCAAACCTCATCACTTCTGGTCATCTCCCCACCACGGCCTCCGTTCTCATTGTTTCCAATCCGGCACTGCCTGCTCTTGCCCTGCCAAATGAGTTTCATCTTATCCTTTTCTCTCCTGGTCCAATCTCTCCCCACCTACATCCATAACACCTCACAAGCCCTCCAACTCTTCAATGACTTCAGATTTCCCCCGAACTGGACCACATCTTCACGATGGATGTCCAATCCCTTTATACCTCCATCCCCCGCACAGAAGGCCTTAAAGCACTTCACTTTCTTCTGGACCAGAGACCCAACTAGTCACCCTATAACACCACCCTCCTCCACCTGGCAGAACGTCCTCACTTTAACCAACTTCTTCTTTGACTCATCTCACTTCTTCCAAGTCAAAGGAGTAGCCATGGGTTCCCACATGGATCCCAGCTGGCTTTGTGGAGTAATCCATGCTACAAGCCTACACAGGGAAGACCCCCTCCCCCAACTCTTCCTCCATTATATTGACAACTACATTGGGTCTGCCTCATGCATCCACAATGAGCTCGTCAACTTCTTTCATTCCGTGGCTAACTTCCACCCCAATTTTAAACTCACTTAGTCCTTCTCCGACAACACTCTCCCCTTTCTGGATCTCTCTGCCTCCGCCTTTGAAGGCAAGCCTTCCACCACCATATATTCTGAATTCAGAATGCGGAGTTGGGCGGAGAAGGAGCTCAATCTGTTCAAGTGTGAAGTGATGTTCCTTGGATATGTGGTTAAGGACCAAAAAAAAATCTGCAACACAGAGCAGGCCTTTCGGCCCACAGTGTTGTGCTGACCTAATAACCTACTCAAACAGCTGCTAGCCTCTCTTCTAATTGGCCTATCTACATATTGTGTCAGGAAATCTTCCTGAACAAATTCCACTCCATTCAAACCCTTCACTCCAAGGAGGTGCCAATCAATATTAGGAAAGTTGAAATAGTCCATCAAAAGTACCTTGTTATTTAAACTAATTTGGCAGGGGTTGGGGGGGGGGGGGATCAGAATGAGACTAGGGAGGAAGAACACCTAGATTGAAAGGAATGGAGGGAACAAAACATAAAAATAAATGAAGGAGGGAGGAAGGTAAAGGTAGATGGTAACTAAAGGAGTCTATGTGGAGGACAGACAGTCTCTCAAGTGCATATATTTTAATGCAAGAAGCACTGTAAATAAGGGGGATGAGTTTAAGGCACGGACGGCCACATGGAAATACAATATTGCGGCCATCAGTGAAACCTGGTTGCAGGAAGGACATGTTTGGCAGTTAAATATTCCAGGATTCTGTTGTTTTAGACATGATGGAACAGGGGGGATAAAATGTGAGGAGTTGCATTGCTTATTTGAGAGAACATTACAGCAGTGGTGTGGCAGGATGGTTTGGTGGGATCATCCAGCAAGGCTATTTGGGTAGAATTGAGGAATGGCAGAGGGATGAATACATTATTGGGAGTGTATTATAGACCACCAAATGAGCTGAGGGAATTAGAGGAGCAAATTTGTAAGGAGATTGCCTATATGTGTAATAAACATAAGATGTAGTTGTGGGAGATTTCAACTTTCTGAAAATTAACTGGGTCAGTAAGAGGGCTGGATGGGGTAGAGTTTGTTAAGTGTGTTCAGAAAAGTTTTCATAATCAATATGTAGAAGAACCAACTCGAGAGGGGGGAGTATTGGATCTCCTATTAGGGAATGAGAAAGGTCAAGTGACAGAGGTTTGTATTGAGGAACACTTTGGGTCCAGTGATCACAATACTATTAGTTTTAGGCTAGTAATGGAAAAGAATAGAGGTGGACCAAAGGTTGAGAACCTTGATCGGAGGAAAGCAAATTTCTTCAATTTTCACAAAGTAAAAGAATATTGAGCCAGATGAAGAGAAGAAGTACGGTCAGGAGCACATGGATAATATAAGAATTAATGAGGAGGGAGTGTTGGCTAAATCTCCAGGTCCTGACTAAATATTCTTGAGGACCCTGAGGGAGGTTAGTGAACAAATAGTGGGGGCATTGACAGAAATATTTAAAATTTTACTGGTCACGTGGGAAGTTCCACTGTCCAAAAGTAAACCTGGTAATTATAGGCCTGTAAGTCTGACATCAATTGTGAGTAAATTAATGGAAAGTGTTCTTAGAGATAGTATGTACAACTATTTGCAAAGACGGGGATTGATTCGGAGTAGTCAGCATGGTTTTGTATGTGGTAGATAATGTCTAACAAATCTTAGAGTTTTTTGAGGAGGTTACTAAAAAGGTTGGTGAGGGGAAGGCTGTGGATGTTGTCTATTTGGACTTTAGTAAGGCTTTTGATAAGGTTCCCCATAAGAGGTTAGTAAGGAAGGTGGAAGCATCAGGGATTAATGATGAAGTAGTGAAATGGATTCAGCAATGGTTGGATAGGAGATGCCAGAGCGTAGTGGTGGAAAATTTTGTCGAATTGGGGACTGGTGACGAGTGGAGTGTCTCAGGGATCGGTAATGGGTCCACTGCTGTTTGTCATATATATTAATGATCTGCTGATAATACAAAGGTTGGCAGTGATGTGGACAGTGAGGAAGATTATCAAAGCTTACAGGGTGATATAGGACAGTTAGAAGAGTGGGCTGAAAGATGGCAGATGGAGTGTAATACTGATAAATGTGAGGTGCTACATTTTGGTAGGACTAATCAAAATAGGACATGAAGGTTAAATGGTAGACAATTGTAGTGGAACAAAGGGATTTAGGAATCATGGTACATAATTCTCTGAAAGTTGAATCCCACGTGGATAGGGTGTGAAGAAGGCATTTAGTGTGTTGGCTTTCATAAATCAGAGTATAGAACACAGGAGTTGGGATGTCATGTTGAAATTGTATAAGGCATTGGTAAGGCCAAATTTGGAATATTGTGAGCAGTTTTGGTTGCCGAATTACAGGAAGGATATAAACAGAATAGAGAGAGGGCAGAGGAGGTTTACAAGAATGTTGCCGGAGTTTCAGGGTTTGAGTTGCAGGGAAAGGCTATGCAGGCTAGGTGGGACTTTTTAATCTCTGGAGTGTAAAGGTTGAGGGGTGATTTGATAGAAGTTTTCAAAATTATAAGGGGGACAGATAGAGTCAATGTGGATAGGCTTTTTCCACTGAGAGTGGGGGAGATTCAAACAAGAGGGCATGGGTTGAAAGTAAAAGGGGAAAAGTTTAAGGGAAAAATGAGGGGGAATTTCTTCATGCAGAGGGTGGTGGGGGTGTGGAATAAACTTCTGGCAGAGGTGGTAGAAGTGAGATTGATGTTAATATTCAAGGAAAGGTTGGATAGGTATATGGACGGGAGAGGTGTGGAAGGTTATGGGCCGAATGTGGGTCAGTGGGAGTAGGTGGGAGAAGATGTTTGGCACAGATTAGTAGGGTCGAACTGGCCTATTTCTGTGCTGTAAATGGTTTTATGGTTATTTTTGCACCTTTCTGGAATCTGCCTCCTTATCTTGTCTCTGTTACAATTGGGGGGGAGGGGGGGTCTATAAAATACACCCAGTAAGGTTAAGGCGCCCTTCCTATTCCTAATTTTTACCCACTCTGACTCAGAAGACAGTCCAAGTTAGATACTATTTTTTGTAGTGTAATAAAACAGAAATGGAGTATGACAGGAAATTGCCTTTAGGCAGTCAAAGACTTGCCATTAATGCCCCTTACAGTCAGAGAAAGAGAAGTAAAAGGGAGTTCCCGCTGAGTCATTGAGTGTCTGGATTCGGCTCCTGTGGGCTCTGTAGTCAGATTGAAATCTCTGACGTGACAAGGAAGCCTTCAGTGCTCAAGGCTCTTCGGGACCTCAACTTGCCCTCAGCACCCTCTTGAATCCCTGTTCAAATACCTGGGTTCTCATGAACCAATCTCCCAGCAGTCTGGTGTGAGTCCTTTGATCTCAAGTTGTCCACAGCCTGTGTGGGTTCCTTGCCCGCAAGTCGTAAATAGCTCTCCTCCTGTGTGAGTCTTTCAGCAGCTGAGCCCCTCTGCCACCGTGGTCACTTTCCTTTGAGTCGATACCTCTGCTTCTCCTCAATAGGGGGTGGGGGGGTTACTCCATTACTGGTGCCCTGCGGCAGTCTGCTGCTCCCTGGAGTCTGCAACCCCTTGAGGCTGCTGCCGTACACAGGCACCACCATCTTGGGCCCAGACCCTGCTGTTGCAGGGTTTTAAATAAAACACCATCGGCTCCTTTAACAGCCTGTACAGAGCATTCAGCAGTCCCTCCACGGTTTACCCCCGTTCTGCAGCTGTGATAGTGTCCCTGATCTCTCCCCCATCTCTTTTACCTCCCTCCCTGTCCTTTTTGTGAAACATCTGTGGCCCGGTACATTCAGTTGCTGTTCCTGTCCTGAGACAGCCAAGTTTCTGTCTTGGCCACAGCGTTGTAGTTCCACAAATTGACCCACGCTCTGAATCCATCTGCTCCGATCCTAAAACTCCTTTCATTAAAGTACTGGGAGTCCCTGGGTTACAAACATCTGACTTACGGACAACTCGTACTTATGAACAAATTACATGTGCACATAATGTTACTTCACAAATGCCTCTTCTGCTATTGCAATGGAACGAGAGTTAGTGTGAACTTTTAATCATGATCTTTTTTCTCATTTTTATATCTAAACTGTTTTAAGAACTTTCTTTAATTTTTTTTTTAACATTTCTAAGACTAACATTTGACTGGCGCTAAATAAGAACTGTATGTAACTGTTCCGACTTGTCTACAAATTCTCAATTTCCATTCCAAATATTTTCCTTGCATTTAACGCTTAATCACTGTTCATATCTTCCAGAGGCTCACACATTTAAGGCAGGTGACCTGTGGCACAGAACTGGAGCCGTAATCATGGTGGTTCGAAGACCAGGATGATTCTTATGTCGGGAGGTATGGTTTGAGTGTTTAATTTGTCTCTGTTCATGGTATGGCTTCATTCACCAATCAGAGATGGTTGATGGTGGGCTTTCATCCCCACCAACACGTGACTTATTGCCAACTAGACAAAGGTCCATTTTTAACTGAACTTTGTTTCCTGTGCTTTCCAATGTGTTACCTCTATGCACCTTTACTGTCTCTCTTCCATCAGTTTGGGTCCTTGTAGTGTAAGCCTGAAAAATATTAGAGATTGGGAGAATGGGACAACAGATGGACTGAAACACATTAATGAGAATTTTAAACTGAGATTTAAGCTTGTTGATTTGTTACCAACAGACAAGAGGAAAGGTGAGAATCGAGTTTGGCTCTGTGAAAGGAGACAGAAAAAAGGGAGGGAGGGGAAGGACAGACGGGGGAAGGTTAACGGAAACGGGAAAAGTCGATGTAATGACATTCAGTTGGTGCCCAGACGGAGGATGAGGTGTTATTTCTCCAATTTGTGGGTGGTCCCAGTTCGGCAGTGCATGAGACCATGGGCAGACATGCCAGCAAAGGAATGGGATGTGGAATTAAAATTGGTGGCTGTCGGGAGATCCACACTATTGCAACGGACAGGCTGAGAGAGAACCAACAAATGAACTTTCACCTTTTCTCTTATCATACCCTGTTGGTCTGTATTCCTGCCACTCCTATTCTTTCCCCAGCTGTTTCTTCACTCATGACGTGAAGAAGGGCTCAGGCTTGAAACATCGGTAATATATTTTTACCTCCTCTGGACGCTGCGAGTCTGGCCGAGTTCTTCCAGCATTAGTGTTTTGTTTACAAAGTTGTTATCAGGATTAGGGAGGTTGAGGTATCATGAGAGCCTGGAAAAACTAGACCTGTATTGAGATATGTAAAGTCACGAGAGGCAATGTTAAGTTGAATAGTGACCTAGTAGAGGGGGCATAACTACAAGGTGGGGGTGGGATCTAGAAAAGACTCAAGTTCTTTACTCATAGTGGTGACGCCTAGAACAATCTACCAGACAAAGTGGTAGATGTAGGTTTCCTTTTAAAAAAAAAACATGGGATAACTTCATGGAAGGGTGTTATGCCTCATTCATTACTAGAGCGATTAAATTTAGGAGAAGGGAGGTTATGCTGCAACTGTACAAGGTACTGGTGAGGCTGCATCTGGAGCACTGTGTGCAGTTCTGGTCTCCTTACTTGAGGAAGGATGTGCTGGCTTTGGAGGCGGTGCAGAGGAGGTTGATTCCAGAGATGAGGGGATCAGCCTATGAGGAGAGATTGAGTCGTCTGGGACTGTACTCACTGGAATTTAGAAGAATGAGAGGTGTTAGGTCTGCTTTGTTCGAGAATGAGTGAGTCAGACACCAGACTGAGTCGAAATCAAGGTTCTTTATTACCGGATTGTAACACTTGCAACTAACAGTGTTAGTTGGAGAAGGCGCATTCTAATGATATCAGCAAGTGGTGTTTTTTTTATACCCCAGGACATGCACTTAGTAAATTATCATACTATGACATTGTCCAATGAATAAGCTGTTGCTGCCCTTCTCTGTTAGTCTGCTGCACATCATCTTGTTATTGCCACACTTATCTTGAGCGTACAAGGACACACCTGCATCCTGTTACTCCTTAGTACTGGGTGACCCCTTCTCCGGTCCCAACTCATGATGTTTTTACCTTACAATCCCTCCTTTGTCCTCTTTAGAGGACAATCTTGCCCTGACTATGCTACCACCGCGTTACATTAGTTCGCCTATTATTGCCAAGCTCTATACAGGTTCTGTTCACGGGGTTTTTCGGCTGGTGGGTGAGGGCTCCCCCCAACCCTCTTTAGCGTATACCCCCCATCCTTTTCCCCGATCCCATTGCCCGTTTACAAGTTTCCTCCCCGTTTGCCCCCAAGCAAATAACTGGCTATCCCTTCTAAGCATTTGTAATTAGTTAAGATAAAAGTTAACATTTGTGCAACAATCTATTTTATAGAGGGGAATGTAGAAACATAAAATTATGAAAGGCATCGAAAGTTTTCCCATTGGTGGGGGAGACTAGAACTAGGGGACATCGCCTCAAGATCCAGGGAAGTAGATTTAGGACGGAGATGAGGAGCAACTGCTTTTCCCAGAGGGCAGTGAATCTGTGGAATTCGCTGCACATTGAAGCAGTAGAGGTGACCT
Organism: Narcine bancroftii; assembly: GCF_036971445.1. Lineage (NCBI taxonomy): Eukaryota > Metazoa > Chordata > Chondrichthyes > Torpediniformes > Narcinidae > Narcine > Narcine bancroftii. The sequence goes on from NC_091471.1 coordinate 250,423,431, forward strand.
CAGTAAATATATTTAAGACAAGGATGGATAGATTTTTACAAAGTAGGGGAATTAAGGGATATAGGGAAAAGACCGGTAGGTGGAGATGAGCCGATCATCACATCAGCCTTGATCTCATTGAATGGTGGAGTAGGCTCGATGGGCCAGACGGCGGACTCCTGCTCCTATTTATGTGGGCAAGTGGGACTAAAGCAGGAGGATACGTTGTTCAGCATGGACAAGCCGGGCCTGTTCATGTGCTTTAGGGCTCATGTGCTTTAGGACTACATAAAGTGTCAGCTACCAGAACAAGATAAACTGAGTGGCCACTGTACAAGAAGCCAGTGTAAGAGGGGGACGTAGAGGTTTTGGCCAACAGAGGCCGTAGAGATTAGGGCAACACTCATGCAGGTGAGACGGCTGAGCTGTCCAGTGCTGCTCCTGCAGGATTCTGGAAGTCAGAGGATCTTCCAGTGTTTCCTGACCATGACTCCTGTAGGAAGTAGGGTGTAGCTCCCACTCCTGACTGGCCAGATCAGGGAGCTGGACATACACCAGATCATTCTGGATGTGAGGACATCATAGATGAGAGCTTTAGTGATGGGGTCTTGCCGAAGGTGCAGATGTTGAGGAGGTTGGTGGGGGGGGGGGGGGCCAGCAGGGTAAAGGGTATAATATACCCTGAGAGGGCAGGAACCTCTCTGTGGCCATCCTCCTCACTAACAAGTGGAGTGTTCTGGCCTCTGTGGGATGGGGGGGGGAAAGATGAGGTACCAAAAGGAAGTCCCAGCAGCCATGTCTCTGGCTCGGAGAAGGAGAAAAGGAGAGCGATAGTGCTCACAGATGCTATTCTGTTCCACCAACGTCAGAAACCAGTGCCCAACCAATTCGATTCACTCCACAGTTCAAAACCAGCCTTGTCCCTCTGGCCAAACAGTTTTTTAAATTTTTTTTATTTTTCACACTGTGAACCATATCAACCAAAATATATACAAACGTTTCTCATTAAATATATACAGTGGGGCATTTTCTCCCTTTATTCCCCCTTCCCACCCCCCTCCAAAACCAATAAACATTAAACATATACAATACAATAAAACCATTAAACAATGTCTTCACACAATGAAAAATAAACAAGAAAAATGTACCATCTCCTTTTACACACTGGATCAAGTCGTTTTGTCTTCTCATCATTTTAGGGGGTAGAGGTCCGAGGTGAGCCCTCTCTGTTATGTTCCATGTACGGTTCCTAAATTTGTTCAAATAATGTGACATTATTTTTTAAATTATGTGTTATTTTTTCCAATGGAATACATTTAATCATTTCTATGTACCATTGCTGTACTCTCAGGCTCTCTTCCATTTTCCAAGTTGACATTATAGATTTTTTGCTACTGCTAAGGCTATCATAATGAATCTTTTTTGTGCTTTATCCAATTTGAGGCCTAATTCCTTTCTTCTTATGTTACTTAGAAGAAAGATCTCTGGAATTTTTGAAATGTTATTTTTTGAGATTCTATTTAATATCTGATTTAGATCTTTCAAAAACATTTTCACTTTCGTGCACGTACTGTTGTTCCCATTTCCTTCTAACAGTGAAAACATCTATCTGATAATATCACTCCTTTCAAGGAGTGATATATAACCTGTGTAACCAATTATACTGTATCTTGCGTAACCTTGTGTTTATTGTATTCTTCATAGTTCCAGAACATAACTTTTCCCATGCTTCATTTTTTATATTTATGTTTAAATCCTTTTCCCACTTTTGTTTAGGTTTATAGCTTATTTCATCATTTTCCTTATCTTGCAACTTAATGTACATGTTTGTTATAAATCTTTTAATTATCATTGTGTCTGTAATCACATATTCAAAGCTGCTTCCTTCTGGTAATCTCAGTCTGTTTCCCAATTTATCCTTTAAATAAGCTTTCAGTTGATGATATGCAAACATTATACTGTGAGTTATTCCAAATTTGTACTTCAACTGTTCAAATGTTATAAATTATGTCCCAAAAAACAATTTTCTATTCTTTTGATTACTTTTCTCTCCCATTCTCTAAAGGAAAGGTTATCTATTGTAAAAGGGATTAGTGGATTTTGCATCAATAATAATTTTGGTATTTGGTAATTTGTTTTTTCCTTTCGAAGTGGATCCTCTTCAATGTATTAAGTAAATGATGCAATACTTGTGAGCTTTTATATTGCACCAACTTTTTTTCCCACTTATAAAGTATATGTTCCGGTACCTTCTCCCCTATTTTATCTAGTTCTTGTCTGGTAAAAATCTGATAAATACCTTAATTGTGCAGCTCTATAATAATTTTTAAAGTTTGGTAACTGCAACCACCTTGGTTATATCTCTCTGTTAATTTATCAATGATATTCCAATGGTTTATTATCTTCTCTAATTTTATTTCTTGCCCGCTCCAGTATATTTTCTCTTGTCGTATATCTCAAAAATTTTACTAAGATGGATCTTGGTTTTTTTATGTATCTGTGGTTTCGGAGCTAATGCTCTGTGCGCCCTTTCTATTTCCATTTTTTCCTGCTTTTCTGTCATTCCCAGGACCTTTGGGAGCCGTTCTTTTATAAATTCCTTTATATTTGTGCCTTCATCTTCCTTCAGGCCCACTATTTTTAAGTTGTTTCACCTACTATAATTTTCCAACATCAACTTTCTGAGCTAACAACTCTTGTGTCTTTAATTTTTTTGTCACTTTCTTCCAATTTTCCTCTTAAGTCGTTTACTTCCCATTTCTACAGCTGTTTCTCGTTCTTCCACATTTTCTACTCTTTTCCCTATTTCTGTCACGACCAGTTCTAAACTTAGCTTTTTATCTTCTGTTCTTTTCATTTTTCTTTTAATGCACTAAATTCTAATGACAACCATTCCTTTAATGCTCTCATTTGTTCTTCAAAAAGAAGCTTTATCTATATTCTGTCCACCTTCTATTTCTCTGTGAAGATCTTGGTCATCTTCTTCCTCTTCTTCTGTGTCTGTACCTGTGTTTGTGTCTTCTTCTTCCCTTTGTATCTGTGTCTCTTCTGATTTTCCTGATGAGTTGCTTGTCTCACATTGTCGGGCCTCTTGTTGCTGGGCCTCTTGCTGTTGGTCCTCTCCTTCTGAGCTGCTCATCTGTCAGGCCTCCTGCTGCTGCTGCTCCTCTTGCCATTCACCCCGTTGACTTTCTTTCTCGCCTGGTACCTCACTCCCTCTCCTGCTGCCTTCCTCATCTTCCAGCTGAGATCCATGGTTTCGGGCATCCCTCAGCTGGTCATGCCGTTGTTGCCTGCTCCTCGGCTGAGCCCCCCTCCCGTCAGTGTTTTCTTTTACCTTAGATTGCGCACTGCTCATGCGCGACTCCTCGCTCATGCACAGTTGCGCACTTTTTGGCTCAGAGAGCCATTTTTGCAGTCCACCGGTCAGGGGGTCGAGACTCCACAGGGCCGGCACCAACCTCAGAGAACAGGCGCTCTTCGCCACTGCAACTCCCTGTTCCTTTGTGCCAGTAAGGCCTTCTCCATTCTTTTCCGGTGACTTTTCTTCTTTTTTTCCCCGTTTTTACTTTTTCCTTCTTAAGTGCCATCTTCTTTCTCTTCTCTGCAACTTTATCTTTTATTTCTTATATTTTATATTTGTTGAACTTTGTCTTTTTTTGACTTTATTTTTCTGGAGAGGGCTGGTTTTACCCTACCAGCCACTACTCCATCACGTGACTCCTTGGCCAAACAGTTTGAGTTATTACTGAACAATGGGGAAAATTCCCTAGTCCATCCTGTTTACAAAAAGCAGCCCAGTCTGACTAACCCTAGAAGTCAATAAATATAGGAAATGCTGGAGCTGTTATTTTGATGTTTAAGAGGCCAAGACACAAATGGGCAGGGGATGGAGAGATGTGGGCCATGAGCAGACAGATGAATTGTTGCAAGCGGTATCATGGTCGGGCCAGACCTCGTGGTGTGTAGGCCCAGTTCCCTCTGCCGTCCTATGTTCTGTGAATCACGAGTACCCCATCCTGCACCACCAACGTCCTGGAAAATTATCACCATCTTCCATGTCAATGAAAAGTGATAAATATTGGACCTGCCCGCCAAGCCCATACCTAAAAATGTTCAGTTCAGAAAACAATGGATTGATTGTGTTTTCCAAGTGCAAGGGGCCTGCTACTGCCACACCTTTTTATAAGTGTTCTGAACTTTGTTCCTTTCTGAACACAAATCTTAAAGACATTGTGTTTAAATACTGAGGACCTTTTTTTGTATAAAGGGAAACCCAAAAGTTCAGATACCTACCTTGAAGAAGGGCTCAGGCCCAAAATGTCAATAATATATCTTTACCTCCTGATGACCTTGCGAGACTTACCATATTACTCCAGCATTTGTGTTTCTTTACCTTTCCTCTGAATGCCTGCCCACTTCTGCACAATGAATCCCATTCATGCTGCATGGCGAAATGCTGGCCTATTATCCAGGATCTGGCTTGTTGCCTGGATTCAGTGCCTACAATCCCACCAATCAATATATCCCAGACTCTGGAAGCCTATCAAACTGTGCCCACTTGGGCTCTGAACCCTCATGTGGGGCGGTGCAGTTAATGCAACACTATACCAGTGCCAGCAATCCAAGTTTGAACGTGGCATTGCCTGAAAGGAGTTTGTATATTCTCCCCGTGACCTCTCCCTGGATGCTCCAGCTTCCTCCCACATTCCAAAAAAGAATTATGGGGTTGGTATGTTAATTGGGCTTCAATGGTCAGAATGGGCTACTTCGATTTAATTTGAGGATGTCTTCAAAGTTCAGATTTATTGTCAGAGTGTCTAGAAGTAGGCCACCAAAAACAGAGAATGGCACTCCAATTGCCACTTCTGGTGGGAGGGATCGTGTAGCAGCCCGCTAACTGGGACGCGACCTGGTACACAAAATGGCCGAAGAACGAGCAGACCCCACGGGGGCTAACAACCTTCGTCCCAGGTGACCACCTGCATGGCAGGAAACAATAAGCAACGGCGGGAACGCTGCCCAATCGGAGATCGGCGCTGCCATGACATCACTCCTGTCATCAGCAGTGGGGAGAAAATAAAAGCAGACCTGCCAATGCAATAAATCAGTCTTCGACTGTGACTCCTCGTGTGTGTGCTTTCTTTCAACATTTTGCAGTAGCACACACACTACAAGTGCAAACAAATAAATATTCAGTAATAAATAATGTGCAAAATAAAAAATTCTTAAATGAGTCTCTGCATTTGCTGTTGAGGAGTTTGATGGTGGAGGGGCAGCAGCTGTTTCTGAACCTGGTGATATGAGTCTCTTTCCTGATGGCAGCAGCAAGAAAAGAGCATGTGCTGGGTGTTGTGGGTCCTTGATGATGCTCTCTGACAGTAGCGTTCCCTGTAGATATTCTCAGTAGTGGGGAGGGTTTTGCCTGTGATGTCCATGGGGAAAAGCTGTTCCTCAGCCTGCTGGTGCTGGCTCTGATACTCCTATTCCTCTTTCCCGACAAGAGCGGCTGAAAGATGCTGTGCACGGGGTGGAAGGGACCCTCAATGATTTTGTGTGCCCTCTTCAGGCAATGATCCTGGTAGATCACATTGATGGGGGGGTGGGGACGGACTCCAGTGATCCTCTCTGCCAATCCAGTCCATTTCTCTGCAGCAAAAATACCACACTGTGATGCAGCTGGCCAGGATACTCTCAATAGAGCTCCTGTGGAAGGCTGACATAATGGTAGCCAGTACCCTTGCTCGTCTCAGTCCTCTCAAGGAGTGCAACTGCTGTTGTGCCTTTCTGAGGGGATTAATAGATTAACCTCATCCAGCTCCCTCAACAGCCCCTAATGCTAGAGCTGGATGAGGTTCTCACCCTGGATGAGACATATAAGGCAATCGAACAACTGAAAAATGGCAAAGCAGCAGGTATGGATGGAATCCCCCCAGAGGTCTGGAAGGCTGGCGGCAAAACTCTGCATGCCAAACTGCATGAGTTTTTCAAGCTTTGTTGGGACCAAGGAAAACTGCCTCAGGATCTTCGTGATGCCACCATCATCACCCTGTACAAAAACAAAGGCGAGAAATCAGACTGCTCAAACTACAGGGGAATCACGTTGCTCTCCATTGCAGGCAAAATCTTCGCTAGGATTCTACTAAATAGAATAATACCTAGTGTCGCCGAGAATATTCTCCCAGAATCACAGTGCGGCTTTCGCGCAAACAGAGGAACTACTGACATGGTCTTTGCCCTCAGACAGCTCCAAGAAAAGTACAGAGAACAAAACAAAGGACTCTACATCACCTTTGTTGACCTCACCAAAGCCTTCGACACCGTGAGCAGGAAAGGGCTTTGGCAAATACTAGAGCGCATCGGATGTCCCCCAAAGTTCCTCAACATGATTATCCAACTGCACGAAAACCAACAAGGTCGGGTCAGATACAGCAATGAGCTCTCTGAACCTTTCTCCATTAACAATGGCGTGAAGCAAGGCTGTGTTCTCGCACCAACCCTCTTTTCAATCTTCTTCAGCATGATGCTGAACCAAGCCATGAAAGACCCCAACAATGAAGACGCTGTTTACATCCGGTACCGCACGGATGGCAGTCTCTTCAATCTGAGGCGCCTGCAAGCTCACACCAAGACACAAGAGAAACTTGTCCGTGAACTACTCTTTGCAGACGATGCCGCTTTAGTTGCCCATTCAGAGCCAGCTCTTCAGCGGTTGACGTCCTGCTTTGCGGAAACTGCCAAAATGTTTGGTCTGGAAGTCAGCCTGAAGAAAACTGAGGTCCTCCATCAGCCAGCTCCCCACCATGACTACCAGCCCCCCCACATCACCATCAGGCACACAAAACTCAAAACGGTCAACCAGTTTACCTATCTCGGCTGCACCATTTCATCAGATGCAAGGATCGACAATGAGATAGACAACAGACTCGCCAAGGCAAATAGCGCCTTTGGAAGACTACACAAAAGAGTCTGGAAAAACAACCAACTGAAAAACCTCACAAAGATAAGCGTATACAGAGCCGTTGTCATACCCACACTCCTGTTCGGCTCCGAATCATGGGTCCTCTACCGGCACCACCTACGGCTCCTAGAACGCTTCCACCAGCGTTGTCTCCGCTCCATCCTCAACATCCATTGGAGCGCTTTCATCCCTAACGTTGAAGTACTCGAGATGGCAGAGGTCGACAGCATCGAGTCCACGCTGCTGAAGATCCAGCTGCGCTGGATGGGTCACGTCTCCAGAATGGAGGACCATCGCCTTCCCAAGATCGTGTTATATGGCGAGCTCTCCACTGGCCACCGTGACAGAGGTGCACCAAAGAAAAGGTACAAGGATTGCCTAAAGAAATCTCTTGGTGCCTGCCACATTGACCAGTGGGCTGATAACGCCTCAAACCGTGCATCTTGGCGCCTCACAGTTTGGCGGGCAGCAACCTCCTTTGAAGAAGACCGCAGAGCCCACCTCACTGACAAAAGGCAAAGGAGGAAAAACCCAACACCCAACCCCAACCAACCAATTTTCCCCTGCAACCGCTGCAACCGTGTCTGCCTGTCCCGCATCGGACTTGTCAGCCACAAACGAGCCTGCAGCTGACGTGGACTTTTTACCCCCTCCATAAATCTTCGTCCGCGAAGCCAAGCCAAAGAAAAAAAAAAATAAGGTGCATCTTGGCGCCTCACAGTTCGGCGGGCAGCAACCTCCTTTGAAGAAGACCGCAGAGCCCACCTCACTGACAAAAGACAAAGGAGGAAAAACCCAACCCCAACCAACCAATTTTCCACTGCAACTGTGTTTGCCTGTCCCGCATCGGACTTGTCAGCCACAAACGAGCCTGCAGCTGACGTGGACTTTTACCCCTCCATAAATCTTCGTCTGCGAAGCCAAGTCAAAGAAAGAATAGAGGTGTCTAAAATTCTGAGGCCCCTCAGGCCTTTAAACTTCATAATCCCCAATTATCTTTCAGGAAACAAAGAGTGTAAGTGGTAATTCTGTTGCGCCCAAGGATAAAGAATCTCAGGGATGTATGTACTCTGACAATAAATTTGAATCTGTTTACTGATGGTTACCCTGTGACTGCTGGATCGTTCTGAGGCTGGGACATTGCAGCCTTAATCTCCTTGCCCTTCCAGTACCCCTCATGTTGACTTGAGTTCTCTTGTGTCTACCCACAGGAGGCCGCCGAGCTCTCCTCTTTGACACCCCAGCTGGATGAGCTGGGTGTCCCTCTCTACGCTGTCATCAAAGAAAATATCAAGAATGAAGTGAAGGACTTTCAGCCCTATTTCAAAGGAAAAATCTTTCTAGATGTCAATGTATGTACTCTTTATCGAACATTGGGAAGGGGAGATGAGCTGTGCTGGCAGCAGTATTGATTTCAGTAAAAATGTTGGTATCTGGCACCTATGGCAATTGGTAGATGCCAGATAAGTGAATTTTCTGGTTGCTTGAGTAATCCACCTTCATTAAGAATAAGCAATTAAAAAGACAAAAATACTGTACTTACACTGAACAAACTTTACTTTTTATGAATATATAAACCTTAAAGCATTTAACTTTATTTTTAGTCACATTTATTGAAAACATTTAAGCATCGCTGCATCTGAAGATTCCACCCCCTCCACGGATCCGACCAAAAAACAATCAATAACATTATAGATAATAACCCCCCCCCACAAGTTTACAGATAAAGACTGTGGGTGACTTACTAAGCAGGAATAAGAAGACACTTTGAGTCACCCCAACGGTGAGTGGCATCAACCAGCTCTTCATCCTGGGTGACGCCATCACTGTTTCACACAACTTTATTCAAACAGCTGCTATGAGCAAAGCCAGACCAAGGCACTCCGCTAGGTGAATATTTGCTCCCATCTTCACCAAAGGTCTAGGTGTTGCTTCAGAGAACATTTACTTTAAAAAATTTTAAACTTGTGTATTTTTTACCTATTATTTTATTCTTGTATTAATTTTTTAATTTATTTTCCTCAATTTTTTTTTATTTTGCTAGTTTCTTGAGGCTGCCAGTTGCTTGAACTCCGGATACCAAGAGTTTTACTGTACGTGTATTTTGAACTCCAGCCACTGGTCGTTGGGATGACAGAGGTGTTGGGGAGGGTCATTAAAGGAAGCACAAATTGATCAGAATTTAATGTTAATTGTTTGATGCCTGGGGGATTGTCTCCTTCATTTTTAGAGTCTGGAATTTTAAAAAATACATTTTGTACAAGGACCATCCTTGCTGATACCCAACAAGCCATGGCTTTCACAGCTGCAAACTGCACAGAGATAGAACTCTTTGCTCTGAACCAATTGTGACGTGGAAATTCAAGTCCAACTGGGAATGTGGGGATTAGTTAGTTAGAGAGAAATGTTTCTTTCCTTCCCATTTCTTGATCCAGAGGAAGGACCTTGAGCTCGTTCAAGTTTATTGCCATTTGATTGCACAAGTACAACCTGACAAAGCAGAGTTCTCTGATCCTTGGTCCAAAACACACAGACACGCAACCAGACATAACCCACAGACAGACAAACAATACATGTGCAGGACGAGTCTTCATATGTGCAAATAAATTGTTTTGTGAATATGGGAGTCTCAGATGGTTAGTGGGAGCAGTTCTTTTGGTCGTTCAGCTGCCTGTGGGGAGAAGCTGTTCCTCAGCCTGGTGGTGCTGGCTCTGATCCTCCTGTACCTCTTCCCAGGACAGGAGTAGCTGAAAAATACTGTGTGAGGGGTAGAAGGGGACATTCGTGATTTAGCGCGCCCTCTTCAGACAATGATCCCGCTAGATCACGTGGGGGGAGGGGAGACTCCAGTGATCCTCTTTGCCACTCTTATAGTCCTGTGGGTTGACCTCTGATCCATTTCTCTGCAAAAACTGTACCACACTGTGAAGTAGCTGGCCAGGATGCTCTTGATAGAGCTCCTGGGGAAGTTTGACATGATGGTGGCCAGTAGCCTTGCACGATTAAGCGTTCTCAGGAAGTACAATCACTGTTGCACCTTCCTGACACGTGAGGAGATGTGTGTCCATGCTGCACTAGTTAAATGCACGCCAAAGAATCTCGGCATTTATCTTTCTTGCTCTGTTTTGTAGAAATGTTTCTACGGGCCAAGGCAGCGGATCCTAGGATTGATGGGGTTTGCTCGCCTGGGTGTTTGGAGAAACTTCATCCGGGCCTGGCGGAAGGGATTCACCGGGAACACCGATGGGGAAGGCTTCATTCTTGGAGGCGTTTTCGTCATTGGACCTGGGGAGCAGGTCAGAGAGAACGGATGGGGATCGTGTTTTACTTCTGTGTTGGGAATAGAAGCAGGGCACCTTGGCTCCTTTCCAAATGCATTGTAAACTTGATAAGACCTAGGAGCAGAATATGCTGTTCAGCCCATCGAGTCTGCTCCGTCCTTTAATCATCAACTGATCCATTTTCCCACCCAGCCCACTGCCCGGTCTTTGATGCCCTGGCTAATCAAGATCCAATCAACCTTAGCCCTAAATACACCCAATGACCCAGCCTCCACTACTGCCTAGGCAACAAATTCCATAGATTTACCACCCTCTGCCTGAAGAAATTCTTTGCATCCCTGTTCTAAGCGGATACTCTTCACTCCTGAGGTTATGCCCTCTTGTCCTCGATTCTCCCACCATGGGAAACGACCTTCCTACATTCAAAATGTTTCAAAAATATTCCCCCCTAATTTTTCTACATTCTGATGAGTACAGGCCAAGAGCGTTAAACACTCCTCATATGATAACTATTTCTTTCCTGGAATTATCCTTGTGACCCTCCTCTGAACCCTTTCCAATGTCAGCAAATCCTTTCTTCAATGAGGAGCCCAAAACTGCCCACTGCATCTTCCCGAGCAGCTCCGACCATAGGCCCACCACCTTCTTTCTGTAAACATTGGCCCTCAGATTACCTCTAAATTTCTACCCTCTCATCTGAGTGGAATGCAGCAGGGTCAGTTTTGTCATTTCAGAGAAGGTTGGATAAGTGCATGGATGGGAGGGGATTGGAGGGTGAGACTAGAGGAGATCACTTAAATCAGTGTACACTAAGAGGTCTTGTCTCTCTCTCCATGAACCTGGAAGGCTAGACTGTAGCTCTGGACTGCTTTATATACAAGGTCACTGGGGTGACCCCTGGTGACCTAATGGTGTAATTACATATCACCACATGTATTTAACATTTTTTTAATGTAGACCACACATGTCAAACTCTGGCCCGCGGGCCAAATTTGACCCGCGATATAATTATATTTGGCCCGCAAGATCATTTCAAAAATGTATTAGAGGTGGCCCGCCCTGCAGCGAGAGCTGATGCTGTTTTTTGGTAATGTCACCCCCACCATCCTCCCCCTTCATTGCACATCCTTCCCCACCCCCTAACTATCCCCTCCCCCCTAAAACCACCCTCCTTAAAAGATGGCCAGAATATTCTCAAAAAGGAATCCAGAATGGTAAAGTTCCACAAACCTTCTGCTGGGAATCCTAACAACACCCGGGCATCAGATCCATGGGACGCGGAGGGAGCAAGAGTGTTGCAGGTTGACTGTGCAAACTTTGAGAACGGGGAAAACAAAATTGTAACACAAGAAGTCTGTCGATGTCATCAGCCGGCAAGCCAGTTGGAAGGCTCCCCGCACAACCAGTCACTTCTCCCACCTGTCGAGCGGTGTGGCGGATTGGCGAGCGCCTGTGATTTCCTGTCGGCGCGACGGACATGCACGGCCCCTGTTGTTCCGCAAAGGCTGATCGGCAGCGCGCTGGGCCTGAGTGGGTGGGTAAGCAGGGGTGGGCAGAGGGTGTAGGTGAGGAGTAATGGGCAGGGGAAGTTATAGTGGTGCAGGGGCAGTTAGAGGGAGGGATGAGGTAAAAGGGGAGGGGCAGGGTGAGTAGGGGAGGGGTGATTAGAGGGTGAGAGACGGGTAGAGGGAGGAACAGGTTGAGGGGAGAGGCAGTAGAGGGGCGTGAATAGGATGGGGTGGGTAGAGGCAGAGTGAGTGGAGTGAGGGGTGAGTAGAGGTTGGGTAAAGGACTGGTCAGGTAGAGGGATGGTGGGTCGAGGGTGAATAGAGGCCTAGAGCCTGAGGAGTGAGCAGGAAATGCTGAGTCCTGATGCAGGCCAAAATGGACACAACCTGTGAATGCTGACTACATCTCCACAGGGACCAAATAGGTTTCCCTCAGGTCAAGCAAAGGGTGAACTTGAGCTACCTACTCCTGACCTGTAACATTATCCTCCTAAAGTTATATCCTAAAGTTTAACATTACATACGTTGAAAGAAGAGAAAACATGCAGATGTTGTTGAAAAATTTCAATAAATATTTAGTTCGGCCCTCGACTTAGTCCAAGTTTTTAATTTGGCCCTCCATGAATTTGAGTTTGACACCCCTGATGTAGACGTACAGCACAGTAACAGGCCATTTTGGCAAACGAGTCCCAATTTTCCCCCCAGGGAAAACCGTTCAGACACGGGGTGGGGGGGGGGGGGTGGAGAGGGGAGAATGTACAAACCCCTTGCAGACAGCGCAGGATTTGAACCCCAGTCCAGATCACTGGCCCTGTGAAGGTGTTGTGTTAACCACTACGCCAACCACACCGCCGTAGTAGCCAGAACTCTATGCAAATAATTCAGTGTGGTCCTGGTTTTGTGGAGCTGTCCCCTGCCCCCCGCCCCCCCCATGGTAGCCCAGATTGTATCCAATGCTTTCTTCTCCAGCCTGCCCACATCCACCACCGCTTATTCACTCCGCACATTTATGCTCTCTGGAGAATGTTGCCTGGTTGAGAGTAGTTTAGTTCCAACGAGAGACTGGATAGGCTGGCATTGTTTGCTCTGGAACAAAGAAAGCTGAGGGTGAGCTGAAAGAAGTACTGTCTGTCCTTGCAAGAGGCATAAGTAGACTAAATAGAGTCAGTCAGAATCATTCTCACATGATCGTGGCCTCAATAACACGAGGGCGTGGTTTTAAATTTAAATATAACAGCACGGTAACAGGCCCCTTCAGCCCAATGAATCTACAGCCCCCAGTACCACATCCATCATTAAGCCAATTTATTCCCCCACATTTCTGTGATAATCATGCTGACTGTCAAGGTACAAAAATAAACAGCAGAACCCACGAAAATAGAACACAGATTTTATTGAGTTAGGCCAGTGGGAATGAGTGGGATTAATCAGGTGGATCCATTGTCACCCCTATTACCAGAATCTCATTCCGAGGTTCAAGTGAAGCAGTACAATATTTATTCGCCTTGCATACGAATTTATAGGCATCACTTTGATGAAGGGTGGAGACGCGAGGGCCAGGTTAGTGGGAGAATCATCCAAAGAGATGAATGACCTGCAGCTGGAGAGACAAGCACGAGGTTGCAGGATGCCCTGTCGAGCATTTATGGGGTCACTGGTGGGTTGAGTGAGCGGGGAGGGAGGATTTTGACGATCTGCTGCTCTTTTGCCCACACAGGGGATCCTCTTGGAGCACCAGGAGAAGGAATTTGGTGATGCTGTTGACCACACGTCCCTGCTAGAGGCCGTTGGAAGGATTAAGCCTTGGAAGGAGACAAAATCTGAGTTTTAAATTATGTTGGCAGATTGGCTGATTGTAAGCACAGCCCCATATCTAAACACAGAACCCACTAACCTAAACGCAGCATCGATACCCAACCAGATAAACGCAGCACCCAGTAATCTAAACGCAGAACCCACTAACCTAAACACAGGATCCATACCCAATCAGATAAACACAGCACCCAGTAATCTAAACATCACCCGCACCCAGCCAGATAAACACAGCACCCAGAAATCTAAACACAGCACCCACACCCAACCAGATAAACACAGCACCCAGAAATCTAAACGCATCACCCACACCCAGCCAGATAAACACAGCACCCAGAAATCAAAACGCAGCACCCACACCCAGCCAGATAAACACAGCACCCAGAAATCAAAACGCAGCACCCACACCCAACCAGATAAACACAGCACCCATACCCAACCAGATAAACACAGCACCCAGAAATCTAAACGCATCACCCACTCCCAACCAGATAAACACAGCACCCAGTAAGTACATGATCGTGGACCTGACAATCTAAATTTGGTATCCAACCAGCTAATTGCATGACCGCCAATCTAACCGCAGCACCCTGTACACAACATTCTAAACATTGTACCCAGTACCCATAATCCAAACCCAATGTCCAAAATGTAACTGCAGCCCCCAATATCCAATAAGCCATGTACCCAACAGTCCAAACAGAATGCCCAGAGCTCAACCTTCTAGACTGCTGACCTTGCCATCTGCACACCACCAGCCGCCCAAACCCTGATCCATTATCCTCCCCTCTACCACCTTTTGACTTTTTGGTTTTGTGTGAGTCCCTGGCCGGTATGTATTAATGAGGGTCTGATTATAAATCGTTTGATCAGGCCTGATGCTTACACCGCTGGTTAGAAGAGGCAGACACTGAGTCAAAATGGAAATATCATTCATCATGGACCACAAACTGAATCAATAAATATTTGTTAAACTTGAGCAAATGAATTTTAGTTTTGATCTCAGCTCCCACTTTCAAGCTCTTAACTGTGGTCTGTTCTCCACCAGAAAGGCCCTTTGCCTTTTTCAGAAAAGCTAGAAGAAAAATCCCTTGCTTCCTTTGATGCTGAGTTTTTTTCTCTCTCCACAGTTAGTGGCTGTGCTGTGGGTCTTCCCTGACATCCTCCTGTGTGCCCAGATTGCCCGTGACCTCTTCGCTCTGTATCCACGGGGGGCATGGGGGTTCGAATCCTGCGTAAGGAGTTTATATGTTCTCCCCATGACCGTGTGGGTTTCCTCCCACCGTTCAAAACGTGTGGGGGATTGTAGGTGTAATTGGGTAGCCCAAGCTCATGGGCGGCAGGGCCTGTTGCCCTGCTGTATGTCCAAATTTAAATTGAAAGATCTCACTGTCCAGATCATTTCACCCATTCCAATTAGATCAGACCCTTGTGTCACAGCTGTTCAGCTTATTAGAAATTTACAAATCACTGTCCAACAATTTGAGATTTAGAATTGTGATGCGCTGTTACACAGAATCAGACACACACAAGGTAAAGACTGTACAACAGGCTTTAATCCACAAAGACTTCCACAGAGCCAGGCTGGCTGTGGCTGCACCAACTCAGTGTGAGGCCTCGGGAGGCCGGCGCAGGCTTATATTCCGTAGGGTGATTGACACCCGACCGGGTGGGACTTGATCCATTCAGGCCGACTGATTGACAGCAGCCAGGTGTTGTCCTGTCCCTTTACACTCCTGCAGGTACGGAGGTTGTCCCCTGCAGTAGGCCGGTGGTGTACCACCACAAGAATCAAATTTGCTCTCACAGAATTCATGCGAGAAAAGTTAAATAGAATTTAATTGGACTCATATTTCCTGACAATCACAAGTGAAATGGCTTCACCTTCCAGATGTGGACCACATTATACGAACACAGCCTCCAGTCCTGATCTACAGCAACCTCTGGGATTTATATTTCCTGTTGAGACTGGGAGGACCAACACAAGGGTGGGACATACCACTTTTCGAGGTCCTGGCTGACTTGCTGCCCATCATTTCTGCTCTCACCCTTTATCACTCAATACTCTTAATCTCCAGACATTTTGTAAATCTCCCTTTTAAATGTGCCACCACATTATGGGAGGGGTAAAGTCCAGGGAAGATTACCCAGCATGTTGTCTGGGTTGGAGGACGCAAGGTGAGAGAACTGGATTTCCCTGGAGTGAAGGTGGCCGAGAGAGACTTGATAGAGGACAGGGGACAAATACAAGATCAGTAGAGATCTAAGAAGATAGTCAAAGTCTTTGTGGTGTATCGATGGCACACTCACCACCAATTGGGGCCCCAAACAGACCTTTCAAGTGATGCAGCATTTCAATTGTGGGTGTGACCTACTGCATCTGGTGCTCCCTTTATGGCCTTCACTACAATAGAAAGACTGGACACAGACTGGGAGATCGCTTCGGTGAGCACCTTCACTCTGTCCGCATCAGTGACAGGGACCATTTCAATTCTGAGCCCCACTCCCATGCTGACACAACATGTACTATCTCACCAAGACCACCTGTAAATTTGGAGGAACACTTGATTTTCTGTCTGGGCACTCTCTAGCCAGATGGCATGACCCCCCCCCCCGTTTGCTAGTATGCCCTCCCTCCTGCCCACCCAAGCAACTTTTTTCAGGCGCCTGCTCATACCTGAATGAAGGGCTGAAGCCCGAAACGTTGGTTTTATCCTTGCTATATTAAGTACATGGACCTGCTGAGTTCCTCCAGCTTTGTGTTTTACTTTTGTGAGAGATTATAGAATATAGGAAGTAAAGCTAGTATGAATGAAATAAGGAATACTAGACTAGACTAGAGGAAGTTAAGTAAGTGCTGAGTAGGGATGAATTCCGATAAGAGTGTGAGGAAGGGTTACGCAAGTATCATAGAATAAGGGTCTTATAGTGATAGAAAGAATTAGCAAGTTCTGCATAGAGAATTTAAGTCCTGGGGGTTGAGAGAATAAGGACAAAGGCAGATTCATGAATAAGGACAATGACATGATAGGACCCACACCCGTGGTCTTTCAAGTTTACAGAAACTGCACATAGGCAGACAGAATTACCAAATGCCAAACCAATCCAGGAGGCAGAAGAATGTTAAGGGGGGGGAGGGTACCTCTACTCTGAAATGAACTGTATAAAAGTTGGGTAAGCCCCAGTATCTGTGTGTATTCCCATGGTAAGGGGAAGCACCCAACTTTGCACTGTTGTATAATAAATGTTCTTTGTTCTCAACTTTTGTCTCAAGCGAAATCTGTGAAGGTACTTGTGTTTCTCGCAAATGGGGGCTCGTCCGGGATCGCACTTCCTCCACTGACAGAGTGCCCGACGACGGGGGTAGGTGCACCCCGGCTGATTCAGCTGGACTCCCGGATGATGGGTGACTGGTCAGTGGACGAAGCGAGTGATATCCAAGAAGAAGCATTGAGAACAAACGATGGGAGAACGTTAAGGAAGCGCGCTAGGAATTGCTACTGGATCCCGGTAAGAGGAATTTATTTACCTGCTAGTATGGGAGGAGTAAGTAGCAAGGGAAATAGTCCTGAAGAAGGACGGGAAGATCAGATACCTAAACATAGTCCGTTAGGATTAATGTTATCTGATTGGGGTGCGGGGAAAACCCGTGGGAAAGATAAACAGACCATGGTCAGGTATTGATATCAGGAATGGGTTAAGAATCCGATAAAAGGGAGTTCGGTATATTGGTCAAAGTTCAGATCCGACGAGGACTGGATGTTTCAGGCATTGAACATCTGGCTCTACCAAAATCAAAGAGGTAATACCGAGAGCAGAGAATATGCAGCCTGTTGGCTCAATGGATCGTTTGATCAAATGATTTTGAGCGAAAAGGAATGTAAGAACAAGAAGGATGAGGAACCTTCTGCCCCTGAAATACAAGGATGGGATGTGTTACATTCCCTTCCTCCACCTTATGCTCCCCCTGTGCCGGCTCCTATCTCCCTCCTCTCACCTACACTTTACCCTTCTTTACCTTCCCCTCTTCCTCCACAGTTAGAGAAAGAAGAAGAAAGTAGGGGTGGTATGATGACCCGCTCACAGAGTACAAGATTACCACCTCACTTGACACGAGAGGGAGGAGATTTTGATTATGAGGGTCATTCAGAACAGTGTGAGACCCTTCAAGAGGGAAGGGCAAAACTCTTTGATTTGTCTCCCGGAGGGCAGGAACCTAAACATCATAGAGGAGGGAATAAGCCAGAAATTAACTGGATGAGACTTTTACGAGAGGTTCCCTTGGGAGGGGATGTGGGGGGGTGGGGGGGGTCTCGGGTTCGTAAATGTGCCTCTGACCAGTACGGTGGTGCGCAATTTTAAGAAGGAAATGACCTCTATGATAGAAGACCCTCAGGGATGTGGAGAACAATTAGATCAATTTTTGGTGCCTAATGTATATACCTGGGATGAATTAATGTCTATCTTTAAGACTCTGTTTACTTTGGATGAGTGTGGAATGATTCGCCAGGCAGGGATTAGAGTCTGGGATAGGAAAGACCAAGAGGGACCAGAGACAATACCTGGAAAAGCAAAATTTCCCCTGGTAAACCCAAATTGGGATAAGACTACTAATGATGGTCGCATGAATCTAATAAAAGGAATGAAGGAGTCTGTTCCAAAAGGACAGAACTTTAAGAAGGCATTTGAGGTTCCCCAAGGTCCCGAGGAGGCCCCCTCTGCATTTCTGAATAGATTGCGTGCGGCCACACAGCAATATGGAGGGTTGGATATAGGATCCCCAGCAGGTAAACAGTTGGTATTGACGGGCTTTGTTACTAATTCAGCCCCAGATATCAGGAAGAAATTACAAAAGACAGAGAATTGGCATGAACAGCTTTTACAGATCGCACAAAGGGCATACGTCCAGAGGTCTGAAGATAAACAGAAAGGAAAGGCTAAGATTTTGATGCAGGCAGTCAAGGAAGTTGTGGAGGGGCAGCAGGGAAATGTTAGGAGCTGTGTGCCAGCTCCTGGATGTTGGGAGGAGCGCCAGGAGTGGGGAAGTAGAGACCAGAGCAGAGGCAGGGGTAGAGGAGAATTCCAGGGACGATGACCATTCCCAGGACCCCGTGGAGACCCTGGTAGAAATTGAGAAACAGAAGCATTAGTTTGCTATTATTGTAAAAAGGAGGGACACTTTAAGAGGGAATGCCCAATGCGAGCCAGGGAGACGCGATCTTATGCATTGATGGAGGCAAATTATGAATAGGGGGGTCAGGGTTCTCAGCCAATACACACCATGGGGCTGCATGGAGAACCATTGGTAAATTTAAGCATAGGACCCCACGATGACGAGGGTTTTCTAGTAGATTCTGGGGCGGCCTGGTCTAGTATTTTATAATGGCCCAAGGGTGTTAAAACAGAAGGGACAGTGATGATTTCGGGAGTGGGAGGAAGAGATTTTACGGTCCCTATACTAAAGAATGTAAGGATACAAATGAGAGAAAAGATAATAACAGAGGATATTTTACTAGTTCCCCAAGCTGGAGTTTGCCTGTTGGGATGAGATTTACAAGACCAATTGGCTATCGGTACCAGACCACAGGGATCAGGTATCGGGGTTCAATTTTATGTACTAACAGAGGAGGATCGGGAACTAATAAATCCTAGAGTATGGGCAAAAAGAGGCAATAGAGGAGGGTTAGATGTTCCTCCCCTGCAAGTTACTTTAAAAGACCCTGACCAAGTAATTAGACGAAAACAGTATCCAATTCCTACGGCTGGCCGAAAGGGGCTGCAGCCAGTAATTGACCAATTGGTGAAAGATGGTATACTCGAACCTTGTATGTCACCTTTTAATACCCCAATTTTACCTGTCCAAAAACCAGATGGTACCTGTCGATTAGTGCAGGGTTTGAGGGAGTTAAACAAAAACATTCTCACCCGTTATCCGGTCGTACCTAACCCCTATACGATAATGGGTAAAATTGATCCCCATAGTAAGTGGTTTAGTGTAATTGACCTCAAAGATGCCTTCTGGACCTGTCTGTTGGCAATAGACAGTAGGGACATGTTTGCATTTGAGTGGGAGAATCCTTTTACAGGACAGAAAAATCAATACCGGTGGACGGTCCTTCCCCAGGGTTTTACAGAATCCCCAAATTTGTTTGGCCAAGTTTTAGAACAGGTACTAGATGAGGCCCCTCAGAGAGAGAATTGTCAATTAATACAATATGTTGATGATTTATTAATCACGGGAAAAATGTATGATGTGGTTAAACAATACACTTGAATTTCTAAATTTTCTAGGGAATAAGGGTCTTAGAGTGAGTGAATGAAAGTTACAATTTGTTTAATCTGAAGTTAAATACTTAGGTCATCTGGTTAGTCAAGGAATTAGGAAGATAAGTCCAGAGAGAACATGCGGTATTCTGCAGATCCCGCCTCCAAAGAGTGCTTGACAACTTAGAAAATTCCTTGGTTTAGTGGGATACTGTAGAATTTGGATTGAGAATTATTCTAGCCTGGTCAAATTTCTTTATCATAAACTTGCGACTCTAGGGGGTAAAACTGTTGTCTGGACGGAGGAGGAGATTAAAGATTTTACCTTGGTGAAACAGCGTCTTATTAGTGCCCCAGTTTTGGCTTTACCCAACCTAAATAAGCCATTTGACCTATATAACAATGCGAAAGACGGTGTGGCTATGAGAGTATTAACCCAAGAGAAGGCAGGCTTTAGACAACCAGTTGCCTTTCTGTCAAACATTTTAGATCCTGTTTGTCGTGGTTGGCCAGAATATGTGCAAGCAATTGCAGCCACTGCTATTTTAGTCGAAGAAGGATGAAAGATTACGTTTGGTGCCCCGATGATAGTTCACACCCCTCACACAGTCCGCATCATTTTCTTACAACGTGCCGGAAGGTGGCTTACTGATTCTAGATTTTTAAAGTATGAAGCGATTCTCATGGATAGGGATGATTTGACACTGATTATGAACAAAGAACAGAATCCAGCCGCCTTCTTGGTTTCTCCAGATTCTGATACTTTCCCAAAGATTTAGAGAATGTATGTTTAGAAGTGATAGATTTACAGACAAAAATTAGAGATGATTTAAGTGATGAACCTTTACGGGAGGGTGAAAGATGGTTTATTGATGGATCTTCCCGCTGCATTGACGGCATTCTTTATAGCGGGTATAGTGTGGATGGGAATGAAGGAGTTGTGACTGAAGCCGGTCGTCCTCCCGGTCATTGGTCGGCACAATCCTGTGAAATATATGCCCTCTGTAGAGCTCTACAGGGTTTAGAGGGAAAGGTGGGCACAATCTATACCGACTCAAAGTATGCTTTTGGTGTAGTGCACACCTTTGGAAAGATTTGGAAAGAGCGGGGAATGATAATTGGGAAAGGACAAAAGTTGATCCATGAAAACTTAATTGTTCAATCCTTAGATGCTCTTATGTTACCTGAGGAGATAGCTGTAGTTCATGTATGGAGCCATCAAATTATTGACAGTCCTGAAGCACAGGGGAACAGACGGGCAGATGAAGCTGCCAAACAGGCTGCAGTCACAGAAAAAATAGACATGCAGCTGTTACTCCCCACCCCACATGGGGTTCAAAATACTCCCATCTTTTCACGGGAAGAGGAGGTTTATATGAAAGACCAGGGAATGCATCAAACTGCCGATGGGTTGTGGTGGACGGCAGAGGGACGCCAAGTACTGAACAAAGCCTTGGCTCGTCATATCATTGATCAGCTCCACCAGCAGACACATTGGGGAACACAGGCACTTGTTGATGCTTTTGTATGGTCCTTTAATTGCTTGGGAATATACACCATAGCCAAGCAAAGTACTCGGGGTTGCCCAATCTGTCAGCGAATGAATAAGAAAGTCATGCACCAGGTAATGCCTGGCGGTCGCGATAAAGCCGTATGTCCGTTTCGACGACTACAGATTGACTTCACGGAATTACCTAAGATAGGGGTTTATAAATACCTCCTGGTGATGGTGGATCATTTTACTCGATGGGTTGAGGCTTTTCCGACCCCTAATGATCGTGCTAGCACTGTTATCCGGATATTACTAGAATCTGTTATTCCACGTTATGGCATTATTCAAACCATTGACTCAGATCGAGGTACACATTTTACCTCTCAGGTACTCCAGGGTGTGTGTAAAATCCTGGGAATAGATTGGCAGTTATATACCCCATGGCACCCCCAGAGTTCAGGCCATGTTGAACGGATGAATCAGACCCTGGAAAATCAACTCACTCGACTTCATGAGGAAACTGGCCTCTCCTGGATTAAATGCTTACCCTTAGCTTTAATTAGGACTCGCACAGTTCCTTGTAAGGACCTTGCTGTCTCACCATATGAAATGATGTTTGGTCTTCCTTACATGGGATTCCACACAGATACCCCTATCTCTGAGGCAAAGACCAGTACATATCTAAATATTTACAGGGACTTTCTACTTCTCTGTATGACTTACGACAGAAGGGTTTATTAGCTCAAAACCCACCCCTGGACTATCCTATTCATTCTGTTAAACCTGGTGATTGGGTATATGTAAAAGCGTGGCAAGACCATAAACTAAAACCGATATGTGACGGCCCTTATTGTGTACTTCTGATTACAGACACTGCAGTGCAAACAAAAGAAAAGGGGTGGACTCACATACAACGCATTAAACAAGCTAATGCACGGACTAAAGACGTTGATAATATACCCTCCACCTGGCGTGCAGTCTCACATCCTTCTGGTCTGAAAGTTACGCTACGTCGGGAAAAAGTGGTGTAATGTTATTTTTATTATTTGCTGTATTGTTTGTCTGTTGGTTCCCAACTTTTGGGGAAACCACCCAATTGTACACAATGTATTAAGTCCTCCTGGAATAGGGGCAGCAGAGGTGATAATTACTTTGAGGAATGGACAGGTTTACCTTTAGAATGCAGACAGGGCACAGGTATAGAGTGTATTCATAGTGGGTACCTTATTTAGTATGGTTTAATTTAGGATCCCAACATGGACCAGGGAAACAGACCTGCCCTAGGGGAGTGGATTGGGTTGGCGTCCTGGCCTCTACAGATATTAAAGAGATGAGTGCTAAAAATATGGTACAAAGAAGATGGTGGGAAAATGATAGGCAGAACATTAGTCAGGGCCCTACCTGGAGTAGGGATAAAGGGGGTATATATGCTAATGCTCACAGACAAGCTGCTACTCACAGGTTAGGTAACAATAAACGCTCCCCCCCCCCCCCAACTTGGCATCTCGTAAATCATCCTTTGGGTCACGAATACATTCAGAAGGCTAAAGGCCATCACTATAAGGGGGATTCCAGTTGTAAACGGCTCAAGCTGCTCCAGAATACCACAGCTATTTGGCATTTAAACCGTTTAACCAGACTCCAGGCAGTTTTGAAGATTATCACCAAACAGACAGCAACGGCCTTGCATTTATTGGCTGAAGAACAACAACAGATACGAGCTACAGCTTATCAAAACCGCCTGGCTCTCGATTACTTGTTAGGTGCTGAGGGCAGCGTTTGTGGAAGATTGATTGATGACAATGGTCACGATGGTCAGGTGGTTGAACTTTTTACTGGTGACTTACAGCAGTTAGACTCGTTATTTTAGCCATCATGATACTTCCCTGCCTAATGACATGTGCAGTGTTTAATTCAACGGACCCTTCGTCAGATCACTACAAACCAAAGGATGTATGTTTCCCAAGCTCCGTCTGATGATGCTGAGATTGCGGTTCGTTTGCTGACTCGCTGGGAAAAAGACCAAGCTTCCAGTTAAGAATTTACTAAGCGTAGCTAAAGCAAAAGTGTGGATTGTGAGAGATAATAGAATATAGGAAGTAAAGCTAGTATGAATGAAATAAGGAATACTAGACTAGACTAGAGGAAGTTAAGTAAGTGCTGAGTAGGGATGAATTCCGATAAGAGTGTGAGGAAGGGTTACGCAAGAATCATAGAATAAGGGTTTTATAGTGATAGAATTAGCAAGTTCTGCATATAAAGTAAGTCCTGGGGGTTGAGATGTTTGAATAAGGACAAAGGCAGATTCATGAATAAGGACAATGACATTGTAGGAGTTTAGAAAACAGTTATTATTTTAATGGTAGGAGTTCTGAAACAGTCATAGAAGGTAGAAAGAAAAAGCAAGAAAAAAAAGCTAAAATGTTCTTTGTGTAAAATGACACATAAAAAACATCAGAACAAGTAAACAAGATAACAGAGGAATTCAAGCAGACATAGAAATATGCATGTACACACAAAGAGCTTGTTTAATAGGGGGTGGGGAAAGGAGGTGTGAGCACGGGATAAGAGAAAGTTGGAGTCAGTCAAGAGTCAGACGAATAGGGAAAAGTGCCAAACCAATCCAAGAAGGACAAATGTAAGACAAATGTAAGGGGAGGAGAAGTAAAAATTGTATAAAAACAAAGGCTTCCCGCCCTCGGGGTACTTTCCCGAGGTAAGAGGAGAGTAACCAACCTTGCAATGTTGTAAATATAAATAAATGTTCTTTGTTCTCAACTTTTGTCTTGTGAGAAACAGAAGTAGCTTCACAGAATTTGCTCGAGACAAAAATTGAGAACAAAGAACATTTATTATACAACAATGCAAAGTTGGGTGCTTCCCCTTACCCTGGGGATACACGCACATACTGGGGCTCACCCAATTTTTATACAGTTCATTTTAGTGTAGAGGTACCCTCCCACCCCCCCCCCTAACATTCTTCTGCCTCCTGGATAAGTTTGGCATTAGGCAATCCTGCCTGCCTACGTGCTGTTTCTGTGGAGGACCAGGGGGTATCCTGTGTGTCCCATCATGTCATTGTCCTTATTCACCTGCCTTTGTCCTTATTCACACCTTCCAAAACCCTCAGGGCTTACTAACTCATATGCAGAACTTGCTAATTCTTAAGGCTTACTAATTACATATGTGGAACTTGCTGACTCTAAGGCTTATCTTATTCAGACTAACTTTACTTCCTACATTCTATTATCTACCCTTATCCTATTCATACTGGCTTTATTCATTACACATATATCCATACTAGCTTTCTTCATCTCTTATATTTTCATATTAGTTTTACTCATCTCTCACAATCCTCATCTTTCTTTTAGTTACGCTTCGTGAATTCTCAACTGGAATGTATTACTTGTAAACTTGGTCTTTTCCCCAGCGAGTCAGTAAACGAACTGCAGTCTCAGCATCATCAGACAGAATTTGGGAAACATACATCCTTTGGGTTATAGTGATCTGACGAGGGGTCCGTTGAATTAAATACTGCACACAAGTCTTTAGGCAGGGGAGCACCATAATGGCCAGAATAGCGAGTCCAGCTGCTATAAAGGCTGTGGGTATCAGACTCCAGTTACCAATAAAAAGTCTAGTCCATCCCACGCCGGACCAAGGTTGCCAAGTCTGAACCTGGGCATGGGAAGATTTTCGAACTCCTGAAGAAATGTCTTTAACCGCCTGACCGTTGTGAGCATTGTCATTAACCAGTCTTTCACAAACGTTGCCTTCAGCAGCCAATGAGTAATCAAGAGCCAGGCGGTTTTGTTGAACTGTGGCTCATATCTGTCATCTTTCTTCAGCCCATAAATTTAGGGCCATCACTATCTGTTCGGTGATGATCTCCAAGGCTGGAGTCTGATTAAACGATTTAAATGTCAAGCAGCTGTGGTGTTCTGGAGCAGCTTATGTCATTTTCAACTGGAACTCCCCTTACAGTGGTGGTTCTTAACATTCCGAATGTCTGTGTGACCCGAAGGATGATTTACAGGAGACCAAGTTGGGGAGGGGTGTTTCTTGTCACTTAACCTGTGAGTTGCAGCTTGTCTGCGAACATTAGCATAAGTATCACTGAACCTGTGAGTTGCAGCCTGTCTGTGAACATTAGCATATGTATTCACTCTATCTCTGCCACATGTACAATCCTGACTAACAATCTGTCTATCATTGTCCCACCATCTTCTTTGTGCTATCTCTTTAATACTCCTCTTTTTAATATCTGTACAGATATTAATATCTGTAGAGATACAAACCAAGTCTACTCCCCTAGGGCCATTCTGTTCCCCTGGTCCATGTTGGGATCCTATATTAACCCATACTAAATAAGGTACCCCACTATGACTATACTCTATACCTGCGCCCTGTCTGCATTCTAAAGGTAAATAATTGCCATCTCTGCTGCCCCTATTCCAGGAGGACTTAATACATTGTGAGTAATTTGGTGATTTCCCAAAAATTGGGAACCAACAAGTAAACAAAACAGCAAATGGTAAAAACAACATTACAGCACTTTTTCCCGGTGTAGTGTAACTTTCAGATCAGAAGGATGAAGGACTGCACGCCAGGTGGAGGGTAGATTATCAATGTCTTTAGTCCGTGGATCAGCAGCTTGTTTACTTCGTTCTATGTGAGTCCACCCCTTTTCTTTCATTCGCACTGCAGTGTCTGTAATCAAAAGTACACAATAGGGGCCGTCCCAGACAGGTTTTAGTTGGTGATCTTGCCATGCTTTTACAGATACCCAATCACCAGATTTAATAAAATGAATGGGATGCTCCAGGGGTGGGTTTTGAGCTAATAAACCCTTCCGTTTTAATTCGTATAGAGAGGCAGAAAGTCCCTTTAAATATTTGGATATGAACTGGTCGTTAGGCTCAGGGGTAGGGGTATTAAAAGGTGACATACAAGATTCGAGTATACCATCTTTCACCAACTGGTCAATTACTGGCTGCAGCCCCTTTCGGCCAGCCATCGGAATTGGATACTGCTTTCGTCTAATTACTTGCTCAGGATCTTTTAAAGTAACTTGCAGGGGAGGAATATCTATTGCTTCTTTTTGCCCATACTCCAGGATTTATTAGTTCCCGATCCTCCTCAGTTAATACATACAATTGAACCCCGATACCTGATTCCTGTGGTCTGGTGCCGATAGCCAATTGGTCCTGTAAATCTCATCCTAACAAACTCCAGCTTGGGGAACTAGTAGAATGCCCTCCGTTACTATCTTCTCTCCCATTTGTATTCTTACATCCCTTAATACAGGGACCGTAAAATCTCTTTCTCCTATTCCCGAAATCATCACTGTCCCCTCTATCTTAACACCCTCGGGTGGTTGTAAAATACTAGACCGGGCTGCCCCAGAATCTACTAGAAAAGACATCTTGTCACTGTGGGGTCCTATACTTAAATTTACCAATGGTTCTCCGTGAAGCCCCACGGTGTGTATTGACTGAGAACCGTGACTTCCCTATTCATAATCTGCTTCCATCAGTGCGTAAGATCGCGTCTCCCTAGCTCGCATTGGGCATTCTCTCTTAAAATGTCCCTCCTTTTTACAATGGTAGCAAACTAATGCTCCTGTTTCTCAATTCCTACCGGGATTACCACAGGTCCCGGGAACGGTTGTTGTCCCCGGAATTCCCCTCTACCCTTTGCCCCTGCTCTGGTCTCTACTCTCCCACTCCCGAAGCTCCTCCCAATGTCCAGGAGCTGGGACACAGCCCCTACCCTTTCCTTGCTGACCCTCCACGACTTCCTTGACTGCCTGCATCAAAATCTTAGCCTTTCCTTTCTGTTTATTGGGCATTCTCTCTTAAAATTACGCACCTCTGTACTAGTCAGGGGCACATTTACGAAACCGAAACCCCCTCACATGGGAACTTCCCGTAAAGGTCTCATCCAGTTAATTTCTGGCTTATCCTCTCCTTTATAATGTCTAGATTCCTGCTCTCCGGGAAATGAATCAAATGGTTCTACCCTTCCCTCCCGGAGGGTCTCACACTGTTTTGAATCAAAGTCTCCTCCCTCTCTTGTCAATTGAGGTGGTAATCTAGTACTTTGTGAACGGGTCATACCACCCCTATTTTCTTCTCCTTTCTTTAGCTATGGGGAAGGTGAAGAAGGGTAGAGCATAGGAGAGAGGGGAAAGATAGGAGCCGGCATAGGAGGAGCATAAGGTGGAGGAAGGGAATGTAACACATCCCATCCTTGTGTTTCAGGGACAAAAGGTTCCTCATCCTTCTTGTCCTTGCATTCCTTTTCATTCAAAACCAGTTGATCAACCGATCCACTGAGCCAGCAGGCTGCATATTCTCTGCTCTCAATATTATCTCTTTGATTTTGATAGAGCCAGATGTTCAATGCCTGACACATCCAGTCCTCATCGGATCTGAACTTTGGCCAATAAACTGAATTCCCTTTTATCGGGTTTTTAACCCATTCCACACAGCAATACCTGACCATGGTCTGTTTGTCTTTCCCGCAGGTTCTCCCCGCACCCCAATCAGATAGCATTAATCCTAACGGACTTTGCTTAGTTAACTGATCGTCCCGTCCTTCCTTAGGACTATTTCCCTTGCTACTCACACCTCCCATACTAACAGGTAGGTAAAATTCCTCTTACCGGGATCCAGTAGCTATTCTTAGCGCGCTTCCTTAACGTCCTCCCGTCGTTTGTTCTCAATGCCTCTTCTCGGATATCTCTCGCTTCATCCACTGACCAGTCACCCGTCGTCCGTAAGTCCAGCTGAATCAGCCGGGGTGCACCTACCCTCGTTGTTGGGCACTCTGTCAGTGGAGGGAGTGGGATCCCGGACGAGCCCCCATTTGTGAGAAACAGAAGTACCTTCACAGAATTTGCTCGAGACAAAGAACATTTATTATACAACAATGCAAAATTGGGTGCTTCCCCTTACCCTGGGAATGCACACACATACTGGGGCTCACCCAACTTTTATACAGTTCATTTTAGTGTAGAGGTACCCTCCAAACTGCATGAGTTTTTCAAGCTCTGCTGGGACCCAGGAAAGCTGCCTCAGGACCTTCGTGATGCCATCATCATCACCCTGTACAAAAACAAAGGCAAGAAATCAGACTGCTCAAACTACAGGGGAATCACGCTGCTCTCCATTGCAGGCAAAATCTTCGCTAGGATTCTCCTAAATAGAATAATACCTAGTGTTGCCGAAAATGTTCTCTTAGAATCACAGTGCGGCTTTCGCGCAAACAGAAGAAGTACTGACATGGTCTTTGGCCTCAGACAGCTCCAAGAAAAGTGGAGAGAACAAAACAAAGGACTCTACATCACCTTTATTGACCTCACCAAAGCCTTCGACACCGTGAGTAAGAAAGGGCTTTGGCAAATACTAGAGCGCCTCGGATGCCCCCCAAAGTTCCTCAACATGGTTATCCAACTGCACGAAAACCAACAAGGTCGGGTCAGATACAGCAATGAGCTCTCTGAACCCCTCTCTATTAACAATGCGTGAAGCAAGGCTGCGTTCTCGCACCAATCCTCTTTTCAATCTTCTTCAGCATGATGCTGAAACAAGCCATGAAAGACCTCAACAATGAAGATGCTGTTTACATCCGGTACCACACGGATGGCAGTCTCTTCAATCTGAGGCGCATGCAAGCTAACACCAAGACACAAGAGCAACTTGTCCGTGAACTACTCTTTGCAGACAATGCCGCTTTAGTTGCCCATTCAGAGCCAGCTCTTCAGCGCTTGACTACCTGTTTTGCGGAAACTGCCAAAATGTTTGGCCTGGAAGTCAGCCTGAAGAAAACTGAGGTCCTCCATCAGCCAGCTCCCCACCATGACTACCAGCCCCCCCACATCTCCATCGGGCACACAAAACTCAAAACGGTCAACCAGTTTACCTATCTCGGCTGCACCATTTCATCGGATGCAAGGATCGACAACGAGATAGACAACAGACTCACCAAGGCAAATAGCACCTTTGGAAGACTACACAAAAGAGTCTGGAAAAACAACCAACTGAAAAACCTCACAAAGATTAGCGTATACAGAGCCGTTGTCATACCCACATTCCTGTTCAGCTCCGAATCATGGGTCCTCTACCGGCATCACCTACGGCACCTAGAACGCTTCCACCAGCGTTGTCTCCGCTCCATCCTCAACATTCATTGGAGCAACTTTATCTCCAACATCGAAGTACTCGAGATGGCAGAGGCCGACAGCATCGAATCCACGCTGCTGAAGATCAAACTGCACTGGGTAGGTCACGTCTCCAGAATGGAGGACTATCGCCTTCCCAAGATCGTGTTATATGGCGAGCTCTTCTCTGGCCACCGAGACAGAGGTGCACCAAAGAAGAGGTACGACTGCCTAAAGAAATCTCTTGGTGCCTGTCCCATTGACCACCGCCAGTGGGCTGATATCGCCTCAAACCGTGCATCTTGGCGCCTCACAGTTCGGCAGGCAGCAACATCCTTTGAAGAAGACCGCAGAGCCCACCTCACTGACAAAAGACAAAGGAGGAAAAACCCAACACCCAACCCCAACCCACCAATTTTCCCTTGCAACCGCTGCAACCGTGTCTGCCTGTCCCGCATCGGACTTGTCAGCCACAAACGAGCCTGCAGCTGACGTGGACATTACCCCTCCATTAATCTTCGTCCGCGAAGCCAAGCCAAAGAGGTACCCTTCCCCCCCTAACATTCTTCTGCCTCCTGGATAAGTTTGGCATTAGGCAATCCTGTCTGCCTATGTGCTGTTTCTGTGAACTTGGAGGATCAGGGGGTATCCTGTCTGTGTCCCATCATGTCATTGTCCTTTGTCCTTATTCACACCTTCCCAACCCTCAGGGCTTACTAACTCTTATATGCAAAACTTGCTAATTCTGTCTAAGGCTTACTAATTACATATGTGGAACTTGCTGACTCTCTCTAAGGCTTAAGGCTAGAAGACCCTTATCTTATTCAGACTAATTTTACTTCCTACATTCTATTATCTAGACCCTTTATTCATTACACATATATCCATACTAGCTTTCTTCATATTTTCATATTAGTTTTACTCATCTCTCACAGTCTCAAGCATATTTTGTGAACGCGAAGGCACTTCTTACAACACGATGGGACCCAGACAGGATACCCCATGGTCTTTCAAGTTTACAGAAACTGCACGTAGGCAGACAGAATTACCAAATGCCAAACCAATCCAGGAGGCAGAAGACTGTTAAGGTGGGGGGGATCTCTATACTGAAATGAACTGTATAAAAGTTGGGTGAGCCCCAGTATGTGTGTGTATTCCCAGGGTAAGGGGAAGCACCCAACTTTGCACTGTTGTACAATAAATGTTCTTTGTTCTCAATTTTTGTCTCGAGCAAAATCTGTGAAGGTACTTCTGTTTCTCACACTTTTAGTCAAAATCTTTTCTCCACAGTAGGGTCTCAAAATGTCAACTTTCCTTCTGCCCCCTCAATTACTTCCTAATCTGCTGATTCCCTGGAGAGGCTTTAAAGGTTTGAAAATTGGATATCACATAGAAAAGAGGAAGTTGAAATAAATTAGTCCTTTGCAGGGAGGAGGGAAGTTCCCAGGGATCATGGGTTCGCAGCCTGATCTCGTCCACTGCTTTCATGGAGGAGGGGAAAAAAATCCAAGGTTTACGTGAAGTGCAGCCACTTTCTGGTCAGTGGCCCTCACCAACATGGCGGGTGGGCCGGCCCTTTGCCCTCACCAACATGGCGGGTGGGCCGGCCCTTTGCCCTCACCAACATGGCGGGTGGGCCGGCCCTTTGCCCTCATCCTTACAGGGCGGACTGGTTTCCTGGGCAAGTCGGGGTGCGATGGGGATGGCGGTGGCGACTCCGTTGCAGCGCTATGTGGCGGCCATGGTGCTGAGCGGCGTAGGCGATGCCCTGGGCTACAACGGCGGCGCCTGGGAGTTTTGCGGCAGCGGGGAGCGGATCCACGCCGAGCTGGAGGCGAAGGGCGGCCTGGACCGGCTCAACGTGAAGGACTGGAGGGTGAGCGACGACACGGTCATGCATCTGGCCACGGCCGAGGCGCTGGCGGCGGCCACGGGGCCACAGGACGCGCCCGACGGCCTTATGCGGCGGCTGGCAGAGGCCTACAGGGCGAGCGCCGACGACATGGAAGGGAGAGCGCCAGGTACCGGGCCCCGAAGGGGGGGGCGGGGTGGTTGACAGGGCCCCGAAGGGGGAGGCGGGGTGGTTGACAGGGCCCCGGGGGGTGGGGGGGGACAGGGCCCCGGGGGGTGGGGGGGGACAGGGCCCCGGGGGGGGGGGGGGAGTGATCGGGTCCTGGAGGGGAGGGGGACCTGTACTCTTGGAAGGTATGGGAGTTTCCCAAGAACCAGGTTCTGGGATCCCCCAGCCTATGGGGAAGGTGACGGCCCTTGGTATCTGGCTCTGGGATCCCCCCCCCCCCCCCCAGCCCATGGGGATGGTGACAGCCCTGGGTACCAGGCACTGGATGCCCCCCACCCCCCCCCCCCCCCCCACCCCCAGCCATGTGGAAGGTGACCGGAGAGAGAGATCCATGTTCCGGGGTGGGGTGGCAGTAAAGTGGGAGAAGCTAATGTTCAGGGTGGATGGAAATGGGGGCCCAAACGGGGTAGGTGAAGAGCAGAAGGGGTACAGAAGGAAGATGGGAGTGGCCTGAAATGAGAAAATTCTCCTCGCACCCAGGTGGGCTGCAGGTTGCCCAGATGGGATGTGTGTCTGATCTGCATTCGGTCTCTCCATTGTAGGGGGGGTGGGGGGAGGAATGTCAAATGCAGAACAACACAACAAACTGCTGGAGGAACTCACAGGTCAGGTAGCGTCCATGGAAAGTAATAGGGAGTCGACAGCTAAAGGCACCTGAAGAAGGCGGGTGGGGATGATTGGTGGGAAGGTGTGGTGATAGCAGGCACACACAGTGTGCTCTCCCCAGTGTATTCACATTCAGATATGGCAGCCAATTTCAACAACACTGGCTCTCTCACCACCATCCAGGGCCCCAAACAGTCCATCCAGGTGAGGCAAAGATTTATGTGCGCCTCATCAACTGCATTCAATGCTCCCTCTGTGGCCTCCTCTAGATGGTGGAGACTTGGGGATTGCTTCACAGAGCCTTTACTCTCTGTCCGTAATCACTATCCAAAGCTTCTGGATGCTGCCTTAGAGCCCTACATCCCTTCTATTCTTTGCTGAACTATTATTCTGCCTAGTTCCACTAACCTGCACTGGACCATATCCCTCCACACCCCTCCCATCCATGTAGCTGCCCAAATATTTCTTAAATCTCAAAATTGAGCCCTCAGTTGCCAATAGTAATTTCTAGTTTTTATCTCTTCTAACCTCAGTGGAAAAAGCCCATCATAATTGTATCTGATATTGATACCTGTATCCTATCTCCCCTCGTTCTTATGCTCCAGGGAATAAAGTCCAAAGCTGTTTAACCTTTCTCTGTGTTGGCTCTTCAAGTCTCAGGAACATCCTTGTAAATCTTATCTGCTCTTCTTCAATCTTGTTGAAATTCTTCATGTACTTAAGTGACAAAGTATTGTGTGCAGGAGTTGGGATGTTATGGTGAGGTTGTTTAAGACATTAGTGAGGCCAAATTTGGAATATTGTGTGCAGTTTTAGATTTATGTCCACCTGTGATGCCACTTTCAGGGAATTAAGTATCTGTATTCCCAGATCCTCAGTTCTACACTGCTCCTCAGTGCCCTCTGTTTACCATGTATGTCTGACCTTGGTTTGTCCTTCCAAAATGCAACACCTCGCACTTGTCTGTATTAAATTCCATTTGCCATTTTTCCAACAGGTCCAGATTTACGAGCCTTTCTCACAACACCTGATCTAGTTTACCACATTACCAATTCTAGGTCACTGATATAGATGACGAACAATAGGGGACCCAGCACTAGTCCCTGAAGTACACCACTCTTCACAGGCCCCCAGTCTGAGAGGCCGTCATCCACCACCACCAATAAAGCAAATGTCAAATCAATTTACAATATAACCATGAACACTGAGCAACTAAACCTTCCTGATTAACTTCCCATGTGAGACCTTACTAAAGTCCATGTGGACAAACATCCATGGCCTTTCCTTCATCAATTTTTTTGGTAACCTCGATAAACTCTACATGATTGGTTTAATGCAACCTTTCATGCATAAATCCATGTTGACTATAGTGTATCCATAATCAGTCCCTGTCTATCCAAATACATCCAATCTCTTGGAACAGCTTCCAATAACTTGGCTCTCCAGCCTATAATTTCCTGGTTTATTTTTAGATGCCATTTCAACTCCCCTTTCCCAAACCCACCTGTCTCCGCTACCCCATTGAGGTCCAGTGCACAATTTTCCATTTTCCAGTCTTGTCCCCTCTTTCTTTCCCCCTTCTGCTCCACCTCCCCCCCCCCCACATTTTTGTACCCTTTCTACCTTCGCATACCCCCCTCTTCTTCGATTCTATCTCCGTCTCCCCAGTGGATTCTTCCGTTCCCCCCCTTCCTCCCCCTCCCCTCAGTTCCATCTCTTCATTACCCCATTCCCACCCTCTCATCAGGCTCGAGCCCTGACTTCATTTGCCTCGTGATCACTCCACTCTGTGTGACTCATCTTCCTCTTTTTTGTATCTGCCAGCCTACTTCCTCTATCCATTGTGCTTCACCTCTGCCTAGTTCTTGCATAGGGCCCCTCAATAACGCTTTGGCTTGAAATGTCAACCACTCTTTCTCCCACTGATACTTTTCACCCCTCTGAGTTCCTCCACCAGATTGTGTTTAGCTTCCGATTCTGGTACTTGCAGTCTTCTTAATTTTAGACATACAGCACGGTTCCGGGCCCTTTTTGCCCACAAGTCCGTGCCACCCAATTACACCCCCCAGTACGTTTTGAACAATGGGAGGAAACTGGAACCCTTGGGAAAATCCACGCAGACACAGAGACAATGTACAAATTCCTTACAGGCAGCACGGGATTCAAACCCCGGAACCGATTGCTGGCACTGTAACAGCGTTGTACTGTGCCATCCTTCTGTCAGAATGTTTGCTTGCTGAAGGCCCTTATTTCTTTCAGACAGGAATGTCCCTCATCCAGCTCCCTCATTTTGCAGGGTTATTCATTGGTTTTCATTCGGCAGGTAACACGTGCTTGGTTGGCATCAGCTTGCTGAGGCCAGCTGAACCCGGCGGCTGGAAGATTCCATTCAACCCCAAGGGTGGTGGTTGTGGAGCTGCCATGCGGGCCATGTGCATTGGGCTGCGATATCCCCATCTTCATCAGTTGGAGACGCTGATTGCAGTCGCTGTGGAAAGTGGCCGGATGACTCACCACCATCCCACGGGTTACCTGGGTGCACTGACTGCAGCCTTGTTCACTGCCTATGCTGTGAATGGGAGGCCTCCAGTGAGCTGGGGTAAAGGCCTGATGGAGGTATTGGAGAAAGCAAGGAGCTACGTGCAGACAACTGAGCACTACGTCGCTGAAAATATGGATGCTTGGTGGGTGCAAGGTTATTTCACTTACCTTTTGTAAGACTATCCATTGTGCAAATGTTCAAATGAAATATCTTTCTAGTTGTTTTAAGAACAGGACAGATTTCTGGACGTAACTGGAGTTCGCTGGCAGATGCAATTGAACTTTGAGACATTTCTGATGTTGTGTTGGTGCTGAGTTCCAGCAAAGGGTTCCAAAGCTGAAACTTCTCTCTCTCTCTCTCACATGGCCAGATGGTACATCTGATCACAGATGTTTGACAGCTCTTGGCCTGTACTCGGAATTCCTGTACTCGGAATTTAGGAGGGGGATCTCATTGAAAGACATGGACAGAGTCGCTGTAGGAAGGTTGGTTCCTATGGAGGGAGAGTCTAGGACAGTGGTTCTCAATTTTTTTTTTCAACTCGCATAGCACCTTAAGTAATCCCTTACTGACCAAAGAGCACCTGTGGCATCGGTGATAGGTATGTGGGGTGAAAAATGGTTGAGAACCACTGGCCTAGAACAAGAGGGCACGAGTTCAGGATTGAAAGCATCTGCTTAGATCAGAGATGTGGAGGAATTTCTTCAGCCAGAGGTGGTGAATCCGTGGAATTTTTTGCAACAGGCAATTGTGGAGGCCAGGTCATTGGGTGTACTTAAGCCGGAGATTGATAGGTTCTTGATTAGCCAGGGCAGGGGTGGGCAACCAACGGCCTGAAATCCAAATTTATCTGGCTCGCAGGCATGAAAGCCTGCGATCTAAATTTATCCAAACAGCACCGCTGCCACCCACCCACCCTGGTCTGACGCAGCTGTCATTGCCACCGCCTCCCCCCCCAACCCGGTCTAATGATGTTGCCTCTACCCCCTCTCCTTGGTCCGATGCTGCTGCCGCAGTGAGACCCGCCATTCAACCAATGATTTGCCATCAGGCCCACTTGTTGTAAAAGGTTGCCCACCCCCGAGCTAGAGGATCAAAGGTAATGCAGAGAAGGCCAGGTTGCCTGAGTGGGAAAATGGATCAGCTGATGATTAAATGCGGGGCAGACTCGATGGGCTGAATGGCCTATTTCTGTGCCTATGCCATGGTCTTATTTGCAGAAAGTTTCCAAGGTTTTGCAGGTTGATGGTGTTGTGGAGTCAGTTGTCAGCTTTGCAGTGGAATTGAGGGGTAAGATTTAGCTGATAGCAGAACTAGTGAAAGGTTAGTGACCTGAAAGCTTAACACCATTTCTCACTTGTTAGACTTGTCAGATCCGAGCAGATTTTCCTGCTCAGATTGGAGCTGTGCTGGAGCCCCTACCCCCAATAGTAGGAATTAGAAGGACAGATGTGCAGGGAAATTGCAGGTAGCTGGAAGAATGATAGGGTTGGATTACTGGGATACTTTAACCACCCTAATATTGACTGGGTTGGGGTTAAAATTTGTTCAGCATGTCCAAGAGAGCTTCCTCGGTCAGTATATTGAGCACCCTGCCAGAGAATGCACAACACCGGACCACTCCTCTGAAGGAATGAGAAGGGGCAAGTGACAGAAGTGTTAGTGGGGAGCACTCTGGGTCCATTAGTTTTCCAGTAGTTATGGAGAAAACTGGGACTTAATTGGGGCAAGGCTGATTTTGGTGCAGTAAGGTAGGAAGTTGATTGGGAGAGGATGTCTGCAAGTGTCAGGACAGCTGGGAAATGGGATATTAAGATTTCAGGCACTATGTCCCTGTTAGGGTGAGGGATAAGGCTGTCTATTTATTTATTTATTTATTTTCACACCATAAATCACATTAACCATGGTACACACTTTTTCCTTTTCACACATATACAGTGCCATTTTCTCCCCCCCCCCCTCCTCCCAACCCACTCCCCCCACCCCCGTCCATTTAAGGTATACAATCTAGGATACATTAAACCAGTCAGACAATGTTGTCACTCAACAAAAATACACCAGAAATTCTACTGAGTCCATTCTTTTCATTTCCTTCTCCTTCCATCAATTTAGGTAATGATTGTCCCTGGTAGGTTTTCGCTATTGTATTTAATGTAAGGCTCCCATATTTGTTCGAATATTTCAATATTATTTCTTAAACTATATGTTATTTTTTCTAATGGAATACATTTATTAATTTTTATATACCATTGTTGTATTTTCAAATTATCTTCCAATTTCCAGGTTGACATAATACATTTTTTTGCTACGGCTAGAGCTATCTTAACAAATCTTTTTTGTGCATCCTCCAAATCAATTCCAAATTCTTTATTTTTTATGTTACTTAGGAGGAAGATCTCTGGATTCTTTGGTATATTGTTTTCTGTTATTTTATTTAATATCTGATTTAGATCTTCCCAAAATTTTTTTACTTTCTCACATGTCCAAATTGCATGAATTGTTGTTCCCATTTCTTTTTTACATCGAAAACATCTATCAGATACTGTTGGGTCCCATTTATTTAACTTTTGAGGTGTAATGTATAGCCTGTGTATCCAGTTATATTGTATCATACGTAACCTTGTATTTATTGTATTTCTCATCGTTCTGGAGCATAACTTCTCCCATGTTTCCTTTTTTATCTTTATATTTAAATCTTGTTCCCATTTTTGTTTAGTTTTACCATTTGTTTCCTCATTCTCCTTTTCTTGCAGTTTAATATACATATTTGTTATAAATCTTTTGATTAACATTGTATCTGTAATCACATATTCAAGGTTACTTCCCTCTGGCAAACTCAAACTGCTTCCTAATTTATCCTTCAAGTAGGATCTCAATTGGTAATATGCCAGCGCTGTATCTCCAGTTATATTGTACTTATCTTTCATTTGTTCAAAGGATAAGAATCTATTTCCTGAAAAACAATTTTCTATTCTTTTAATCCCTTTTTTTTCCCATTCTCTAAAGGAAAGGTTATCTATTGTAAAAGGGAGTAACTTGTTTTGCGTCAGTATTAGTTTTGGTAATTGATAATTTGTTTTATTTCTTTCTACATGAATCTTCTTCCAAATATTGAGGAGATGATGTAATACTGGAGAACTTCTATGTTGTACCAATTTTTCATCCCATTTATATAATATGTGTTCAGGTATCTTTTCCCCTATTTTATCTAATTCTAATCTCGTCCAATCTGGCTTTTCCCTTGTTTGATACAAATCTGATAGGTATCTTAATTGTGCGGCTCTATAATAATTTTTAAAGTTTGGCAGTTGTAAGCCTCCTTGTTTATACCATTCTGTTCATTTATCTAGTGCTATCCTCGGTTTCCCCCGTCTCCATAAAAATTTCCTTATTATTTTCTTTAACTCCTTGAAGAATTTCTCTGTCAGTTGTATTGGCAATGCCTGAAATAAGTATAATATCCTTGGAAAAATGTTCATTTTAATACAGTTTATCCTTCCTATTAGTGTTAGTGGTAAATCTTTCCAATGCTCTAAATCGTCCTGTAATTTTTTCATTAGTGGATAATAATTGAGTTTATATAGTTGGCCGAGATTTTTGTTTATTGGTACACCTAGGTATCTTATTGCTTGCATTTGCCATCTAAATGGTGATTCCTTCTTAAATTTTGAGAAATCCGCATTATTCATAGGCATTGCTTCACTTTTATTTATGTTGATCTTGTAACCCGACACTTCTCCATATTCCTTCAATTTCTTATATAATTCTTTTATTGATAGTTCTGGTTCTGTTAAGTACACTATAACATCATCCGCAAATAAAATGATTTTATATTCCTTGTCTTTTATTTTTATTCCTTTTATATTCTTAGCTATTCTTATCAATTCTGCTAGTGGTTCTATAGCTAACGCAATCAATAAAGGTGATAGTGGGCATCCCTGCCGTGTTGACCTGCTTAAGTTAAACTGCTTTGATACATGTCCATTTACTGTCACTTTCGCTAACGGTCCCTTATATAATGCTTTAATCCAATTAATATACTTCTCCGGTAAACTGAATTTTTGCAATACTTTAAACAAATAATTCAATTCTACTCTGTCAAAGGCCGTCTCTGCGTCTAAAGCAACTGCTACTGTAGGTGCTTTATTTCCTTCTACTGCATGAATTAAGTTAATAAATTTACAAATATTGTCTGTTGTGTGTCTTTTTTTGATAAATCCAGTTTGGTCTAAATTTACCATTTTCGGTACATGCTCTGCTAATCTGTTTGCTAATAGTTTAGCTATTATCTTATAATCTGTGTTAAGTAAAGATATTGGTCTATATGACGCTGGTGAGAGTGGATCTTTCCCTTGCTTTAGTATTACTGTAATTATTGCTGTTTTACATGAATCTGGTAAGCTTTGTGTTTCATCAATCTGGTTGATTACTTCCAGGAGGGGCGGAATTAATAAGTCTTTAAATGTTTTGTAGAATTCTATTGGGAATCCATCCTCTCCTGGTGTCTTATTATTTGGTAATTTTTTTATTATCTCTTGTATTTCTACTATTCCAAATGGCTCTGTTAATTTATTTTGTTCCTCTATTTGTAGTTTTGGTAGTTCAATTTTAGTCAGAAATTCATCTATTTTCCCTTCTTTCCCTTCGTTTTCAGTTCGGTATAATTGTTCATAGAATTCTCTAAAGTTTTCCTTAATTTCTTTTGGATTATATGTAATTTGTTTGTCTTTTTTCCTTGATGCCAATACCATTTTCTTTGCTTGTTCTGTCTTAAGCTGCCATGCTAGAATTTTGTGCCTTTTTTCTCCTAGCTCATAATATTTCTGTTTTGTCTTCATTATATTCTTCTCCACCTTATATGTTTGTAGTGTTTCATATTTTATTTTTTTATCTGCCAATTCTCTTCTTTTAGTAATATCTTCCTTCATTACTAATTATTTTTCTATATTTACTATTTCCCTTTCCAACTGCTCTGTTTCCTGATTATAGTCCTTCTTCATTTTGGTTACATAACTTATTATTTGCCCTCTAATGAATGCTTTCATTGCATCCCATAGTATAAACTTATCTTCCACTGATTCCGTATTTATTTCAAAATACATTTTAATTTGTTTTTCAATAAATTCTCTAAAAACCTGCTTTTTAAGTAACATGTGGTTTAATCTCCATCTATACATTCTTGGAGGGATGTCCTCTAACTTTACTGTCAATATTAAGGGTGAATGGTCCGATAGTATTCTAGCTTTATATTCTGTTTTTTTAACTCTATCTTGCATACGAGCTGATAACAAAAATAGGTCTATTCTTGAGTATGTTTTATGTCTAGCTGAGTAATATGAATATTCCTTTTCCTTTGGGTGTTGTTTCCTCCATATATCCAAAAGTTGCATTTCTTCCATCGATTTAATTATAAATTTGGTTACTTTGTTCTTTCTGTTAATTTTTTTCCCAGTTTTGTCCATATTTGAATCCAAATTCAGGTTGAAATCCCCTCCTATTAATATGTTCCCTTGCGTATCTGCTATCTTCAAAAAGATATCTTGCATAAACTTTTGATCTTCTTCGTTAGGTGAATATACATTGAGTAGATTCCAAAACTCCGAATATGTCTGACATTTTATCATTACATATCT
Source organism: Narcine bancroftii (assembly GCF_036971445.1). Taxonomy (NCBI): domain Eukaryota; kingdom Metazoa; phylum Chordata; class Chondrichthyes; order Torpediniformes; family Narcinidae; genus Narcine; species Narcine bancroftii. The sequence continues at coordinate 250,463,753 of NC_091471.1, forward strand.
CCCTGCTGGATCTATTATTTCCTCTTCTATTTTAAATGGCACATTTTTACTAATTAATATAGTTATTCCTCTTGCTTTTGAATTATACGATGCTGCTGTTACGTGTCCTACCCAATCTCTCTTTAATTTCTTATGCTCCAATTCAGTTAAATGTGTTTCTTGCACAAATGCTATATCAATTTTTTCTTTTTTCAGTAAATTTAGCAGTTTCTTCCTTTTAATTTGGTTATGTATTCCATTAATATTTAAAGTCATATAGTTCAACGTAGCCATTTTATACTTTGTTTATCTTCCCTTTCCGTTTCTCCATCATTACTTTTCCTTCTTATCCATTTCTGTTTTCTTGTTTTGAATCCTTTATAAGACCACATTCCTAAAACATCAAACATTTTCCTTATTCTCCTATTTAAAACTTCTTTAGCCCCAATCCCCCCTTCCCCTCCTGAGTTGTCCTTTATCCCTTGTCGGACAACCACATCTCCCCTCTCCATTTGGATTTGTGAATTCACTCGCAAGCGTCAGCTGATTTTGCAGTGACCGTAACACCCCCCCACCGAGCCCCCCCCAGAAAAGATTTCACTTTTCATATGTGACAAAGGTCACTCTTTTAATTCCCTCCTTATTCCCTCTATTCCTTTTCCTTCCCTTATTAATTCTTGTCTATACTATCTATATTTTCCTCTAAATACGGATACATTCATGTATGCACATTATACATATACACACATATACCTCTTTACCCACATACATATAAATCGTGGTCATTTTTACTCTTATTACATGTCTTCATGTTTTTACCCCCTCCATAAATCTTCGTCCGCGAAGCCAAGCCAAAGAAAAAGAAGAAAGACATGTCTTCATCTCTCTGTTTGTTTTGTAGTTGTTCTGTAGATTTCCTTGCTTCCTCTGGATCCGAGAATAGTTTTTTTTTCCCATAAGATCGTTTTCGATGTTTTGAACTCCCTCCTCCTCTTCAGGAGTTCAAAACTTATGTCTTTTTAGTTTGCAGCCTTTTGTACTCTCGTTACACGTCTTCATCTCTCAGTCTATTTTGTAATTGTTCTGCAAATTTTCGTGCTTCCTCTGGATCTGAGAATAGTCTGTTTTGTTGTCCTGGTATAAATATTTTCAATACCGCTGGATGCTTTAGTATAAATTTATACCCTTTCTTCCATAAAATCGCCTTTGCTGTATTGAACTCCTTTCTCTTCTTCAGGAGTTCAAAACTTATATCTGGATAAATGAAGATTTTTTGCCCTTTGTACTCCAGTGGCTTATTGTCCTCTCTTACTTTTTCCATTGTTTTCTCCAGTACCTTTTCTCTTGTAGTATATCTTAGGAATTTTACTAAAACAGATCTTGGCTTTTGTTGTGATTGTGGTTTAAAGGCCAATGCTCTATGTGCCCTTTCTATTTCCATTTCTTGCTGTAGTTCTGGACATCCTAGGATCCTAGGGATCCAATCTTTTATAAACTCTCTCATATTCTTGCCTTCTTCATCTTCCTTAAGGCCCACTATCTTTATGTTATTTCTTCTGTTATAATTTTCCATTATATCTATTTTCTGAGCTAACAGTTCTTGTGTCTCTTTAACTTTTTTATTAGATTCCTCTAATTTCTTTTTTAAGTCCTCTACCTCCATTTCTACTGCTGCTTCTCGTTCTTGCATCTTGTCCATTCTTTTTCCCATTTCTGATAAGGTCATATCTATTTTATTCATTTTCTCTTCTGTATTGTTTATTCTTCTTCTTAAATCATTAAATTCTTGCGCTTGCCATTTTTTAAATGACTCCATGTATTCTTTAATAAGAGAAAGTATATCCTTTATCTTGCCTTTCCCTTCTTCTTCTATTTCACTCTACTCTTCTTCTTCCTCTTCTTCTTCCTCTGGGTTGGCCATCTGTTGTTTCTTTGTTGCCCTTTTCTTCTCTTCTTTCTTGTTTTCATTGTCTTCTGTGTTCTCCTCTTGCTGCAAGTGTTCTGCAGCTGTCGTTGCCGTCTGTGGAGATCGGCTCCCCAGCTGGTCACCCCTCCCGTCGGTGTGTTTTTTTTCATGCGCGGTTGCGCACTTTTACTCGGCTCAGTGAGCCATTTTTGTAGTCCATACTCTACCGACCTGAGGGAGCGGGTTTCTCTCTCCACCGCGGGCCTCTTCGAACAGGTAAGGCCTTTTCCTTCATCTTCCGTTGTCTTCTCTTCCTCTCTTCTTACCGTTGGTTTCGACTTTTCTTTTTTCGTCGCCATCTTCTTTCCACCTTTATATTCACTTTACTTTGATTTTTATTTCTGTGCCTTTGTGTTTTGCTTTGTTTTTTCTGACTTTTCTGGAGAGGGCTGGAGTTCACCGTCCGGCCACTACTCCATCACGTGACTCCCCCCCGGGACAAGGCTGGTTGATGATGGTTATTGTGGATCTGCTCAGGATAATGAAGACTTGAGTCAGATTTAAATAGTCTGGATTCAACAAATCTTTATTCTTAAAACATTTTTAAAGGGATGGTACATGTTAGTACCAATGACGTAGCTGGGGAATGGGATGAAGTCCTGCAAAATGAACAGAGGGAGTTAAAATGAAGGTTATAAATTTGGTCCGCCAAGGTTACTCCCAGTGCCACCTGCCAGTGAGAATGGGAAGAAGTCATGGAGCCCATGGACAAGTGGAGACCAGTTGATGCAGGAGGGAGGGGCCTAGATTTATAAACATTTGGGATACCTCTGGGGCAGAGGTGACCTGGACGAGAGAGACAGGTTACACCTGAACTGGAGGGGAGGTTTGTGAGATTCACCCAGGAGGCTTGAAACTAGCCTGTCCTTTATATAGCAAAGGTTAAAAAATACATAACCGACGTTTTGGGCTTGAGCCCTTCAGCAAGGTTTGGAAAAATGTCGGCAGGCGTCCGAACAAAAGAGTAAGGGGGAAGGGAAGTGTGGTTGCAAAGGCAAGAGGTGATCGGTGGAGAAGGGAGGGAGGGTATGTAAAAGTCAGTTCTCCTGTTAGGGAATAACAATACCAAACAACTGAGACAAGTCAAGTTGCCTTTAATCAACTTAGCTCATGATTGGAGTAGCCAGATTCTGGAGCGCCCCTCAAAGCTTTTAATAGCCTGAACAGACATTCTTCTGTTATCTTGTTGGAATTTTGCTTCCAATATAAGGAATGGTTTTTCTGGCACAGCGCCAGGCTTGTTTCACAGAATCATCAATTACTGCTACATCTTGTTATTTACCATTAGTAACTTACTTGCCTTGGACCAATCTTATACAATGGTCCCGTAAATCAACCTGGCAGTTCAGCCAATAATTTACAAGTCATTTATAAACATTCATAGCCCATGCTTGCTTTACAGCTGAGTAAGCTTTTTAAAGTCAATGTGTGCATCCTGTCACAGTATCACCATGATGGCACAACCGTAAATAAAGTTAGTTTCGTTCTTAAAATGTGGAACCCTTCTGTGTAAACAGATCCCCATGGTTCTAGGATTTAGACGATGGTTTCTCCAAATCAGCAGTTTCAACTGCTTAATTACACATTAGTAAGTCACATTTCTGTTTAAGCAATCAAATAACCACAAAATACAGAATTCAAGCACAAACATGCAATAGCAGGTACAGCAGTGAGCAAGAGGAGGAGGGATGGCTGAGTGAATTGAAAGGGAAGGAGGGAGGAGAGCTGGAGGGGGGGAGGGAAGGGGAGGGGAGGTTAGCAGAACCTGGAAAACTCAAAGTTGATGCCATCTGGCCATGTACAGACACGTACCAAGACCACCCATAATTTGGAGGAACAGGGCCAGGTTTTCATTCTGGGCACTCTCCTGCCAGATGGTATCAATATAGACTTTTCCTGCTCTCCTTTACCCCCTTTCCCCTCCCAGCTCTCCTCCCCCTTCCTTTATATCATCCAGCCATCCCTCCTCCCCTTTATTGCTGCGTCCCCTCCCTCCCTTCTCCATCTATCACCTCCTGCCTTTGCGACCACGCCTCCCCCCCCTTACCCTTTTATTCAGATGCCTGGCAATACTTTTCCATACCTTGTTAAAGGTTGGTTCTGTATATTTACCTTTGCTACATAAAGGTCACTGCTTGATCTGCTGTGTTTCTCCAGCTTTGTGTTTTACTTCAACCACAGTGTCTGCAGACTTTCCTGTTTTACTTCTGGCAGGGGGTGGGATCCAAAATGGAGAGAGAGGGACAGGAAAGGTTCAGGAGAGCGAGGAAGGCAGAGGGAGAGCATTGTAGCAGAGCGGGATGTTAGAGAAACGTCGTGGTGCAGCGGGGAAATTTTGTGTTTATTTTAATCCAGGAAGCCTGACCAGGGAAAGTGGAAGAGCTCAAGGCATGAATCGGTACATAATAGTGGGGTGTTGGAGCCATAGCGGAGATGTAGCTGAAGGAGGACCAGGACTGGCAGCTCAATGTTCCAGGAACTATAGTTACAGGTGTGGGAGGAACAGTGGGAAGAGAGGTGGGGGGGAGATTTCAATATTAGTGAAAGATTTCACAGTCGTGTTTGGAGAGGATATTGCTGGACAACCATTGCCTTTAGACCTCTTCCTTTTTTCTTTTCATCCATCCCTCTATCTCTCAACACCTTGGGTTGTTATGGCTTGTTTTAGTCCTTTCAGGGATGTGATGTCTTTAGGGGCGGCACAGCTGGTGTGACGGTTAGCACAATGCTATTACAGCGCCAGATTCCAGGGTTTGAATCCCATGGTGTCTGTAAGGAGTTTGTACATTCTTCCCGTGGTTGCATGGGTTTCCTCCAGTGGCTCCAGTTTCCTTCGACTGTTGGTCAACTGGATGTAATTGGGCGACATGGGCCAAAAGGGCCTGTTACTGTGCTGAATGACCAAATTTTTATTTCTCCTTTTCCACTGTGCAATCGTAGTTTTGTCCGCAAGCAGAAGCACCCATTCTACACTTTCCAGGTCCTTCCTTGTGTTAATGAAATTGGCCATTGGCCTCTCCCATTTTAAACCTGGCCCATCTTTGTTTTTTTTCTGGAATCGCTATAAAATATCCAGAGTTCCTGTCCCTATCTCTAAATTGCTCCCCCAGGGACACTGCCTCCACTTGCCCGGTTACATTCTTTATGATAAGGAGCTTCTCTCATTGGTCCACTCACATACTGTGTCAAAAAGCTTTCCTGGACACACCTTAACAATTCCACCTTTCATGGAAAGGTAGTACTGGTTGACAAGGCCCACAGGAGAAGGCAGGTGTCCTCTGTGGGAGGAACTCAGCAGGTCAGGCATCATCAGTGGAAGAAAGAGAGTTGTTCATGTTTCACCAGTCATGTCAAAGAACATTGGTTCAAAACACTGACCGTTCTTTCTCTCCCACCACTACTGAGTTCCTCTAGCTCGTTCTGTTTGGCATCCCAGTTAATGTTTGGAGAAGGAAATCCTAGGTACATTGATTCTATTGCATGTATCTCTGATATCTATCCCTCTGTCTTCTGTTGACTGACCTTTGGCTAGAAAAGTAGCGACAGACTTTGTTTCTATTCTCCACCTTGTTTGAAGAGCCTGCATGGAAATCCTCCCTCAATAACAAAATTGAGCAGTGTAGTATCTCTTCCATTTACACTCCTCTCTGCTGAACATAGTATTGTGTGCAATGATCTTTAACGTCCCCTACCTGCTTGTGCATATAGACTATTCTGCACCCTGTTGTGGGGCACGGAAACAACATTAATCTTCGAATTGTCAAAGCTTCAAAGGTTACAAAACAAGTACAGATAAATGTGACGAAGGGAGAGAGTGATCTGGTTGGTGAATAGATGGACCTTGTGATATTTGGTCAACTAGATTGTCCCAGTAAAACATTTTCTTTCACACTGTAAACACATAAACAAAGGTAAACACGACATATGCAGTAAAATCCCTGGTATCGGCTGTGAGCTCGTTTAGCACAACTGATTTACTTTGAAGTTCGTGCTGCAGCCTTTAAGGCCATCCCTGGCCCGCCCTTCGTGTTCTGGAACTCTCGTCATGCTGACGTAAGCGCGCACGTGCTCTTCCGGACTGGAAGAGAATGTCCCTCGACACCATCTTTGCCACGGCTGCCCCACTGACAAGCAGGGCCGGTTCACCGCTGCAACTGTGTGCGTGGCCACAATCCCTTTTTTTTTGCCAGTTGCTTGAATTCTGGATAATAATCCTGTATTATAATCGTAGACATTGAAGGACTATCATAATGTAAAGGGGGGCACGGTTTAGTGTAGTGGTTAGTGCAACGCTATTACAGCGCCAACGATCGGGACCAGGGTTCAAATTCGCCATTGTCTGGGAGGAGTTTGTAAGTTCTCCCCGTGTTGGCGTACATTTCCTCCGAGCTTCCTCCCACCGTTCTTGGTTGATTGGGATATTTGGGTGGCACAGGCTTGTGGGCCAGAAGGCCTGTTACTGTGCTGTATGTCTAAATTTACTTTTTTTTTTAAATAAATTTAAATAATTCTGCTTTTTTTTTAAATTTTAGGCCCTATTTTAAAGACCAGTGGAGTAAGTACCTTCAGTTGAGAGGCATTGAGGATGGAGTTTCTGCGCCAGTCTTCCCTAAGCAGTATGGTGTGGCTGAGCGCGATGAATTCTACACATCTGTCAGCTTCAATGGCTGGGGTGGCGCCAGTGGCCATGACGCTCCCATGATTGCTTATGACGCCATCCTGGGTGCAGGTGATTCGTGGAAAAAGCTGTGCCACCGAGGAGTTTTCCACGGTGGAGATAACGATTCCACTGGAGCCATCGCTGCGGCTTGGTGGGGTGCCATGTACGGCTTTCACGAGGTTCCTGCCTCCAACTACAAAAACGTGGAGTACAAGAAGAGACTGGAATCTGTGGCAAAGAGGTTGTTAAAATTAGGTGATCCAAGTTGTCAATAATCAAAGGTGGATGAGCAGGAAGAGATGAACATACTTCCAGCCCTGAACTTGTAGCTTAATTGGTGTATTTGGGCAGCAAGGACTTGTGGGCTGGGAAAGTCTGTTGCTATGCAGTATCTAGAAATAAAAATGTTTTGTGCCTCTTTGTCAAATTCACAAGTAATTGATTAGATTTCTTAGATATTGTCCATAATGCGGATTAATACAGAATACTATTGGAAATAGTTTTTTCTTTCTCTTTTCTAACCAGTAACGTGCCTTGTCTGGTAGCAAGAGCTCAATGTCCACAGTACAAGCAAACAAAGTTGGAAATCCATGAGAGTTTGAAAGTTGCTGTTAAACGTGATCATCTGTGGATGCTGGGGCCAAATTTGAAGGGCATCAACTTCAGGCTTTGTTGTCGGGCAGCACAGTTAGCACAACAGGACCCGAGTTCAAATCTGGAACTGCCTGTAAGGAGTTCGTATGTTCTCCCTGTGTCTGTGCAAGTTTCCTCCAGGAGCTCCAGTTTCCTCCCACCCTTCAAAAATGAATGGGCTTGTAGCTTAATTGGTACATTTGGGCAGCAAGGGCTTGTGTGCTGGGAAGGTCTGTTACCACGCAATATCTAGAAATAAAAATATTTCGTGCCTGGGCCCTTTGTCAAATAGAAGAAAAAACAGCCAATTGCATGATGTAAAGGTTGGGGGAGGGTAGAAGAGGAAAAGGCCAAGAAGAAGTAGCTCTCTGACAGAGGAATGGGTGGGGAGCTGGAGGAGACAGAGGGATAGATCCTGATCAATCGATCCTTCACAGTGATGATCAGGACTTGGTTCTGGAAAAGATTATTTCAGCTGGAAATGAAGCAAAGTTCAACATTTATAAATTATAATTTTAAGTACAAGATTCAAAACAGCAACACTGAAATTTTTTATACAAATCTCTGAAGGTTGCAGGACAGGATTTATCAGCTGTTTCTTTACCTGGCTAAAGCAATTCAGATTTCTGATTTAGATTTATTGTCAGAGTACATACATGATATCACTTATAACCCTGAGATTCTTTTTCCAGCGGGCGAAGCAGAATTACTACTTTTTTTGCACACAAGAAAAAAAATGTACTTTAAAGAAGATATGTAAACAAACTGTGTAATACAGAAAAAGAAAAAAATTCAATAAAGTACAAAATTTAGTCCTTAGATGAGTCTCTGAGTTTGTTGTGGTGTTGGAGAGGTAGCAATTCCTCCTGAACTTGGTGGTGTGAGACGTGGCACCGATACCTTTATCCTGATGGTAGCAGCAAGAACAGTGCATTTGTTGGGTCCTTGATGATTGCTGCTGCTCTCCGATGGCAGTGTTCCTTGTAGATATTCTTGATGGTGGGGAGGGTTTTGCCTGTGATGTCCTGGGCTGCGTCCACTACCTCTTGGAGGGGTTTACACTCAGGGGTATTGGTGCCCCCCATCCCCACCATATCAGACCATGATGCAGCCAGTCAGCACACTTTCCACCTCACATCTGTAAAAATTTGCCAGGGTTTCTGATGTCATACCAAACCTCTGCGTCTCTCTTCTAAGTGGACGCCCTTCTGGTTAAGCTCCAGTTTGACTTACTAAAGTGCAATATCTCACACTTGCATCTCGCTTTGAGAAGTCAAGACACTAATTATTTTTTGTTCAAATTAGACACATAGCATGGTGACAGGCCCTTCCAGCCCAGAAGTCCATGCCGCCCAAATACATCAACTAACCTACAACCCCCGTACATTTCGAAGGGATTAAACTGGATCAACAAGAAGGAAACTCACGCAGATACAGGAAGAAATTACAAACACATACCAGACAATGCTGGATTCAAACCCGGGTCACTTGAGCTGTAAGAGCAATACGCAAACTGCTACACTAGCCGTGCCACCCAGAGTATTAGGCCATTCAGCCCACTGACTCCACCCCACCATTCCATCATGGTTGATTTACTATCCTTTTCAAGCCCATTCTCCTGCTTTCTCCCTGTGATCCTTGATTCCCTTCCTGATTACAAACTGATCATCTACCTTCATCTTAAATATTCCCAATGACTTTGCCTCCACAGCTGCCTGCGGCAACAAATTCCACAGATTTACCACCCTCTGGCTAAACATAATTCTTCCTCATCTCTGTTCCACAGGGATGTTTTTGTATTCTGAGGTAATGCCCTCTGGTGTTAGACTCCCACACCATAGGAAACATCCTCTCCACATCCACTCTATCTGACCTTTCAGTATTCAATAGGTTTCAATGAGATTTCCCCCCTCATCCTAAAATCCAGCAAGCACAGTCCCAATCCCCCAGTCACTCCCTCAAATCCCTTTCATTGCAGGATCATTCTCGTGAACCTCCTCTCCAATGACAAAACATCCTTCCTTTGGTAAGGAGCCCAAAACTGCCCACAAGGCAGTCTGACCAATGCCCTGGAAAGCCTCAACATTACATCACTGCTTTTATATGCTACCCCTCTTAAAATAAACACTAATATTCCATTTGTTCACCAACTCTACCTGCAAATTGACCTTCAAGGAATCTTGCTCAAGGACTCTCAGGTCCCTCTGCACTTCGGATTTCTGAACTTGTTTCCTGTTTAGAAAATAGTCTGCACCTTTATTCCTTCCACCAAGTGCATGATCCTACACTTCTCTACACTATTCTACCTGCCATTTCCTTGCCCAGTCTCCCAAGTCCTTCTGCAGACTCAGTGCTTCCTCAACATTTCCTGCCCCTCCGTAATGTCTGCAAAAACCTGCAAATCCAAGTAAACCACATTCCCTGACCCTCCTTTGTCTGTCCTTCCTGTTATCTCCTCAAAGAATTCCAACAGGCATGTCAGGCAATATTTCCCTTAAGTAACCATGCTGACAGATTCCAACATCTTGCCAAACACTATTCATTTCCTGTCTTTGCCTCCTTCCCATCTGAAAGAGTGGCATGAACTTTGCAACTTTCCAATCCCCTGGAACGACAACCAAAGCCTCCACAATCTTCGGTGAAGTGTTTAAGAAGCATGGAGGGTTGCACATCCAGTCCTGGTGATTTAGCCACCTTCAGACTTTTCAACTTCCCCAGCAACATGTCCTTAGTAACGGTGACTGCATCCATTCCTGCCCCTTGACACAATCAGACTTCTGGCATCTTCCATAGTGAAAACCAATGCAAAAGACTTAGCGAGTTCATCCGCCATTTCTTTGCCCTCCCTAGCAAGTTTTTCCAGTGATTCAATGCCCATCCTTGCTCCTCATGTATCCGAGAAAGCTTTCCACATCCTCTTATATGTTACTGGTTAGCTAACCTTTCTATTTCATCTTTTCTCTCCTTGATGCTTTTTTTAGTTGCCTTTTGATGGCTTTTAAAAGTGACCCAATCCTCCAGCTTCCGACAAACATTTGCTATATTTTGAGCCCTGCCTTTGAACTTGCCTTGTCAGGAATTTGAGAATAAAATGAGGATTCAGTAAATTTGGTCTGTCGGTGCTTACATTCTCTTTAATGTAAGTGGATGGCTTTTGAGAAAATAGCTTACGCGGAGATATGTGCGGTTATGTACTGTCTCTGAATTCTAGCATGGTTCAATGGGCCAAATGTCATAAGAATAATACGAGAATATGAGAACTTGTCTATAGGATTTCTCCTTCACCTCAGACAACAATTACTTTCTTACCAAGGACAGAGTTGCAGATTGATTTCTTACACTTCAAAAGCCCAAATTTGTAGAAGCAACATCTGAGAAAAACTTTGCAAATTATCATTTGACTTAACAAAAACTAAGAATTACTGAAGGAATCTCTTTTTTACTGATAAATTCTTCCTTAAATAAGTTTCAGAAATGGTGGTTGCCCACTTAATTTCTGCAAAGATGCAATAGAAACAGAAGGAAATTCAAAACATTTGACCATCACAGCTTTGAAACAGTTGAGAAACACGATGATTACAATTAATTTTGATTTGGGGAGGATTTTATTTTGATCACACTACAGCCACAAGCAGCACGAATGCATGCAACACTGGCCGAGATCAATGATGAATCCATTTTACTGAAGTAATTAGATCAGGTAGGCAGCGTCGCATACCTGAACTCACAACTTCTGGTTTCAGGTTCGACCACAGGATATTGAACAGCAAATGAAACTGCGTTGGTAACAAGAGCAAACAGGTTTGACCAATTTTAGTACACTTGAATTTTATTCATTATTTTCTTCTCCCAATATGTGTAACTTTTACGAATCCATGTTCATTAAATCTCTCTCTCCCAAATGTTTAGATAAAATAATACTATCCTGTACCCACTCATTTTTTTAGTGTGAAGTTAACTCTCCTCTCTCACCGCGTGTCACCGGTGGATTTGGATTCTCCCATCAGGCCAAGCATATTGATTACAAGGCTTCCGCAGGGCTTGAGACAGGTACTTTCACCTCTTCTGCCCATGTGACCACTGACTTCTGAAACCACGTGCACGGCGATGGACATCAAGATGCTACATTGGCTGCACTCATCTCTCCTGTTCAGTCTCTTTCCTGTGCAATATTCGGAGTTTATGTTCTGCAGTTCTTTGCACAACCTCCAGCCCATCAGCATCCAGCTCTTTCAGTAGCAGCAGAACAGCATTCAATACGTTGCATGGACGCTGGAAAGAAAAAAATCAACCATTAGAATTCCCTTCACTTTTACAACCATGGAATGCTACAACACAGAAAAGGCCCTTCTAGTCTGCGCTGAACTATTATTCTGCTTAGTCCCACTGACGTGTACCCAGATCATCACCCTCCATACCCCTTCCATCCATGTAGCTTTTTTAAATGTCAAAATCACTTCAGCTGGCAGTTCCTCGCTCTCTTTATGAAGAAATTCCCCCGTTAAACCTTTCATCCTGAACCCATGTCCTCTAGTTCTTCTCTCACCCAACACGAGTGGAAAAAGCCCACTTTCATTTATCTATCCCCCTCAGAAATCTCTATCAAATCTTCCCTCATTCTTCAACCCTCCAGGGAATAAAGCCTTAATCCACTTAATAACCTTTCCTTGAACATATTTCTTCAAGTCCCGGTGTGACAGAGTATTTAGAGGTGGTTTGGGAGAAATTGTTAGAGCAAGTGGCACCCAAACATTTTGAAAACACCAAAACTTTTGCAGGACTTTTGCCCAGTGCTATTTTACAAAAGGCAGCAAAGTAGCAGCAGCTTTCCTGGGAGAGCATGTGATCTTTGCAGGCAGAGGCAGAACAGCTTTGCTCTCAGAGAGGGAGGAAGTGAGAGAGAGGAGGGACAGAAACTTTGGTTCCTGAGGGACAAGCTGGCAAATTTTGGAAGACTGCCTGGTCAAAGGAGAAGACAGGCTGTCTGAAAGGAACTCTGTGGTGACCTGAAAGAAAGAGGATCACCTGGAGAACCCTGAAGGGGGCAAGTTTCGTCAGCAAGACTGATTAAAAAGGAATCAGGTGCGGATGTCCTGGAACAAGAACCCTCCTGAGTGGTAACCATTTGCCTGTCAAGCACCAAAGCCTGGTGAACTTTAATAATGCTAACTTTTGTGCACAGTGCAAGAATTGCCTGCAACCAGTGAGATTGGACTGTGAACCAAAGAACTTTTCTACACTTATATACACATTATACACATGTGCACTTAGAATTAGAGTGGAGTTAAGTAGGTTAAGTTAGTTGATAGTAATAAGTTAAAGTTTGATTCTGTTTTCATGTTCAAAGATAATTAAAAGCAACTTTTGTTTAATTAATCCTTTGTGTTGTGGTGCATATCTATTGCTGCTGGGTTTTGGGGTCCTCTGGACTCCGTAACACTGGCAACATCCTTGTAAATATCATCTGCATTCTTGCAGTCTTATTGATGTCCTTCCTGTAGTTGACTAAAACTACACACAATACTCCAAATTTGGCTTCATATTATACAACTTCATTGTAACAGCCCAACTCCTAGATTCAATACTTTTATTTATGAAGGCCAATGTACAAAAAGCCACCCAGTCCTAATGCCAGTGACTCTGTACAAGATTTAAAAGGCCTGTTAAATGAGCCGACAGTGTTTTATTTGAACTCCTGCAACTTGAGCTCAGTGTGTGTGCCCAAGACAGCAGCCTCAAGGGGTTGCAGACATCAGCGCAGAGTAGAAGGGCCTTTTCTGTGATGTTGTAGAAACAAAGAGAAACACTCACCCGTTGAAGAAAGGCAGAGGAGACGACCCTATGGGACGGTGACCTCGGCAGTGGCCGAAGGACCCTCACAGGCTGCTGGAGACAGGCTCATGGAAACCAGGATTTGAGAGGGCGCTGAGGGCAAGAAGGGCCTCGAGCGCTGAAGGCTTCCTGGTGGTATCAGAAGTTTGGATCTGGAGCTCGGGTTGCAAATGGATCAAACGGGGGTCTGTATGGCTGCAAAAGCGCTGGAGGCAAATCCACAGAAACTTAAGTGACTCTTTTTTTGCTTTTCTGACTATTACTCTCAGGGGCACTGAACTAGACGGTTGGCGGCTATTTGTCTGCCTTTTGGCAGACTGTGATGATGTAAAGGGGGGGGGGCCCTATTATACTGACTGCTTGCTATTGGATTTGTCTGTAGAGATACTCCACCCTACCGGCATTACAGATGGAGACGCTTTTCCCACTGGCCAGTTAGGTGGTTTTAGTCTGTTAATAAAGCCCTGTATGGGCAAACAGCACATCAGTCTGGCAGCGGGAAACAGTTTCCATAGTGGTCTGCAGCAGCAAACTAGGTGCGCGAAGGATCCATAAGGACAATGGCCAGTGAGCACTGTCTTGAAACAGACCACTGCAAAGTAATCCTGCGTCACTCTGGCTGTTGTGCCTCGCACTCCACCAGGCTCCGTGGCGTGGGACCCAGACGGAGGCGTTGTCCTGGGAAAGCCCTCACCTCCAAGTCTTTGCCCCAGCCCAGCATATGGTGCCTAAAGCTGAAAAGCTACAAGGCACCGTGTTCATCTTCCAATACTTGACTGGTCTATGTCTATGGCATATCACAGACTAATGGAAATTTTATGTAATATATTTTCTGTTTTATTACATGACAATAAAGGGAATTTTGAACGACGACTGCATTGGACAGCATGCAGCGCTATTTACAAAACTGTGGCCAGGATAGGAAACGGTTAGCTATGAGGGCAGATTGCATGGACTGGGGTTATTTTTTGTAACAGAGGAGGCTGAGAGGAAACTCGACATAAATCAGGAGGGACTCGTCCTTAGCTAAGACATCTTTAAAAAAAAAAATGAGCTCGGGATACGTAGATTTTCTGCCCATTCATAGATTGGTCGAAGAATTAATTGGAAGGTGTGAATTTTTTTTTTCACTTGAAGGGCACTTTAGGTTTGCAGAAGAGTGGCGAAGCAGATACCCTGTCATATTAAAGCAATTCTTGCTGGATATGCTACGACCTGCATGGCTGGAGTCAAGTGCTGAACTGTGGGATTAGGCTGGTCAGCTTTCCACCCTCCATACTGTACTCACCATCCTGCTGTTGTTGCTGGTACTAGTCTCCTTCAGCCCAACAGAGGAGGAAAATTTATCTCTTCCCAGTGGTTTCATTCCAAGTTCTTCTCTTATTTTACTAAAGATAAAAATGTCAAAACAATTATTTAACAGTGGGACACAGAAGATTATGTGCAAAAGAAAAAAAACTTTAGACATTTGAAAATGGCTTGGTCAGTGCAATGCTTTTACAGCACCAGTGACCCACGTTCGAATCCAGCGCTGTCTCTTACGAGCTTACACGGTCTCCCCATGACCATGACAGAATTCCCTGGGGGCTCTGCTTTCCTCCAACCCTCCAAAGTGTACGGTGTTGGTAGGGTTATTGAGTATAATTGGGCAGCGCAGGTTTCCACGGCCTGAATCAGGTTCTATTGTTCAGTGACATTTAAAAAAAAGGAAAGAATTGCAGATGCTAGTAATCTAAAACAAAAATAGAAGATACTCTATGAGACCCACGGTCTTGGTTGTCCTCGGCTCCTGTCCCAAACTGCAGCACATGGTCCACTCCTCTCTGTGACCAATATCTTGAGCTGTACCAGACTCCGCAAATTGATTAATAATACCTAAAAAAAAGTTCTCCTTTGATCTCCAAAGGGAGTTCTGTGAGATTCTCTCTCACTGCTTCCTATTGGTAACTGCAAAGCTCTAATAAAACCATAAACTGAGCTTTAAGTTCCTCATAATTCAGATGACCTAGTTCATCTAAACAATACAGGAACAGGAATTAGTCATTCTCTAAAGCCTTATGTCATTATATCATGCGTACGAGGATAGCGCCGGTGACCCATGACAACTTTCTGCACGCTGCAGAACCTCTGTTAAATACGCCTTTAAAATCTGAATCTTACCTCAACTCCATTTACCTGCTTTGGTTTTGCATTGTTTAATGGGCTGGTCTAACGAATGCACCGTTCTCCAATCTATTTATAACATAAGACTGCCTTCAGACATGGCCATTCCAGCGCTCATTGTTAGCTTACGCTCTCCAACCTCCACATTTCTGAGGGTGCAAGCCTAAACTAGCTAATTATGATATGCCATGACAAGGCCCAGTCCTACACTGGAAAGTAAACAAATGTAAAATTATTTCATGGGATTCCAATACTTCTCAGTCATCCATAACAAACCAAGCTAAACATATATCCCCTGGGGGAAAATGTTATGAATAGATATGTCTGGCCACACAGCTGTATGATTGATCCTTAACTGCCCTTTGAAATGGTTGGGAAATCAGCTGGGACGGGCTGATCAGACTTTCATTTAACCAGCAGTCTGCGGGTCACTCACCGCCAAGCTGGTCTCAAACTGCCATGCCTGCATGCTGAAATACAGGGGGAGCAGCACAGGCAAGAAGTCACAGGAGGGAGAGCAGAAGAGGAAAAAGCTGAGTTGATAAGGGGAGGGGGTAGTTCGTTGAATGAAGAGCAAAGGGAATGAGGTGGGGAGCTGGAGGAAAGGAGGTGGACAAATAGGGAAAGGAGGGGGGGAGAGAGAGAGAGAGAGAGAGAGAGAGAGGGAGAGGGAGAGGGAGAGGGAGAGAGAGAGAGAGGAAAGTGGCCTAATGAAAACTGCAGAAGTTACTGCCGTCTGGTTGGAGGTGCCCAGATGGAATATTAGTTGTTCCTCCAATTTGTGGGTGGCCTCGGTTTGGCAGTGCACAGGGCCATGGACAGACATGTTGGCGTGGAAATGAAATGGTTGGCCATTGGAAGATCCCCACTATTGCAATGGGCAGAGCAAAAGTGCTCAATGAAACCATCTCCAAGTCTGTGTCCTGGCTCTCTGATGTAGAGGAGGACACAATGGGAGCAATAATACATCTGCAGCTATCCAGATGGTGACAGGGCGTTAACAGGCCCTTTGGCCCACAGAGTCTGTGTGGATCAACAACCACCCATTTACACTAATCCTACATTAAACCCATTACAATAAAACCCCTGGTATCTGGCACCTATGGGGATTGGTATATGCTAGATAAGTGAATTTTCTGGTTACTTGAGATTGCGTGTTGCATAATTAGCAAACTAATGACGAGGCACGCCAATTTTAAACTTCTGTATTCTTTACCTATTTATTTTATGCAATTTTTTTTTGCTGGTTGATTGAGGCTACCGGATGTTTGAATTCCAAATAACAGGGGTCCACTCAGTCTCGTCATCTGCTTTCAGAGACAACTCAGCTACATAATAGGAACAACTTACCCACCTAGGCATGTGGCTTTGGGACATAGAGAGAAAATGGAGCAGAGGAAACACAAGCGGTCGCAGGGAGACAATGCAAACTCCACACAGATAGTGCCTGAGGCCAGGATTGAACCTGGGTCTCCGCCACTAGCTACACCACTGTGCTGCATTCAGACATGGGAAAGATACTTCGCCCAGCTACAAGGGAGGCAATGTAGAGTAGGTTGAGGTCTGGGATGAGGTGTTAAACCGATTGCACCTCTATTTGTATTGAAGAATGAGATGATGTCACAGGGTTAATGAGATTGACAGGATTAATGAGATCCACAGGGTTAATGATGAAAGTTTGATTCCCCCTTGTGAGGGCATTTAGAGTTAGTGGACAGAGTTTCAGAATGGGAAGTTACCTGGTTCTGTGAGGCAAAGGCTTGACTTGCTTCACCAATGCTGCCTCACAATCCTGTCCCAACCATCAGCTCCCGGCTCCTCTGGCTTCCTCCTACATCCTCACCACTCTCAGGATGGGTGGTTAATGGTTACTGTAAATGACCTCTGCTGCTTAAGTCAGTGGTGGAATCTGGGGGGTGCTGATTGGGGGGGGGGGGGGGGGGTGGGGAGGTGGGAGATTAAAATGGAACTGGTGTGGTGTTGGCAGTGACGGGAAGGGTCCACAACTCCATCCACCTCTGTATCATCTACAAATTAACTAATCCACTCACCTACTATTTCTTCCGTCATTTATATACAGTAAAATTCCAGTTATCCAGAATTCAAACAACCCGGAGCATCAAGCAACTGGCAAAACAATTGCAGAAAATAAATTGGTAAAAAATACAAAAGTGTAAAATTGGCTAGCTGTTAGTTTGCCAATCCACACAATCTCAAGCAACTGGATCATTCACTAATCCAGCATCTACCAATCCCCCTATAGATGGCAGATACCAGGAGTTTTTAACTGTACATCACAAACAACAGAGTCCCAACGTTGATCCCCATGGAACACCACTGGTCACTGGCATCCAGCCTGAATAAAACCCTCCTACCTGGAATCTTGGAAATTATAGATCAGTGAATCTTGTGTTAGTGGTGGGCAAACTACTGGAGAGGATTCTTAGTTTTAATTTATTTTAATTGAGAGATAGAGCACAGTAACGGGCCCTTCCAACCCAAAAGTCTATGCTGGCCCAAAACACCCCATGCAAATTTGGAACGTGGGTGGAAACTGGAACACACGATGGAAACCCACGAGGAGGACATACAAACTTGTAACAGAAAGCAGCGGATTCAAACCTAGATGCTGGCGCTGTAATAGTGTTGTTTTACCTGCTACGTTACTCCTGCTGCCCCAGGAACAAAATTTAACGAGCCTTTGGAAAAGCATAGTATTATTAAATATAGTCAGTTTGGCTTTGTGAGGGCAGGTAGTATCTCACAAGCCTAATGTAGCTTCCTGAGGAGATGACTAAGAAATTGGTGACGGTAGGACTGTGAATGCGGTGTGCACTTTATATGGATTTTAGTAAGGTGTTTGACAAGGTTCCACGTGTTAGGCCCAGAAAGTCATGAGACATGGGATTCATGGACATTTGGCTGCATGGATTTGGAATTGGCTTGCCTGCAGAGAGCAGAGGGTGTAGTAGATGGGACATATTCTACCCGAGGTGGACACCTCTGCAGGGATCTGTTCTGTGACTTGAACAGAAAAGTGGAGGAGTGGGTCAGTAAGTTTGTAGATGAGTTGAAGCTTGGAGGTGTTGTGGACAGCATACTGTAGAAGCTTGCGGTAGATTACAATGGGATATAAACAGAATGCAGAGTTGGATGGAAAAGTGGCAGTTGGCGTTCAATCCGGGATCAGGGCAAAGTGATGCACTTTGGATGGTGGATCAAAATGGTTAATGGCTAGATATTTAGCAATGTGGAGGATCAGAAGGATCTTGTGGTCCAAGTGCATCAGTCCTTCAAGGTTGTGCCCAAGTTGGTTAAGTAGGAGTATGGTGCGCTGGCTTTTATTCATCAGGGATCCGAGTTCAAGAGCTGTGAAGTAATGTTGCAGCTCTAGTATTTTCAAATCTGTTTGCCTTATTGTAGGAAGGACATGGAAGTGTTAGAGATGGTATAGAGGAGATTTATCAGGGTGTTGCCTGGATTGAGGAAGCAACACTGGGCGAGCTAGGTCCTTTCTTTTTGGAGGAATAGTGGATGAGAGGTGACTTAATGGGGGTGTACGAGATTATGAGAAGCATTGACAGTCAGCACCTTTTTTCCAGTTTGGCATGGCCCATTCCTGAGGTCACCTGTTTAAGGTGATTGGAGAAAAATTTAGGGGAGACGTCAGACACCCACCACAGGGTGGTGGGTATCTGGAATGCATTGCTGGAAGTGGTGCTAAAGGCTGGTACAATACGGACATTTAAAAGAGTCTCAGATAGGCACCTAAATGACAGAAAAACAAAAGGGTTAGGGCAATGAGTTGGGATGGGTTTGAATGACAGTGGGATAGGTAACATGGGTTGGTACAACTTCATGGGCTGAAGGGCCCATTCTACAATGTAACATTCCATGTTCTGCAACAAGCTCAGCCCTGATATCTGAAGCTTATTGGTAAACATTGGCTTTGAAAAATTGTTGCAATAATGACTGATTGTGTTTCTTCCCGTCGTTCCTCACTTTGTCTCCTCCATTCTGAAGCTCAAGGGATCACTCTCCATGTCCGTGCTTGGTTCAGAGGTGCCCGACTCTCTCCTGGTGTGGCTGATTGTTGACTCCACGGGTTCTTTGCCTGGCATGGCAGCCATCTCGTCTCCATCCTCCAAAGCCTGAGTGAGCTCCTCCTCTGTCACTGCTACAAAACAATTGTCAACCAAATAATTTGAGTTTTATTTCTGCAGGGCATTGAACTCTTCATTTTCTCTCAACCTCAAGCAACAAGAAGTTTCCAAACTAATGCTGAAATTGTCCGGGTTTCATCTCAAGTCACCAAAAATTGCCTCGAGTGTTTAGATAAGTAGTAGGATCTGAGGAAAGTTGATGTGGGGAGAATGCAGGATGGGTAGTTAATGATCTCCCTGGGTTCATTGAGCCAAAGGGGACTTTCAGTAACACCTTCACCCAGGAACTTTGATAGCACATGCAAAGGATGGAATTATTTCAATACACGCTACTTGTTTTGCAGCTCAGCATATTTTGAGGATGTGATTAAATTTTGCCAGGGTTACTCCAAATTTTGAAATTGTTTCATCAGTTTATATCACTAGGTCATTAAGAGAGAGACCTAGAGCTGATGCAGACTCTTGACCCATTAACATCAACGATTCCTTTCCCCGCCACCACCCCCCCCCCCCACCCCTCCCCACAGGTGCTGCTCAGCCTGTTGCACACAGCATCTTTTTCTGTTTTTCCTCACCTCTGTGGTCATCACTTTTAGCAGAAGCTCTGAGCCGTGAATAATGCTAGTCAGGTCAGCAAATGGAGGGAGTACATGGAAGGTAGTGGCTCAGCCAAGTCAATCTGATGGGGAGGACCAGCCGGGCCAGGTTAATGTCCATAATGGGACTGATGGGTTGGGGTGTTTATTTAAATATTATGTATCACTCTGCCAGAAGTGAAGTGCACAACCTTTAGGTACATTTGAGGTTAATTGAAAATGATTAAGCACCACAATGAAGTCAACCAAACATCATCAATGACTCTTTACATCAAATAAAGCAGTTTGCCTTCACCTTGTTTAAAGTTCTGTTCAGTTAATTGCGGTTAGTAAAGCTGCACATAAAATCGGCAAATAGTAAATTAACTTATTTGAACAAGCTACACATCTTGTGTAAATATAAATTTTAAAAATATATATGAGACTATTTAAAAATATGTGTGCTCAATGAAATGAAACAGCCCAAATAAATAAAATGGTTCTTTATGTAAAAAGAAAACAATTTATATTTACTCATTAGTTAATTGCAGTTAAGTTGAACATGATAAATCTGCCACAGCATAATGGCTAAGATAAATTCACTTAAATGACTGTGAATTAATACATGAAACTACGATGTTGTGGCCATTATAGAAACTTGGTTGAAAGGGACTAGGAGCTCAACATTCCAGACTTGATCGAGATGGACTTCAGTAAAGCATTTGACAAGAACCCTCATGGCTGGCTGGTCTAGAAGATTAAGGCTTGTGATGACTTAGCAGATTGTATTCAAAATTGACTTGACCATTTAAGGTGTGTGGCTCTGCAGAAGTTCTGGGACTGATGGTATTTCACAAGGATCAGGGCTGGATATGTGGATGAAAATGTCAGTGGGCTGATAAGGAAGTCTGCAGACAAAATTGGTGGTAGTGTGGCAACTGAAGAAGGCTTTCAAAGGATACAGGAGGATGGAAACTGGTTGGAAATATGGGTGGAGAAACAGCAAATATAGTTTAATCCAAACAAAGGTGAGGTGTTGCACTTAGGTCAAATGCAAGAGGAAAGTATGGTAAACAGCAGGATTCAAGGGGAACTGATCTCAGGGAGATCAGAGATCTCAGGGTGATCAGAGATCTTTGGGTGTATCACTGATCTCGGGGTGATCAGAGATCTTGGGGTGCATCACTGATCTTGGGGTGATCAGAGATCTTGGGGTGCATACACACTGAATGTGGCAGGACAGGTGGATAAGATAGTAAAGAAGGTGTTTGGCATGCTTTCCTTCATTGATAGGGGCATTGTGTACAAGTCAGTAAGTCGCATTATGGCTCTGTAAAACCTTGGTAGATCAGACCTGGAGTATTGTGGGCAGGAAGGACATGAAGGCTTTGGAGCAGGTGCAGAGAAGTTCACCAGGAAGAGAAACACAAAAGCTGCAGATGTGGACAGTCAACATTTCATTTCTAAATCCCTTGTCAAGACTAATGTTAGAGGTAAAATTAAAGATGTAAAGGGGGAAATGAACTACGGAAGGGACCCTGATATGATAAGAGTATAGAATAGAAGGTGTGGGCAGTGGAGAGAGCTGGCTAGAGGGAGAAACGATTAGAATGGTACGGTTAGCGTGGTGGTTAGTGCAACACTGTTACAGCACCAGCGTTCAAATCCAGTGCTGACTGTAAAAGTTTGTACGTTCTCCCCGCATCTGTGTGGGTTTCCTCCAGATGCTCCAGTTTCCTCCCACCCTTTAAAATGTTCCGGGGTTGTAGGTCAATTGGGTGTAATTGGACAGCATGGGCTCGTGGGCCGAAAGGGCCTGTTACCGTGCTATAGGTCTAAATTAAGAAGGGTGGGAGAAAAGAAGTTAGGGAGAAAAAAAAAGACAGGAATAGGTAAAGAGATGGGAACAGTGGGGGTTACCTAAAATTAGAGAAATCATTGTTCTCGCTGTTTGGTCTAAAGCTGCCTTACCATGGCAGGCCTGTCCTTGACCTCATTGTTGGGGCAAGGCTCAATGTAAACTTGAGGAACAATACATCATATTGCTCCTGGATAGTCTTAAACCTCCCTCTCCAACTTTTCACCGCCCATACCTTCTGTCCTACACTCTCACCTCTGGGGCCCCTTCCCTAACTTTTTCCCCCCCTTTATACAGTAAAACCCCTGGTATCTGGCACCTATGGGGATTGGTAGGTGGCAGGATCATTTTCCGGTTGCTTGAGATTGCGTGCTGCCTGATTGGTGAACTAATGGCGAGGCACCCCAATTGTGAACTTACCTATTTATTTTTCACAATATTTTTGCTGGTTCCTTGAATTCCAGATAGCAGAGGTTTTACTGTACATGTAACTTCACCTCTCCCATTAGTCTTGACAAAGGGTTCAGACCCAAAAGGCTGACTGACCATTGTCTCCTCATGGATGCTGCCTGACCTGCTGAGTTCCTCCACAACTCTTTGTTCACCAAAATGTTGCTTGGATTAGAGAGCATGAGCGACAAGGAGAGGATGGATACATTTAAATTATTTTCTCTGGTTCAGAGCTGGAGGGGAGATGTGTTGGAAGTTTATAAACTCATTAGAGACAGCAGATGATTATTTTTCTCCCCCCAGAGTGGAAATGTCAAATACGAGAAAGTATAGCTTTAAGGATAGAGACGGAGAGTTTAAAGGAAAAAATGAAAAACACAAACCTGGAGAAACAGCAGGTCAAACAGTGTACTTTATGTAGCAAAGATAGATACATAGCCAACATTTCAGACTTGAGCCCTTCATCAAGGGGGCTCAAGCCCAAAACGATGGTTATGCATCTTTATCTTTGCTATATGAAGTACATAGTTTGACCTGCTATATTTCTCCAGGTTTGTGTTTTTACTTCATTCACAGTGACTATTCAGACTTTTGAGTTTTACGAGAGTTTAAAGGAGATGATTGAGGCAAGTTGTATTCCTGATAAGTGTCTAGAATACCCTGCCCTGAAGGGTGGGTGGGAGCAGCATGGAAGTAGATATGATAGTTGACTTTTTTAAGAAGCACTTAGATACACAAATAGGCAAGAAATAGAGGGAATAAGGATCATGTGCAGGCAGGTGGGATGAATTTAGTTGGGCATCATGGGCAGCATGAATGTCGTGGACTGAAGGGAGTGTTCCTGAACTGAACTGCTCTTTGCTTTCTATGTTTCCCCATTTGTGGAGAATGTTATGAACCCAGCATCTACAAGTTTTGCTCGCAAATTGATCCAGTGAAATGGTGACTCTGTACCTTGGTTGTCCAACTTCTGCAGTTGCGGCAAGTTCCGAAGAACTGTCATTCGATATTTGTGCAGATCTGTCCCACAGCAAGGGTTTTCAGACAACCACAGTACTCTTAGCCGGTGTAGTCCCTTGAGGTAGCATATCTCCATGAGATTTTGAATGTTGTTCTTCCTGAGATAAAGCTCACTGATGTTCTGACAGTATTGGAAGTCCACCAATGAAGAGATATTGTTCACACTTCACAAACAAATACACAAGACAAAACATATTCAGTCCATTGCAGCCAACAAGAATTGCCCAATCAATAGTATTGGCCCTTGTCCATTAACTCTCAACTTTGCAATGGTTTCAATAGCTATAGTCACGTGGCTTCACGATAACTGGAGCTACTGCTGTAACTGTGACGGAGGGGCATCACTATCAAGCTTGGTTGTCATGTTTATACTCCATGACAATGAACCCAGCGTTTATGCTCCTAGATCACAATTACTCAATTAAAAACGTACAGAAATACTGGAGGAAACATTTAGCCAAGCGTCTAATTTTGTTACTCTGGAAGTCTGATAGAGGTCCCTCTACTACATAATTAATTAAGGATATTGGTTTCTTTATTAGAAAATCAAATTAAGAGGGTACACCAGGAAATCTTTCCACAAATGCATTATGCGTTTATCTCTGAATTATGAGTGCTTTCAGAGCAGAAGACCAACTGTGAGACGGTTGTACCAGTACAATAAATAACACCGTCAGCAAAGGTGCCATGATGGTGAGGGAGTGGAGGGTCTGGGTGTGTTTCTCAGGGTGTGCATGTGTGTTGGTTTTTTCAGTTTAAAAAAAGAAAATAGGAGGACAATTTACATCTGTATAATGTGTCCAAAGTTGTTTTTCATGCTCAATTAATACATTTTGAAAAAAAACGAAATGTTGAAGGAACTCACCTGGTCTCGCAGCGCCCATAGGAGGTAAAGACGTTTACTGACATTTCGGGCCTGAGCCCTTATTCAAGAACAGGAAGGCACGAGAAGAAATAGACTGGCTGGGGGAGGAGTACAGACCAACTGAAGGTGTTAATTGGATATGACAAGAGGAGAGTTGAGAATTGATTTTGACTCTGTGAAAGGAGACAGAGTGAGAGAAAAGCAACCGGGGTATGAAGATTGGGGGGGGGGGGGAGGGGGGGAGTGGTTTAATGGAAACCAGAGAAGCCGATGTCAATGCCATTTGGTTGGAGGGTGCCCAGATGGAAGATGAGGTGTTGTTCCTCCAATTTGCAGGTTGTCCCAGTCTGGCAATTACTCAATTACCCAGAAGAATGCCTCAGTCACAAAACTGATAAACCACATTGAATGCCTTTTTGTCAAAACAGAAGTTCAGCTGCAGTCAGTGGAATCTTCTTGTTTCAGGAGACAGTCCACTCAAGTAGCCAAGAGACATAGAAGAAAGAAGCAGTGAATTATGAGGACATGCCCAGAGATGATCGAGGTGGTGACCTGGAGGGTGCTGTAGGACAGAAAGATAGAAGGGTATAGGTAGATAGTTCCCTGAAAGAGGCAACTCAGATGGATACAGTGTTAAAGAAAGTGTTTGATACACTGCCCTTTAAATAGGTTGGTTGGAGAACACAAGTTGGTAACTTTTGATTTCACTGGCTTTGGAGATGGTGCAGAGGAGGTTCACTGGGTTGATTCCAGAGGGGTTAGCCCATGAGGAGAGATTGAGTCATCTGGGACTGTACTCGCTGGAATTTAAAAGATTGAGAAGGGATGGATGTGAGAGTGATCTGGCTGTCACCCCATTGATCGCTAGGGGTGATTCAGATGATCTGGCTGGCTAGGCGGGTGTCTCCTGTCCCTTCACAGCTCCATGTGCGACCCTCTATTGCTCATGGGACGAAAGGGCCTGTTACTGTTCTGTATTTCTAAATTAAAATTTTTACACCATCAATCCCACTGGTGGAAGTGTACAACGCCATCAATCCCACTGCTGGGAGTGTAAAAAAACACAATCAATTCCACTGCTGGGAGTGTACAACACGCCATCAATCCCACTGCTGGGAGTGTACAACACGCCATCAATCCCACTGGTGGGAGTGTACAACACGCCATCAATTCCACTGCTGGGAGTGTACAACACGCCATCAATCCCACTGCTGGGAGTGTACAACACGCCATCAATCCCACTGGTGGGAGTGTACAACACGCCATCAATTCCACTGCTGGGAGTGTACAACACGCCATCAATCCCACTGCTGGGAGTGTACAACACGCCATCAATCCCACTGGTGGGAGTGTACAACACGCCATCAATCACACATTTTTCCCTTTTCACCAGCTTTTTAATCCAGGACCCTTGCCTGCATGTTGCTCACACCTTGAGGAAGGGCTCAGGCCTGAAACACCGGTTATATATCTTTACCTCTGATAAATGCTGCGAGACTGGGTGAGTTCCTCCAGTATTTCTGTTTTTTTACAGAGAGACTTCAACATGGACAGCACCAGAGACCAGCTCTTAACTGCTTGCTAGGTCCTTAGACTGGCTGTACAGGAACACAATCCTTTATCCAGACTTCTAAAATCCGGAAAGCTCCAAAATCCTTCAAGTTGGGAGACAGATGGCAGCGCGAGTCAGGTGGGCGAGAGACCGGCAGCACGAGTCGGGCGGGCAAGGGGTAGAGACCGGCAGCGCAGGTCGGGAGGGCAAGGGGGAGAGACTGGCAGTGCGAGTCGAGCGGGTGAGAGATGGCAGACCGGCAGCGCGAGTCAGGCAGGTGGGGGGGGGGTGACCGGCAGCACCAGTCGGGCGGGGAGAACCGTCAGCGCGAGTCAGGCAGGTGAGGTGGGGGGGAGACGGCAGTGTGATTGGAAGGGGGTGGGGGTGGATACGGCAGCACAATTCGGGTGGGCTTAAATCTGGCTTTCCGAAATCCGGAAAAATCTGAAATTTGGAACACACTGTTTCCTAAGGGTTCCGGATAAAGGATTGTGTGCCTGTACTATCTCAAAGCACAAGCAGCTTAGAGAATCGTATTGTAGCGATGAAACAAAGTGATTAAAAAAAAGAGTATTATAGGAATTAAACTACAGTCATGAGTCGCTTAACTTCCATGATACGTTCTGTGAAATTGAGCATTATGCGATTTGAACATTGTGCGAATACCACATTATAGTAACATAGATGTTAATTGTGACCATCAAGACATATGTATTATAGGTTATATCTGTACTGAACCATTATACGCCTGGCAGCGCAATCGCTGCTTTGTATACAAGAGACATGAGATACACGTGTTGGTGTGGGAAGCCGCTACGTTCTGTTCTCCAATCGGGATTTCTGAACTCTATTGTAACCTAATGGGACCACGAACGTATTTGCAGTCGGACGTTGCCCAAACGGATGTTATATGGCGCATGACTATATTGTTAAACCAGAACTAAGATAAGATAGAAAACTAGCTAGCTAGAGGTGATGGATGCAATGAACTTTCTGCAAGTTAAACAGTAGAGTGTTGGAAGACCTCAAGAGAGAGTAGAATAAGTGGCAAGTTGGAATAGTCAAGTGGAGAGGCGAGGGAAAACAAAGTGTGACTGCCAACAGCTAATTGTATCAATAAGGTGCCAATATCAAAATATCAATTCTGCCTGACATCAACTGAAAATAGAACTTATTTGCCCTTGGAAAATTAAGTGATACAACCTATTTAATTGATCATACATTGCACGATAGGATGACACAGAAGTTGGTGCCGTCACCTTCCATCTCCAAAAGCCCCGGTTCACCCTTGACCTCCATTTACCTGCATTGGGGCCGCATCTTTCTACTCCTTTCCTATACAAATATCCGGCCAAATGCCGTTTAAGTATTGCAGTTATATCTGCCAAGAAGTTCATTTCATGCAACCACTACCCTCTGTGAAATACTTACCCCTCAGATCATCTAAAGATTTCACCCCCCTCGCCTCAAACCTGTGCCCCCTAGTTTTAGACTGCCTTATCCTGGAAGAAATGTTTTAGAATACTGCAGCACAAAAACAGGCACTTTGGCCAAGGTAGGTCATGTGAACCACTATTCTGTCTAGTCCCACTAACCTGCACCTAGACCATATAACCTCCATTCTCCTCCCATCCACGTACCTATCCAAATTTTTCTTAAATGTCAAAATTCACCACTTCAGCTGACAGCTCAATCCACACTTCTCCTTGTGAAGAAGGTCCCCTTTAAAATTTTCCCCTTTCACCCTTAACCCATGTCCTCTAGAATTAGATGGAGTCGATCAGTAGAGGAATGTTTTATATGACACCCCATGTCAATGCCAATCTAATTGCCCATATATAAAAATCCCATGTGCCAGCATTAGGCCATTTGAAGTCCTGCCTATTCACTTGCCTGTCTAAATGTTTCTCAAAAAGAGTAAATGTATTGGATTCAACTATCCCCTCCAGCAGCACATCTCACATATCAATCATCCTCTGTACAAAACCTTCCACTCAGATTTCCTTTAAAGCTCCTTCCACAGGAAAAAAGATTACCCAGATTACTACAGGAAATGAGGGAAGAGATGATCTTTGCAACCTTCCTGGCCATAGGAGAGGTACCGGAGGACCAGCGAATGACAAGTATAGTCCCCTCATTTAAGAAAGGTAAGAGGAAGATTAGGCCAGTGAGTCTTAGGTCAGTGGTGGGCAAACTATTGAGGAGGAGTTACAACATTTGGAGAAGCATAGTTTTCTTTGAGATAATCAGCATGGCTTTGTGAGAGGCAGATCATGCCTTAAGGGCCCAATTGAGTTTTTCAAGAAGGTGACAAAATAAATTGATGAAGCTAATGTGGTGCATGTAGATTTTATCAAGGCATTTGACAAGGTCCCCCACAATAGGCTCATTCAAAAGTCATGAGGCATAGGACTCAAGGAACTTGGGCTTCTTGGATTTGAAATTGGCTTGCCTGCAGCAAGTAGTAGCAGATGGAACGTATTCTGGCTGGAGGTCAATGTTTAATGGAGTTCTGCAGAGATCTGCTCTTTGTGATTTTTATAAATGATTTGGATGAAGAATTGGAGAGGGTGCATCAATAGGTTAACAGATGATACAAAGGCTGGAGGTGTGGATATTTTAGAAGGTTGTCAAAGGTTACACAACAGGATATAGACAGGATGCAGAGTTGGGTGGAGAAGTGGCAGATGTTCAATCTGGATAAGTATGAAGTGATGCAAGTAACATCAAGTGCCAATCTATACAAATCCCATTTACCAGTACATAGACTCAAGTTGGTCTATATAGCCTTGGCAATTCAAACGCTTGTCTACAAGCAGAATGCAAGATACCAATCTCCACAACTGAGAAAGAAATACAAAAGTGTCATTATTCCAGAAGTCCATAACCTAATTTCTGGTTAGGATGGCACGGTTAGCATAGTGGATAGCACAACGCCATTACAGCAACAGCGATCTGAGTTC
This sequence comes from Narcine bancroftii, assembly GCF_036971445.1. NCBI lineage: Eukaryota > Metazoa > Chordata > Chondrichthyes > Torpediniformes > Narcinidae > Narcine > Narcine bancroftii. The sequence goes on from NC_091471.1 coordinate 250,492,432, forward strand.
CATAGGGTGTTTGTATTCTACCCATGTCCACATGCGTTTCCTCCAGGTGCCTCCCACCCGTCAAAAACGGACGGGGTTTGTAGGTTAATTGGTATACTTGGGCGGCACAGGTTTGTGCACCAGAAGGGCCAGTTACCGTGCTGTATCCCCACATTTAAAATAAAAATTGATACATTTTGGAAGGTTGAACTTGAAAGCAAAGTATGTGGTTAATGGCATGCTTCTTAACAGTGTGGAGGAACAGTGGGATCTTGTGGGCCACAGATCCCTCAACGTTGCTCTGCAAGTTGATAGTGTAGTTAAGGTGGTGTATGGTTTTCTGGCCTTCATTAGTTGGGAGATTGAGTTCAGTAGCAGTGAGGTATGCTTGGTTCTATAAAATTCTGGTTAGATCTCACTTGGTTCAGGTCACTTCATTACAAGAAGGATGTAAGCCAGTAGTTCTCAACCATTTTTTTATATTCCACTCACATACCACCTGAGGGGTGCCATAGGTGCTCTGTGGTTAGGAAGGGATTATTTCAGGAGGTATGTGAGTGGAAATGAAAAGGGTTGAGATGTTTTAGAGAGGGTGCATGAGAGATTTACCTGGATGTGGTCTGGATGGAAGAACATGAAGCAAAGTTGACAGGTTTTTTTTCTTTGGAGTGATGAAGGATGAGAGGTGACTTGATTGAGGTGTACGAGAAGTTTGGATCAGGTGGACAGACTGGACCTTTTCCATCAGTAAATACCAGTGGACATCTGTTAAAGTGAGTGGAGGAAAATGTATGAGAGATGTCAGAGGCAAGTTTTTTTTTAAAATATAAGGAGTGGTGAGGGTCTGGAATGCACTGCTGGGGGTGGGGGGTGGTTGTGGTGGAGGCTGAAATTTTAAAAGATTCTTCGATAGACACATGGATTTAAGAAAAATAGAGGGTTCTGGTTGTGAAGCAGGGAAGAATTAGACTGTTGTGGCACACGTTTCCAAGAGGTTGGCACAACATTGTGGGCTGAATGGCCTGCACTTATGCTGTAACGTTCTTTCTTTTTAAAATATTTTTATTAATATTTTACAATAGAAAAGTATGAAATGTGCTACAAGACCAAGAAGATAAAAGAAAGCTACAAAAAAGATCGTAAGTAAAAGTTCCAAAACGCAATATGATCAATAAAATAGAGGATAACAAAAGGAAATAAATTTCAAATCTCCTTCCCCTAGACCAGGTTGAAGGTTAACGTTCATAAATCTAAGTGGCACAATCCTAGAGTGGGACAACACCATGCTAAAATTCCACATTTTTAACACTAAATCTCAAGGTTATGGCAGTAGTCCATGAACACGCCCCATATCATTTAGAATTTACTATTTGAATCATTGATTGCATGTCTAATTTTTTCCAAATTTAAACAAGACATTGGTCATTGTTGTGCTGTATGTGTAAAACGGCACACATCATCTCTTCTGTGGCACAAGTGAGCTCAAATTTAGATAATCTCCATTTGCAGTAATGTGTTGTCAGTCATTTCTGTCACGCAGGGCACGAGATAAGGAACAGGAAGAACAAGAATTTGATTTTTATCTTCCTGAGCTCCCAGCTATGACCCCAGAAAACAATGGCAATACTAGAAAGTTCCCAACCTCTGACAGGATTTAATCATTTGCAGGTGTTAATCATTACCATTATCATTTCCAATTCATCCACATCTGATCACTCTTACCTTAAGGTAATCACTTCTATGTTCGGCATATCCCGTAAAACAGACAGCTGTTGAATAAAAACATTAGCTCGATGTTAGTGAGCATTGTAACCTTCCATTTCATTGCTAAATGCAGAAGAAATTGCTTCACTCAAGCTTGAAATGGCCTAAAAAGTTAGAATTTACAGGTACAGGTTTGTCAGGTTATTATTTTCAAAATTCCATTATTGTCATGCAATAAAAACAGGGCAATATTTGCTTTCATCTGCTGTAAGGCAGCAGATTCACCATTGGCAAAAATTGCTGAAGCGCCTCGTACAAGCAGAGAAAAAGAAACAGAGACCCCGAGTGTCCGTGGATTCACCTCCTGCAGCTACATAAGAGTCCAGTCCAAACCATCAGCAGCCTGAGCTCCAGATCCGAACCTCTGACACGATGAGGAACCCCTTCAATGCACTTGGCACCCTCTTGATACCTAGTACCCATTCAGCCAGTCTCGAGCCAGTCTCCACGAGTCTGCTGAATCTGTTTACTGTTGAATCCCTTGACTGCAGTCACCAACAGCCTGCAGCCTGTGTGGGTTCCTCTCCTCTTTTTTTTAAGGACTCTGACTTGTGCACTTTATTGATTTTTAAAAATCTATCTCTGAATTGCAGAGTCAGTTTGTTTAGATGTCTTTATTTGTTTTTTTTTAATTTTTTATTTTTCACACCATAAACCACATTGACCAAGATACATACATTTTCCTTTTCAAATATATAGTCATTTTCTCCCCCCCTCCTCCCATCCCACCCTCCCTACCTCCCCCCCAATTCATTTAAAGTATAAAATCTAAGATACATTAAACCAGTCAAACAATGTTGTCATTCAATAAAAATAAAAAGAAATTCCACTGAGTCAATTCTTTTCATTTCCTTCTCCTTTCATTAATTTAGGTGGTAGATGTCCCCGGTAGGTTTTCTCTATTGTGTTTCATGTATGGCTCCCATATTTGTTCAAATATTTCAATATTATTTCTTAAATTATATGTTATTTTTTCTAATGGAATACATTTATTCATTTCTATATACCATTGTTGTATTCTCAAATTATCTTCCAATTTCCAGGTTGACATAATACATTTTTTTGCTACGGCAAGAGCTATCTTAACAAATCTTTTTTGTGCACCATCCAAATCAAGTCCAAATTCTTTGTTTTTTATGTTACTTAGGAGGAAGATCTCTGTGTTTTTTGGTATATTGTTTTCTGTAATTTTATTTAATATCTTGTTTAGATCTTCCCAAAATTTTTCTACTCTCACATGTCCAGATTGCATGAATTGTTGTTCCCATTTCTTTTTTACAATGAAAACATCTGTCAGATACTGTTGGGTCCCATTTATTTAACTTTTGAGGTGTAATGTATAGCCTGTGTATCCAGTTATATTGTATCATACGTAACCTTGTATTTATTGTATTTCTCATCGTTCCAGAGCATAACTTCTCCCATGTTTCCTTCTTTATCTTTATATTTAAATCTTGTTCCCATTTTTGTTTAGTTTTACCATTTGTTTCCTCATTCTCCTTTTCTTGCAGTTTAATATACATATTTGTTATAAATCTTTTGATTATCATTGTATCTGTAATCACATATTCAAAGTTACTTCCCTCCGTTAACCTCAGACTGCTTCCTAATTTGTCCTTCAAGTAGGACTGTATCTTGAGTTATATTATATTTATCCTTCATTTGTTCAAAGGATAATAATCTATTTCCTGAAAAACAATTTTCTATTCTTTTGATCCCTTTTTTCTCCCATTCTCTAAAGGAAAGGTTATCTATTGTAAAAGGGAGTAACTGATTTTGCGTCATTATTAGTTTTGGTAATTGGTAATTTGTTTTATTCCTTTCTACATGAATCTTCTTCCAAATATTGAGCAGATGATGTAATACTGGAGAACTCCTACATAGTACCAATTTTTCATCCCATTTATATAATATGTGTTCAGGTATCTTTTCCCCTATTTTATCTAGTTCTAATCTAGTCCAATCTGGCTTTTCCCTTGTTTGATAAAAATCTGATAGGTATCTTAATTGTGCGGCTCTATAATAATTTTTAAAGTTTGGCAGTTGTAAGCCTCCTTGTTTATACCATTCTGTTAATTTATCTAGTGCTATCCTTGGTTTCCCCCCTTTCCATAAAAATTTCCTTATTATTTTCTTTAACTCCTGTTAAAGAATTTAACAGAATTTCTCTGTCAAGTGTATTCGCAATGCCTGAAATAGGTATAGTATCCTTGGGAAAATGTTCATTTTAATACAGTTTATCCTTCCTAATAGTGTTAGTGGTAAATCTTTCCAATGCTCTAAATCGCCCTGTAATTTTTTCATTACAGCTGCCATGCTAGAATTTTGTGCGTTTTTTTCCCCTAGTTCATAATATTTCTGTTTCGTCTTCATTATGTTCTTCTCCACCTTATATGTTTGTAGTGTTTCATATTTTAATTTTTTATCTGCCAATTCTCTTCTTTTAGTTGTATCTTCCTTCATTGCTAATTCTTTCATATATAATTGAGTTTATATAGATGGCCGAGATTTTTATTTATTTGTATATCTAGGTATCGGGGCCCCGATACGGGCAGGAGCAAGGGGGAGGCGGCGGCCCCAGTCCGGGCACAGGGAGAGCAGCGGCGGCCCCGGCCCCGGTCCGGGCGAAGGGTAGACGGCGGCGGCCCCGATACGGGCAGGAGCAAGGGGGAGACGGCGGCCTCGGTCGAGTGAGGCAGACGGAGGCCCCGGTCCGGGCAGGGAGTGGGAGGCGGTGGCCCCAGTCCAGGCACAGGGTGAACTGCGGCGGCCTCGGCCCCGGTCCGGGCAGTATGGACCGACCTAGGAGGGGAGGCAGGCCCCTCCAGCCCGGGTAAGAAACCTGCATAGGAGAAGGCCACTCCGATATAAAACCTACGACCCAAGGACCTCGCTGCCACGTCCCAGCTTGCTTGGCCACGGCACACGAACCATGGGTGTAAAGGGTGGGGCCAGTACTGCGCGCACTGCACTCCACCTAAAAGCTCCTTTGCGCAGGCCCGAGGACAGGTCCACGTCCTCCCCCTCCACGTCCTCCCCCTCCACGTCCTCCCCCTCCACGTCCTCCCCCTCCACGTCCTCCCCCTCCACGTCCTCCCCCTCCACGTCCTCCCCCTCCACGTCCTCCCCCTCCACGTCCTCCCCCTCCACGTCCTCCCCCTCCACGTCCTCCCCCTCCACGTCCTCCCCCTCCACGTCCTCCCCCTCCACGTCCTCCCCCTCAAAAGATGCTCACAAACTCAAGCTAGCATGCTGGAACATCAGAACCATGCTAGACAAGACTGACAGCCATCGACCTGAACGTCGGTCTGCCCTCATTGCACATGAACTCCTCAGACTTGACATCGACATAGCCGCTCTCAGTGAAGTCCGCCTGGCAGATGTAGGCAGCTTCCAAGAACGCGGCGCGGGCTACACACTCTACTGGTCTGGCAAGCCTTCGGATGAACGACGCCTATCTGGTGTAGGCTTCATGGTCAAGAGCTTCATTGCCTCCAAACTCGAAAACCTTCCGACAGGCCTCTCGGACCGAATCATGTCCATGCGACTCCCACTTCAAAACAAGCGTCACATCACCCTCATCAGTGTCTATGCTCCAACCCTCCAGGCGGAACCAGCAGAAAAGAACAAGTTCTACACCGACCTGCGCAACCTCATCCAACGTACCCCTACAGCCGACAAGGTTGTCATCCTGGGCGACTTCAACGCTCGTGTCGGCAAAGACTCAGAAACCTGGCCAGGAATCCTGGGCAAGCATGGCGTCGGCAAGTGCAACGACAATGGGCGCCTCCTGTTGGAGCTCTGCGCAGAACAGCGGCTTGTCATTACAAACACCCTTTTTCAGCAGAGGGACAGCCTTAAGACCACCTGGATGCATCCCCGATCCAAACACTGGCTCCTCCTGGACTACATCCTGGTGCGAGAAAGTGACAAACAAGATGTGCTCCACACCAGGGTCATGCCTAGCGCGGAATGCCACACTGACCACCGGCTGGTTCGCTGCAAGCTCAACCTTCACTTCAAGCCAAAGCCCAGGAACAATAAAGCCCCCAGAAAGAGGTTCAATGTTGGAAAACTGCAGTCAGAAGAAGCGAGAGGAAACTTCCAGGCAAACCTCAAAGCAAAGCTCGACGTTGCAACCCGCCTCACGGACCCGTCCCCTGAAACCCTCTGGGATCAGTTGAAGACTACCATACTGCAATCCACTGAAGAGGTACTGGGCTTCTCCTCCAGGAAAAACAAGGACTGGTTTGACGAAAACAGCCAGGAAATCCAGGAGCTGCTGGCAAAGAAGCGAGCTGCCCACCAGGCTCACCTTACAAAGTCGTCCTGTCCAGAGAAGAAACAAGCCTTCCGTCGCGCATGCAGCCATCTTCAGCGCAAACTCCGGGAGATCCAAAATGAGTGGTGGACTAGCCTCGCCAAACGAACACAGCTCAGCGCGGACATTGGCGACTTCAGGGGTTTCTACGAGGCTCTAAAGGCTGTGTACGGCCCCTCACCCCAAGTCCAAAGCCCGCTGCGCAGCTCAGACGGCAAAGTCCTCCTCAGCGACAAGATCTCCATCCTCAACCGATGGTCAGAACACTTCCAATCTCTTTTCAGTACCAACCGCTCAGTCCAAGATTCCGCCCTGCTCCAGCTCCCTCAACAGCCCCTAAGGCTAGAGCTGGATGAGGTTCCCACCCTGGATGAGACATATAAGGCAATCGAACAACTGAAAAGTGGCAAAGCAGCAGGTATGGATGGAATCCCCCCAGAAGTCTGGAAGGCTGGCGGCAAAACTCTGCATGCCAAACTGCATGAGTTTTTCAAGCTTTGTTGGGACCAAGGTAAACTGCCTCAGGATCTTCGTGTTGCCACCATCATCACCCTGTACAAAAACAAAGGCGAGAAATCAGACTGCTCAAACTACAGGGGAATCACGTTGCTCTCCATTGCAGGCAAAATCTTCGCTAGGATTCTACTAAATAGAATAATACCTAGTGTCGCTGAGAATATTCTCCCAGAATCACAGTGCGGCTTTCGCGCAAACAGAGGAACCACTGACATGGTCTTTGCCCTCAGACAGCTCCAAGAAAAGTGCAGAGAACAAAACAAAGGACTCTACATCACCTTTGTTGACCTCACCAAAGCCTTCGACACCGTGAGCAGGAAAGGGCTTTGGCAAATACTAGAGCGCATCGGATGTCCCCCAAAGTTCCTCAACATGATTATCCAACTGCACGAAAACCAACAAGGTCGGGTCAGATACAGCAATGAGCTCTCTGAACCCTTCTCCATTAACAATGGCGTGAAGCAAGGCTGTGTTCTCGCACCAACCCTCTTTTCAATCTTCTTCAGCATGATGCTGAACCAAGCCATGAAAGACCCCAACAATGAAGACGCTGTTTACATCCGGTACCGCACGGATGGCAGTCTCTTCAATCTGAGGCGCCTGCAAGCTCACACCAAGACACAAGAGAAACTTGTCCGTGAACTACTCTTTGCAGATGATGCCGCTTTAGTTGCCCATTCAGAGCCAGCTCTTCAGCGCTTGACGTCCTGCTTTGCGGAAACTGCCAAAATGTTTGGCCTGGAAGTCAGCCTGAAGAAAACTGAGGTCCTCCATCAGCCAGCTCCCCACCATGACTACCAGCCCCCCCACATCTCCATCGGGCACACAAAACTCAAAACGGTCAACCAGTTTACCTATCTCGGCTGCACCATTTCATCAGATGCAAGGATCGACAATGAGATAGACAACAGACTCGCCAAGGCAAATAGCGCCTTTGGAAGACTGCACAAAAGAGTCTGGAAAAACAACCAACTGAAAAACCTCACAAAGATAAGCGTATACAGAGCCGTTGTCATACCCACACTCCTGTTCGGCTCCGAATCATGGGTCCTCTACCGGCACCACCTACGGCTCCTAGAACGCTTCCACCAGCGTTGTCTCCGCTCCATCCTCAACATCCATTGGAGCGCTCACACCCCTAACATCGAGGTACTCGAGATGGCAGAGGTCGACAGCATCGAGTCCACGCTGCTGAAGATCCAGCTGCGCTGGATGGGTCACGTCTCCAGAATGGAGGACCATCGCCTTCCCAAGATCGTATTATATGGCGAGCTCTCCACTGGCCACCGTGACAGAGGTGCACCAAAGAAAAGGTACAAGGACTGCCTAAAGAAATCTCTTGGTGCCTGCCACATTGACCACCGCCAGTGGGCTGATAACGCCTCAAACCGTGCATCTTGGCGCCTCACAGTTTGGCGGGCAGCAGCCTCCTTTGAAGAAGACCGCAGAGCCCACCTCACTGACAAAAGGCAAAGGAGGAAAAACCCAACACCCAACCCCAACCAACCAATTTTCCCTTGCAACCGCTGCAATCGTGTCTGCCTGTCCCGCATCGGACTGGTCAGCCACAAACGAGCCTGCAGCTGACGTGGACTTTTTACCCCCTCCATAAATCTTCGTCCGCGAAGCCAAGCCAAAGATATCTAGGTATCTTATTGCTTGCATTTGCCATCTGAATGGTGATTCCTTCTTAAATTTTGAGAAATCCGCATTATTCATTGGCATTGCTTCACTTTTATTTACGTTAATCTTGTAACCCGACACTTCTCCATATTCCTTCAATTTCTTATATAATTCTTTTATTGATAGTTCTGGTTCTGTAAGTATACTATAACATCATCCACAAATAAACTGATTTTATATTCCTTGTCTTTTATTTTTATCCCTTTTATTTTATTTTCTGTTCTTATCAATTCTGCTAGTGGTTCTACAGCTAACGCGAACAATAAGGGTGATAGTGGGCATCCTTGCCTTGTTGATCTGCTTAATTTAAATTGCTTTGATATATATCCATTTACTGTCACTTTCGCCAATGGCCCCTTATATAATGCTTTAATCCAATTAATATACTTCTCTGGTAAACTGAATTTTTGCAATACTTTGAATAAATAATTCCATTCTACTCTGTCAAAGGCCTTCTCTGCGTCTAAAGCAACTGCTACTGTTGGCGCTTTACTCCCCTCTACTGCATGAATTAAGTTAATAAATTTACAAATATTGTCTGTTGTCCGTCTTTTTTTAATAAATCCAGTTTGGTCTAGATTTACCATTTTAGGTACATAATCTGCTAATCTGTTTGCTAATAGTTTAGCTATTATCTTATAATCTGTGTTAAGTAATGATATTGGTCTATATGACGCTGGTGCGAGTGGATCTTTCCCTTGCTTTGGTATTACTGTAATTATTGCTGTTTTACATGAATCTGGTAAGCTTTGTGTTTTGTCAATCTGGTTGATTACTTCCAGGAGGGGAGGAATTAATAAATCTTTAAATGTTTTATAGAATTCTATTGGGAATCCATCCTCTCCTGGTGTTTTATTATTTGGTAGTTTTTTTATTATCTCTTTTATTTCTACTATTTCAAATGGTTCTGTTAATTTATTTTGTTCCTCTATTTTTGTAATTTTGGTAATTCAATTTTAGTTAAAAATTCATCTATTTTGCCTTCTTTCCCTTAGTTTTCAGTTTGGTATAATTGTTCATAGAATTCTCTAAAGTTTTCATTAATCTCCGTTGGATTATATGTGATTTGTTTGTCTTTTTTTCCTTGATGCCAATACCATTTTCTTAGCTTGTTCTGTCTTAAGCTGCCATGCTAGAATTTTGTGCGTTTTTTTCCCCTAGTTCATAATATTTCTGTTTCGTCTTCATTATGTTCTTCTCCACCTTATATGTTTGTAGTGTTTCATATTTTATTTTTTTATCTGCCAATTCTCTTCTTTTAGTTGTATCTTCCTTCATTGCTAATTCTTTTTCTATATTTACTATTTCCCTTTCCAACTGTTCTGTTTCCTGATTGTAGTCCTTCTTCATCTTGGTTACATAACTTATTATTTGCCCTCTAATGAACGCTTTCATTGCATCCCATAGTATAAACTTATCTTTCACTGATTCCGTATTTATTTCAAAGTACATTTTAATTTGTCTTTCAATGAATTCTCTAAAATCCTGCCTTTTAAGTAGCATGGAGTTTAATCTCCATCTATACATTCTTGGAGGGATGTCCTCTAACTCTATTGTCAATATCAAGGGTGAATGGTCCGATAATATTCTAGCTTTATATTCTGTTTTTCTTACTCTATCTTGCATATGAGCTGATAACAGAAATAGGTCTATTCTTGAGTATATTTTATGTCTACCCGAATAATATGAATATTCCTTTTCCTTTGGGTGTTGTTTCCTCCATATATCCAAAAGTTGCATTTCTTGCATCGATTTAATTATAAATTTGGTTACTTTATTCTTTCTGTTAATTTTTTTCCCAGTTTTATCCATATTTGAATCCAAATTAAGGTTGAAATCCCCTCCTATTAATATGTTCCCTTGCGTATCTGCTATCTTCAAAAAATATCTTGCATAAACTTTTGATCTTCTTCGTTAGGTGAATATACATTGAGTAGATTCCAAAACTCCAAATATATCTGACATTTTATCATTACATAACTCCCTGCTGGATCTATTATTTCCTCTTCTATTTTAATTGGTACATTTTTACTGATTAATATAGCTACTCCTCTTGCTTTTGAATTATACGACGCTGCTGTTACATGTCCTACCCAATCTCTCTTTAATTTCTTATGCTCCAATTCAGTTAAATGTGTTTCTTGCACAAATGCTATATCAATTTTTTCTTTTTTCAGTAAATTTAGCAGTTTCTTCCTTTTGATTTGGTTATGTATTCCGTTAATACTTAAAGTCATATAGTTCAATGTAGCCATTTCATACTTTGTTTATCTTCCCTTTCCGTTTCTCCATCATCACCTTTCCTTCTTATCCATTTCTGCTTTCTTGTTTTGAACACTTTATAAGACAACATTTCTAAAACATCAAACATTTTCCTTATTCTCCTATTTAAAACTTCTTTAACCCCATTCTCCCCTCCCCCTCCTGAGTTGCCCTTTATCCCTTGCCGGGCAACCACATCTCCCCTCTCCATTTGGATTTGCAAATTCACTTGCAAGCATCAACTGATTTTGCAGTGACCGTAACTCTTCCCCACCCAGCCCCCCCCCCGGAAAAGATTTCAATTTTCATATATAACAAAGGTCACTCTTTTAATTCCCTCCTTATTCCCTCTATTCCCTTTCATTCCCTTATTAATTCTTATCTATACTCTATATATTTTCCTCTAAATACGGATACACTCATGTACACACATATATACATACACATATATATATATATATATATATATATATATATATATACCCATATACACACATACATATAGTTCGTGGTCATTTTTACTCTGTAGTTGTTCTGCAAATTTTCGTGCTTCCTCTGGATCCGAGAATAGTCTGTTTTGTTGCCCTGGGTACTTTAACATAAATTTATATCCTTTTTTCCATAGGATCGTTTTTGCTGTATTGAACTCCTTCCTCTTCTTCAGGAGTTCAAAACTTATGTCTGGATAGAAAAAATTTTTTTGACCAGTGGCTTTTTGTCTTCTCTTATTTTCTTCATTGCTTTCTCCAGTATATTTTCTCTTGTTGTATATCTTAAGAATTTTACTAAAATGGATCTTGGTTTTTGCTGCGGTTGTGGTTTCGGAACTAGTGTTCTATGTGCCCTCTCTATTTCCATTTCTTCCTGTAATTCTGGTCTTCCTAGGACCCTGGGAATCCAATCTTTTATAAATTCTCTCATATTCTTGCCTTCTTCATCTTCCTTAAGGCCCACTATCTTTATATTATTTCTTCTATTATAGTTTTCCATTATATCTATCTTCTGAGCTAACAGCTCATATGCCTCTTTAACTTTTTTATTAGATTCTTCTAATTTCTCTTTTAAGTCCTCTACTTCCATTTCTACGATTATTTCTCGTTCTTCCACATTGTCCACTCTTTTTCCTATCTCTGATATGACCATCTCTATTTTATTTATTTTTTCTTCTGCACACTTAATTCTTCTTTTTATTTCATTAAATTCTTGTAATTGCCATTCTTTCACTGATTCCATATATTCTTTAAAAAAAGATATATCCCTTGTCCTGCCTTTCTCTTCTTCTTCCATTTTTCTATGTTCTTCTTCTTCTTCCTCTGGGTTGGCCATCTGTTGTTTCCTTGTTTTCTTTTTGCTCTCTTCTTTCTTGTTGTCGTTATTTTCTATGTTCTGCTCCTGTTGCTGTGTTGCAGCTGCCACTCTCAGCTGTGGAGATCGACTTCGCAGCTGGTCCCCCCTCCCGTCAGTGTGTTTTTTTTCATGCGCGGTTGTGCATTTTTACTCGGCTCCGCGAGCCATTTTTGTAGTCCCGAGCTCGGGACTTCCACTGACCTGAGGGAGCGGGCTTCTCTCTCCGCGGCGGGCCTCCTCGGACAGGTAAAGCCTTCACCTTCTTCTTCCGACGTTCTTCCATCTTCTCTTCTTCCCGTTGTTTTCGACTTTTCTCTCTTCGCTGCCATTTTCTTCTCACCTTTATTTTTACTTTGTTTTAATTTTTACTCTTGTACCTTCGTGTTTTGTGCATTTTTTTTCAACTTTTCCGGAGAGGGCTGGAATTCCCTGACCGGCCACTACTCCATCACGTGACTTCTCGGTTCCTCTCCTCTAGTTGCCAACAGCCTGCCGCCTGTGCGTTCCTCTGCCCCAGATCCCCTTGCCGGCTCGCTACCACGGTCACCATCCCCTCTGCTTCTCTTCTGCAACCCTCATGGCTGCTGCTGAACTTAGGCTCAGACCCCACGTAGCTGAAAATTTTTTAAATTAAAACCACCGTTGGCTCCATAAACAGGTAATTTAAGCTTGTATGGATCTGACGGCAGTCGGACCTGCTCGTCGGACCCCATGGGAGCACGGTGTATCCTCTCCCCGCTCTTCGTGGGTCCACATTAGTGGCACATTGCCGTTACAGCAGCTCCAGCAGCGCTGTCACTTTTCACACTTCGCTTCAAGAAAATTGACTTGCACTGATGAAAAATAAATACATTAGGGCACTCATTTCTAGCTACATATTTTTTTTCTGTTTTAGTAATTCATCTTTACTTATACAAAACGGGTGCAGGCTGGACTCAACCTTGCACATTTCAGTTCCATTGACATTTCCCCAGTGCAAAAGCTTCACTCTCCAGAAAGCATGCGTTTAAAGTGAGGGGAGGTTTGCGGGAGATGTGTGAGGTGCAAGGGCAGCGTGGATGGCCAAGCAGTTAGCACAATGCCATTAGAGCGTTCGAATCCCGCACTGCCTGTAAGGAGTGTGTCTAAGCGGGTTTCCTCTGGGTGCTCTGGTTTCCTCCCACCCTTCAAAACTTACCGGGGTCATAGGTTAATTGGGCAGCAAGGGCTGGTGGGTCGGAAGGGCCTGTATGGCTACATTTATAAATTGAAAAATTGAAAATATTTTAGAGCATAGAAAGTGCCTGGAATAGACTGCCAGGTGTTGTGGTAGAGCAGATACAATATTAACACGCAAGAGGCTTCACCATGGTCACATGAATATGAAGGGGATGGAGGGATGTCTATAAAGTGCAAGTGGCAGAGTCTCAGTTTGATTGACACAGATATACGAGTCGAAGGTCCTGTTCCTGTGCTGGCCTCTTCTATTGGCTTTCTAATGCTTTAATCTCCACGGCTTGGTACCCACGCGACACTTCTGTTTGCAGCTTACTCTGTGTATTTGCACACAATTAAACAAAAGAGAACCTTCCCCGTCCCCTATTTGAAATCATTTCTTCACCACACTTCTCTCAGAGTCACTGCAGCCCGTTTCTCTTCTCTAATGGTCCATGTTGTTGTCCGACCTCTTGCCCAATTGGGTTTCATTCTCGAATAATGGAAAATGGAGTTCCCTTTGAAAGGACAACGAGGAGTCAATCAACAACTGTGTGATTAATTTTCACCCTATCTCTGTCAACTTCCTACCTTTTTCCTACTTAGGCAGCCCCAAATTTCCATCTTCTCTCCAATGCAGTTCCAACAATCCTACCTATTTATCTTCCCATTTAATTCCCCCAAAAATCCATCTACTGATCATATTTCTCTACACTCCATGCATCATCTTAATTCCTGTTCCCCAGGCATCGCTTGCTTCCTTGCCCCTACTACCCTCATCCACCAGAGCCTGCAATACCTACATTGGACGGAGGTCAAGTTCACCGCACTCAATGAAGAAACACAAGAACTGACATCTGACATCTCCCCTACACTTTTCTTCACTTATCTTAAACTCTGGTATTGGCCATTGCTGCCCTGGGAAAAGGGCGCTTGCTGTCCACCCTGTTGATGCCTCTCATAATCTTACATGCCTCTTTTAATTCATTTCTCACCTTCTGTTGCTCCAATGAGAAAACTCCAAGCTCACACAACTGTTCCTCATAAGACATTCCCCAAACCAGGCTGCATCCTGGTAAATCTTCTCTGCACCCTTCCACATCCTTCCTATATGAAGTATCCAGAACTGAACACAATATTCTAAGCATGGACTCACCAGTTTTCCAGGGCTACAACATTACCTTGCGGCTCTTGACCTCCGCCCCCCAATAATGATCACCATTCTTAACTACCCTATCAACCTATGAGCAATCTTGCAGGATCAATGGACACCAAAATCTCTCTATTGCTGCATTCCGTTAAGAAGCCTGCCATTAACCACATACTCCAAATTTAACTTCCAAAATACATCACCTCACACTTACCTGGATTGAACTCCATCCGTCACTTTTCCACTCAACGCTGCATCCTGTTAATGTGTATTTTGTGTAATCTATGACAATCTTCTATACCGGTCATTCTCAACAGGGGGCCACAGTACATTTAAGCAAAAGCCTTGTTTTCACTCAGGTAACATAAATAGTTTTATGATTTTTATGCTGACGGTAGGTGAGAAGTCTGGAAGAAATCAAAACTTGTCTGCTTCACAGAGAAAGGGGCCCATAAACTTTCAGCTGAATCTTGGGGGGAGGGTGGGAGGTGGCCATAGCTGAAAAAAGTAGAGAATGTCTAGTCTACCCTTCCAACTTTCATCTCATCTGCAAACTTACTGACCCTCCCCCACACTTCTTCACCTAAGTCATTTATAAGCCGTTTCCAGTCAGTGCCCGTCGCTGATTGCTCAAGATGGACCTTTTAATTTTCATTTTTTGTTTCAATTTCTACAGAAATGGAACTGTCAAATCTTCCAAGTAATCATCATCCATTTCACATCTACAGTAAAACCCCTGTTATCTGGAATTCAAGCAAACAGCAGCCTCAAGCAACTGGCAAAAAAAATCTCAGAAAATAAATAGGTTAAAAAATTATGAAAGTTTAAAATTGGCACACCTTGCTGATAGTTTACCAATCCATGCAACAGGCAATCTCAAGAAACAGGAAAATCCACTTATCCAGCATCTACCGATCCCCATAACTACTGGATACCAGGGGTTTTACTGTAATATCAAATAAAATATTGCAGGGAAAATAATATGAAATGGAAAATAAAACATACTTACATCCTTTAGATTACTACCCCTAGAACGAGAAAAAAGGAACGAGATTAATGTTTTTGACACATTCTGTACATGAACTTTAACAGCATTCCTGTTAAATTATCACCCGAGGATTCAGCATCACCAATTTGCCATGGATTAACAGTCCCTGAATAGCCCACAGTGAGATCCAAAAAGAAACAGATCAAGTCCTACAGGGTGGCACAGTTAGTGGAGTAGTTACCGGATCACTGATACAGCGCCAGCGACCCGCGTTCGAACCCGGAGCTGTCTGTAATGAGTTTGCACATTCTTGGGCACTCCACTTTCCTCCCACCATTCAAAACGTACCGGGGTGTAGGTCAATTGGGTGTAATTGGATGGCGCAGGCTCGTGGGCCGAAAGAACCTGTTACTGTGCTGTATAGCTGTCCAAATTTAAATACTAGCCCAAATAATGCAAATGTCAGGTTTGAATTCCTGAGGAAGGTTGGTGATTAACAGTTGCTGCTTGTAATGTGAAAACCCATCAACGTGCCCATCATCAAGAAGTAAGAATGGAATTGAGATATCACAAATTACTTTGAGTCTCTGCATAAATTTGCAATTTACCTTGTTGAGAAAAAGCACTTAGGCACAAGCAAATTACAGCTGGATATCTGTAGTAAATGCAGAAAATGTTGAAAATATGCAGTACCTTAGATAGTGTCTGTGAAGAGAGAAGTTAACCTTCCAAACTTCTGACATTTCATCAGACTGGGGAAAATGTTGCAGCCATGTGGGGAGCTGGGGTATGCAAGACATGAATAAGGCCAGAGGTGAGTGTGGCACTGAGAGGGGGTGGGGGAGGCAGTTGGGTGTATTGCTGCAGAAGAACATACAAACTTTTTCCAAGATGTTGAAGGTCCTGATGTGTACAAAAGTAGACTGGGCCTGATCAGATATATCCAAGGACACAGTGGGGAGCTGGAGAGGAAACTGTAAGTGCCCTGGCTGAGACTTTTGAGTTATCATTAAGTACAGGTGAGGTGCCAGAAGACTGAAGGGTAGAAAATGTTGTGCCTCTGTACAAGAAAGGGTGTAGAGGAAAACTTGGGAACTTGAGATTATATCTGGAGCAATCCATGCTGCCAGCTACTGTTATGAGACCAGAAGACTTCAAAACCCAGCAGCAATAGATATTTTCCAAGACAAATGGTTTCTTCAACAAAAGTTGCTTTTAATTTTCTTTAACATGAAAACAGAATCACACTTTAACTTATTACTATTAACTTAACTAACCTAACTTAACCCTCTTCTAATTCTAAGCGCACGTGTGTGCAAAAGTTCTTTAGTTCACTGGTTGCAGGCAATTCTTATACTGTGCACAGAATTTAACATTTGTGAATTTCACCAGACTTTGGTGCTAGAGAGGTAAATGGTTATCACTCAGGAAGGTTCTTGTCGGTTTTCAGAGAGAGATTTGTTATTTGATGGACACCCACAACTGATTTCTTGTAACCAGCCACTTCAGTGTCTTGCCGAAGAAAATTTCCCCATCAGGGTATTCCAGATGATAGCCTCTTTCTTTCAGGTCACCACAGAGTTCCTTTTTCTTTCTCTTATTTATTAGGCAGCCAGTCCTCTCCTCTTGCATAAACCATAAGGGCTTTAACCAGGCTGAACTAATCACTCACAACCCATCACCCGTCTTCCACATGGGGTTTTCCACAAGCTAGCCAGCTTGTCCTGTTCCAGTCCCAGTTGCTGCTGCTGACTTTAAAACTGCAGAACTGATCTCTGTCTCTCTCAAGGAGAAAGCTTGTTTTATTCGCTCTGCTTGCAAAACAGTTGCCCTGATACCATTTTTCCATTGTTACTATGTCCTGGTGAAACCTTTCACCATATCCATCACTAGACTTTGTTAATGCCAGGCCTTCAAGAGTGTTACAGGACTTTGGGGTTTCAGGTATATAATCTACCCATGTTGCCTTTATAGAACTAAGGTTGAATACAAGTGCTGGGAAATCGTGTTGAAATTATGCAAAACAATGAAATATTTAAATTTTTTAAAATTTAGAAATACAGCACATTAACAGGCCCTTTCAGCTCACGCTGTCCAATTACACCCAATTAACCTACAACCCCTGTACATTTTGAAGGGTGGATGGAAACTGAAGCACCCAAAGGAAAACCATAAAAACTCCTTACAGACAGCTCCGGATTCCAACTCGGGTCGATGGTGTTATTCTCCAGGGAGAATATTATAAATATTATAAAGATGTAAACGGTACAGAAGGGGTTGTCAACTTTGTTGCCATGTTTAGGGAAATTGAGCTGTAATGAGAGGCCTGGCCAGATTTCCTAAGTGAAGCTACGAGGGTCTGTAAAATCATGAGGGGGCATAGACAAGGCAAACAGTGACAAGGGAGCCCATAACCATAAGAGTGGGGTGTGGGATTTAGAAGAAGGGACAGCTCTTCACTCAGAGGGTGTTGGGCTCTTCACTCAGAGGGTGTTGGGCTCTTCACTCAGAGGGTGTTGGGCTCTTCACTCAGAGGGTGTTGGGCTCTTCACTCAGAGGGTGTTGGGCTCTTCACTCAGAGGGTGTTGGGCTCTTCACTCAGAGGGTGTTGGGCACCTGACAGACAACGTGGTAGCGGCGGGGGTAGTAGCTTCCTTTAACATAAACATGGTTGGGAGGGAATAGGGCCTAATGCAGGCAAGTGGGGCTAAAACAGGAGGGCAGGACCCTGATCTCTGGCTGTGATCAGCACTGACATTCTCTCGGCTGGCACCGGGGACCCCGCCTCAGCAACAGGCCAAAGCCGCACTCACCAGCAGTTCAGCTTTCTGACCGTGTCCAGGTCCGAGGCCTTCGCCCGCGACAACACCAGGTTCCTGCTCAGAGACATCGCGGAACAACCCCGCGGGGCCCGGCCGCCTGTGGCCATGGTAACGGCAGCCTGGGCACTCCGGGGAAGGCATTCAGCGCGGACCGGCTGCAGCCGCGGCACCAGGAGCCGGCGCACTCGGGGAAGACTTTCAGCGCGGACCACCTTACAGCCATGACAATAGCAGGGAGTGTATCAGAGGAAACAATGAGTGCAGAACCGGCTGCAGTCATGGCAACAGTGGGGAGTATATGGGGGAAGACATTCAGCACGAACTGGCTTGTCGTCATGGCCACATTGGGGAGTATTTGGAGGAAGACATTCAGCACGGACCAGTTTGTAGTCATGGCAACCGTGGTGATTGTATTGGGGAAGACATTCCACGCGGACTGGCAACATTGGGGTGTGTACTGGGAAAGACATTCATTGCGGACCGGTCTGAGGAGGTGTCATACGGAGGAGTGCGGTAGAAGAGGGACCTGGGAATACAGATACATAATTCCCTGAAAGTGGTGTCACAGGTGGACAGTGATGTCAAGAGAGCTTTTGGGGATATTGGCCTTCCTAAATCAAAGTATTGGTGTTCTGGTGAAGTTGTACAGGACATTGGTGTGGGGTGTGCAGTTTTGGTCATTTAAAGGAAAACTATAAACTAGACAAAGAGTACAGTGAAGATTTACTAGGATGTTGGATGGACTTCAGGAACTGAGTTACAGGGAAAGGTTGAACACATTAAGACTTTATTCCCTGAAGCGTAGAATGAGCGGAGATTTGATGGAGATGTACAAAATTATGATGGGTAGAGACTTTTTCTACTGAAGTTGGAAGAGATAAAAACTAGAGGGCATGGATTAAGGGTGAAAGGGGAAAAATTTAACATAGCATATTACAGCAAAGTACAGGCCCGTCGGCTCACGACGTTGTGCCAGCCTATATAAACTTCAAAAAAACTAAACCTTCCCAACCTCGTAGCCCTTTATTTTTCTTTCATGCTTGTTCCTGTCCAAGAGTCTTTTAAATGGCCCTATTGTTTCAGCCTCCGCCACCACCCCTGGAAATGCATTCCAGGCACCCACTACACGCTGTGTAAAAAAATTCCTGACGTCTCCCCTGAACTTTCCTCTCTTCACTCAGAACAGATGTCCTCTGGTATTTTCTATTCTTGCCCAGGGAAAAAAAGTCCCTCTCTTAATCTTGTAAACTTCAATTAAGCCACCTTTTTATCCTTCTTCGCTCAAATTGGAATTGCCCTCTCTCTGTTAACCTTGCTTCATAAGGCACATTCTCCAATCCTGATAAATCTCCTCTGCACCCTCTCCACAGTTTCCACATCCTTCCTGAGGTGATGTGACCAGAACTGAACACAATATTCTAAGTGTGGTCAAACCAGAATTTTATAGAGCTGCAACATTACCTCACAACTCAAACTCAATCCCCCGACTAATGAAGCCCAGCATTCCATAGGCCTTCTTAACTACCCTATCAACCAACGCGGCAACCTTGCGAGATCTATGGATTTGGACCCCAAGGTCCCTCTGTTCTTCCACACTGTTAAGAATTCTGCTATTAACTATGTACTCTGCCTTCACACTTATCTGGATTGAACTCCATCTTCTACTTTTCTGCCAACTTTGCATTCTGTTTATATCCTGTTCTTTTCTTTGGCTTGGCTTCACGGACGAAGATTTATGGAGGGGTAATGTCCACGTCAGCTGCAGGCTCGTTTGTGGCTGACAAGTCCTACAACAAACTATACACCACAACACCTCCAAACTTCATGTCATCTGCAAACTTACTGACCCATCCCTCTACTTTGTTTGGGTCATTTTATAAAAGTCACAAAGAGCAGGGGTCCCAGAACAGGTCCCTGTGGAACCCCACATCATTGAACTTCCACCCATTACTACCTTCTATTTTCTGCAGGCACTCAGCCAAGGATCCCACGCTTCATGACTTTCTGAATGAGCACCATGGGGGACCTTGTTAAATGCTTTACTAAATCCATATACAGGTATCTTTGTGAGTTTGGTTTAGGCCACTTCTCTTTTATGAATGACTACAGTAGTACCAAAATAAATTGGGTTGGATTTTCACTTTAATGAAAAAAGGCAAAAAGTGAAAATAGCATTCAGCATTTGTTTTGCAGTGATTCCGGTAAGTGAAACGACTCTGTACATACATTATTTCTACTTTATATAGGCTGTATATTTATCTGATAATTCCTGCTTTTACTAAATGTTTAACATTTTTACTAAATGTTAATGTTATTTTAGGTTTCGTATGATTTGGTGGGTTATTTTTTGGGTCTGAGAACAAGCAAAAAAAAATTTCCCATAGAAATCAATGGTATTCGCTTCTTTGCTTTATTGCCATTTTGGTTTACGAAAGGTTTCATAGCAATGCTCTTCATTTGGATAGTGGCGGAAACCTGTACATGTCTCCCACCCTACCTTCATCAGTTTCTTTTGTGACCTTCTCAAAAAAACTCATATAGGCTTATGAATCTATCCAGAATTCAGCAGAAGTAGTTTCCAAACATTTTTCACATTTCTTCTGTGCTTTTTTTGATAACATCTGTTCCCAATTTACTCTCCCCAGTTCCTGCCATCATAATTAGCCCTTCCCCAATTAAAACCTTCCCATTTTGTCTACTAGCCTTGTCCATATCTATGCTAAAGATCAAGGAGTTGGGGTCACTTTCATTGAAATGTCCCCCCCTGAAAGGTCTGCCACCTGACCAGGTTCATTACCCAGAACTAGATCCAGTATGGCCTCTCATTTAGTCAGCTGTGTCAGGAATTCTTCTTGAACATTTGTGCACTCATTTCACGAGTGTTGAATCAGTGATAAGAGACATATCGGAAAAGATATCGGAAATTGTGGAAGATTTGACAGAACGAATGATTCAAGTGGAGGCTGACAAAAGTCAGGCTAAAGGCGAGAGAAGAAAAAGCAAAAGCATGGGACACAGACAGAAAAGGACTGATGGACAAGATTGATCATATGGAAAGTTTAATCAGACGTAACAATCATTGGACTGAGAGAAGGAATCGAAGGTAAAGACCCAGTGAGCTTCTTTGAAACATGGATCCCACAAATGATGGGACAAACAAGTTAAATGCAAGTTGCAAATTGAAAGGGCTCACCGGACCCAGAAGAACTGGCAAACAGCGACCACGACCAGTCCTGGTAAGGCTTTTAAGTTACCGGGAGAGGGATGCAATCTTGGGAGCAGTATACGAATATCCAAAAAATAACAATGTCCCATTAATGGTGGACAATGCAAAAATATTCTTTCAGGACTTTAGCCCTGCCTTGGTCAAACAAAGAAAGGAATTTGATGAAGTAAATAGACAATTGCCATCTAAAAACTTTAAATATTCAATGACTTACCCAGAGGGTGGATGTTTCAGAAAGTAATGGACAGATTTTCAAGAACAAAGAAGTGGAAGAATTTTTAAGAAAGTCATGAAAAAATCAAAGTCGCTGGATGAGAAGACGGAAAAGACCATTCTAAAATGGGACTAAATGAAAGACGCATCTTTTTTCATTTATATTTAGTGGTACTGAATCGTCTTGTTCTTATTGTTAAAAGGAAAATCATTGTAATTTGCATGGAAAGCTCTGGAAAGTAAGTGGTGAAGAGAGTAGCAGAGTGGGGGCTCCGATTTATGAGGGAAAATAGCGTCAGGAGAGGAGTGGTTTTAAAAGGGAGGGGTTCTTCTTCGGAAGATTCCATGGGCTTTTCTCATGGGCTACCGGGTTCTATTGTTAACATCACCATCAGAACTAGGGGTGTGTGTGTGTATTTTTAAAGGGGAAATGTGCATGTTTCTTAAAAGGGAAATGTTTCTTAAAAGTGAAATGAAAAGGGAAATGTTTCTTAAAGGGGAAATGTTACAACAGACAGTAAGTGTTAATTAGATAATGGATGGGAACTGGTGGGAAGGTGCTGGACCGGATAAAATTCCCAGCAGAGTGCTCTCACCGACATCTTTAACATTTCCCTGAGAAGTGCCGACATGGTCCCAACATGCTTCAAAGCTGCCACCATTGTCCCCATGCTGAAGAAGTCGCTGTGTCCTGCCTCAATGACTACCACCCTGTCACACTCACGTCTATCATCATTGAAGTGCTTTGAGAAGCTCTTCATGGGCTGCATCAAGGTCCCGGAGCCTCTGTCACTAGACCTTCCCCCCACCCCCCCCCATGTTCGCATACAGATCCAACCGTTCCATGAATAATGCCATCGCCACCACCTCCACCTAGCCCTCACCCACCTAGAATGCGGTTTATTGATTTTAGTTCAGCTTTCAACGCAATCATGCCACAGTACCTGATAAGGAAGTTGTGCCTGCTGGGTATGAACACCTCCCTCTGCAATTGGATTTTCAACTTCCTGTTGGGGAGACCTCAGACAGTCCAGATCGGTAACTGCATCTCCAAGACCCTAGGGCTACGTGCTTAGTCCATTGCTGTTCACTCTGCTGACCCACGACTGTGCAGCGAAACACTGTTCAAACCACATCATCAAGTTTGCTGACAATACGACCGTGGCCTGATCAATAAGAATGATGAGCCAGCATAGAAATGAGGTACAGTCTCTAATGGACTGGTACACAGACAACAACCTGTATCTGAATCAAAAAAAAAGAGATGGTTGTTGAGCTCAGGAGGGCCCGGGAGAGGGGGGTGAACCACATTCTGCTGACCATTGACAGCTCTACCGTTGAGGTCATCAGGAGTATCCAGTTCCTTGGAGTGTACCTGGTGGAGAATCTCACCTGGTCCCTTAACACCAGCTCCATAGCTAAGAAAGCCCAGCAGCCCCTCTACTTCCTGCAAAGGCTGAGGAAAGTTCATCTCCCACCCTCCATCCTCACTACATTCTACAGAGAATGTATTGAGAACATTCTGTGCAACTGCATCACTGCCTGGTTTGGACACTATACCACCTCGGGCTGTAAGACCCTGCAGAGGATAGTGAAGTCAGTGGAAAAGATCATGGGGGGGGGGGGGGGGTCCTCTTCCTACCATGAAGGACATCTGCAACACTCGATACTGGCGAAAGGCAATAAGCATTGTGAAGGGCTCCACACACCCCTCACATAAACTGTTCTCCCTTCTGCCATTTGGTAGGAGGTACTGTAGCACTTGGGCCCTTACATCCAGATTGGGCAACAGCTTTGCCCCCCCCCCCCCCAAGCCATCAGACTCCTGAACTCCCAGAACAGAAGTGGATTGGATACCGTGGAACGTTAATGAATACATCTTGATATTTTTAAGATGTTTAACTATACTAACATATTTATAGTCTGTGGTTCTGGAGAAATGCTCTCTCTTTACAATGTGAGAATAGTATAAATGATAAATAAAGGTGACTTGACACAGGAGAGGGGAAAATTGAGAATTGATAATGAAAAGGCTAGAGAGGAAATGAGACGGAGATAGATGGTGGGGGGATTTTAATAATGGAAACCTGAGACATCGATGATGCCATTCAGTTAGATAGTGCCCAGATAGAATGTGTTGTTTGTCCAATTTGTGGGTGGTATCAGTTTGGCAGTGCATGAGATTATGGACGGACATGTATACAAGGGAGTGGGGTGGGGAATTGAAATGGGTGGCCACTGGGAGATCCCCGCTATTGGGGTGGACAGAGCCGAGGTGCTCAACAAAAAGATCTCCCAGATTGAGTCCAGACTCCAATAGAGAGGAGACCACACCAGTTGCAGTAGAGATTCACAGGAAGTGTTTCTTCACTTCTGGGGGCTGTTTGGGGGCCCCGAATGGTGGTGAGGGAGGAGGTGTGGGCACATGCACCTCCTCATTCACAGAGGTAGATTCCAAGGTGGGAAGGGTAGAGTGGAAGAGGGAGTCACTGAGGGAGTGGTCCCAGCAGAAGGCGGAGAGGGGAGATGTGTGGTGGTGGGGTCATAAAGTAGGTGCCAAAATTGCTGGAGGATGCTATGTTGGATGTGGAGGCTAGTGGAGTGATAGGTGAGGACAAGGGGAATCCTGTCCTTGTTGTGCATGGGGGTGGAGGGGGCCAGGGCAGATGTGCAGGAAATAGAGGATATGCGTGTGAGAGCTGAGTCGATGGGCAAGTCATGTTTGAAGAAAGAGGACATCTCTCTTGAATGATTTGGCAATGGAAGACCTCATCCTGGGAGCACCATCAACTTGGTCAAGGGTGTGAGGGAAGGGGGGAAAGATTAGCTCACATACCACTTTAAGTATTCCCTATGCCATCAGTGCTCTGTGATTAGTAAGGGATTACTTAAGGTGGTATGTGGGTGGAAAGAAAAAGTTTAAAAACCACCGTTTTAATTGTACCTCATGGACTCGTTATGTGCATGGTCTAATATCTCCAATGGAAATGGGCCAATGACAATTTTTCTCCAGCAAAATATTTCAGTAACAATTGGGTCTAGAGCAGTGGTTCTCAACCTTCCCTTCCCACCCACACATCACCTTAAGTCACCCCTTAATAATCACAGAGCATGGATGGCAGAAGGAATACTTAAAATGGTATGCGAGTGGAAAGAAAAAGATTGAGAACCACTGGATTAGATTGTTGTGAAGTAGGTTTATTTAGGTCAGCACAACACTGTGGGCTGGAGGGCATGTACTGTGCTGTAAGGTTCCACAAGGTCACGTTTACACATGGGAAATTGGCCAACCATTTATCCAATTTGCAGTAAAGTTGACTCAAGGTGAGGATTAAATAAACAGACACCAGATTCCACAGTGGCTAAAGCATCTTAATGATATTGAACATCTGGTTTAACAATACAAAGATCAAAAAAAGGCTATTTATAACAAATGACTCTTTTTTCAAAAAATACACTTTTCTATGCATACAAAATCACCATTCTTCCTAAACAAGCAATGCTATTAGTACAAATGAGGAGGAATCACCATGAAGTGAAAAATAACACTAACTGCTTGGATAATCCTTCTGTTTTTCAGTAGCTCATACTGCCTGTGGCCCTTCATTCAATTGTGTTCTTTCTGAAACTTTTGACATGATCCAGAGGATTTGTTGGCCGAGTAAGCAGTGATTTAACTTTAATACACAGGCTGAGAACTATATCTGGGATCATCATCAGACCATTCAACTCTCAAGAAGAATCCTTCAAAAAATATTTATTCCAGGACAGCAAAACAGACTATTCTCGGATCCAGAAGAAGCACGAAAATTTGCAGAACAATTACAAAAATAGACTGAGGGAGGAAGACGGGTAATGAGAGTTAAAATGATCACGACTGATATGTATGTGGGTAAAGACAAAAATAGACTGAGGGATGAAGACGGGTAATGAGAGTAAAAATGATCACGATTGATATGTATGCAGGTAAAGAGGTATAAGAGTGAATAGAGACAATGAGCATACATGAATGTATCTGTACTTAGAGGAAAATATAGATAGTATAGACAAGAATTAATAAGGGAAGGTAATGGAATAGAGAGAATAAGGAGGGAATTAAAAGAGGGACCTTTGTGACATATGAAAAGTGAAATCTTTTCTGGGGGAGGCGGGGTGGGGGGAAATAGCGGTCACTGCACAATCAGCTGACGCTTGCGAGTGGATTCGCAAATCCAAATGGAGAGGGGAGATGTGGTTGTCCGACAAGGGATAAAGGACAACTCAGGAGGTGAAGGGGAGATTGGGGATAAATAAGATAGAAATAGGAGAATAAGGAAAATGTTAGATGTTGTAGGAATGTTGTCTTATAAAGAGTTGAAAATAAGAAAACAGAAATGGAAAAGGAGGAAAGGTAATGATGGAAAAACGGAAAGAGAAGATAAACAAAATATAAAAGGGCTACGCTGAACTATATGTCTTTAAATATTAATGGAATACATAACCAAATTAAAAGGAAGAAACTACCAAATTTAAATGAATAAATGTATTCCATTAGAAAAAAATAACATATTGGTTAAGAAATAATATTGAAATATTCGAACAAGTATAGGAGCCTTACATTAAATACAATAGCGAAAACCTACCGGGGACAAACATTACCTAAGTTGATGGAAGGAGAAGGAAAGAAAAGAATGGACTCAGTAGAATTTCTGGTGTAATTTTGTTGAATGACAACATTGCCTGACTGGATTAATGCAACCTAGATTGTATACCTAAAATGGATGAGAGGGGGGGGTGGGGGGGTGGTTTGGGAGGAAAGGGGGGGGGGAGAAAAAGTCACTGTATATGTGTGAAAAGAAATAGTGTATATCATGGCTAATGTGATTTATGGTGTGAAAAATAAAAAAATTTATATTAAAAAAAAAAAAAAAAAAAAAAAAAGAATCCTTCAAAATAGACCTTTTGGTTCATTTCAAAATGATATCCATAACGACTAGTAACAGATATCGGAGCAAATGGGATGGCCACTCTGACTACACTGATACAGCGCCTGCAACCGGGTTCGAATCCGGGGCCATTCTCCTGGGTGCTCCGGTTTTTTTCCTTCCACAGTTCAAAATGTACTAGGAATTGTAGGGCAATTATGTGGCACGGGCTCGCGGGCCAGGAGGGCCTGTTACTCTGCTATATGTCTAAATTAGCTTTTTAAAAAAATGGGGACTGGCTCTGTGGAGGAATAACATTTAAGACTATTTCCTTGACCCAATAAGGAAAGAGGCTTTTATTACATCTGGACCTGTGTAAAAAGGGAATGCGCCAGGAACAGAAATCAGCAAATTATAGCACTTAGGGAATACGGATAGCACGGTTGGCATAGCGGTTAGTCAACACCTTTACAGCGCTAGTGATCGGGACTGGACCGGGCATCAAATCCTGAGCTGTCTGTAAGGAGTTTGTACGTTATCCCTTGTCTGCGTGGGTTTTCTCCGGGGGCTCCTGTTTCCTCCCATTCTTTAAAAACACATCGGGGTGAAGGTTAATGGGGAGTAAATTGGGCACCATGGATTTGTAAGGCCGAATTGTATGTTTAAAATTTAAAAAATTTAAAACAGAGGGCCAGAGAGAAGACAAAAATAGAGCATGGAAGTTGGAAGAGGTCTGACATCAGGAATGTAACCAGGGTATTGTAGAACCAAGCACTGGTTGGCTGACATGTGGAGAACAATGTATGAGTTTTGGGCACAAGCTAAATACATTCAACCAATGCCAAACATCCTGGGATAACAAAGGGTGACAAACCCTGGGATAACAAACGGTGACAAACCCCAGGATAAAAGGGCAGTAGTATATCATGTAACATATACAATGCCACTGTAATGTCAGAGGGAAAGGGAGAAGGCAAATACACAATTCAGGAATCCTGGTCTCCCACAGTTGTGTGAATGGAAAGAAACGAGAGGGATGGGACAGCTGGAGGTGAACAAGGAGACAGTACTGTCCCGAAACGCTGACTGGCCACCTCTCTCCGTGGATGTTACCTCTCTCACTGAGTGCCCCCAGCTTCTCCGTGTCTGCAAAGCAATGGACCTGGCTACAATACCCTTCATCAATGGACAGACATGTATACAAGGGAGTGGGGTGGGGAATTGAAATGGGTGGCCACTGGGAGATCTTTTTGTTGAGCACCTCGGCTCTGTCCACCCCAATAGCGGGGATCTCCCAGTCACCCATTTCAATTCCCCACCCCACTCCCTTGTATACATGTCCGTCCATAATCTCATGCACTGCCAAAACCTACGAAGGAGGGAAGGTCCTGGAGAAAACGGATGCGGTGATAAGTTTTTGAAAAGCTGGCTGTGCACACGTCACCAGGGTGCAGGCCAAATTCTTGAAGCAGGTCTGATGCAGACAGTAGAACTTACAATAATCTTTCAATCCTCTGTTGACGCAAAGCTGAACAAAGGAAATTCATTTAATTTTACTTCGAGATACAGCATGGTAACAGGCCCTTCTGGCCAACTAGCCCATGTGTCCAATTAATCTACTCACCCCATATGTTTGATTACTGTGGATTTGATTGGAATCACTGTCTGTGTGAAGTCTGCATGCTCTCCCCTGACTGTGGAGTTTCTTTGGGTTCTAGTGGTTCCTCCCTCAGGTTTGTGTGTTGGTGAGTCAAATCACTCCGAGTGTTTGAGTGAGGGGTGTTATCTGTGATGGGGAGGATGGATTGACGGGAAATAAGAGAGTAAAATGGGATCAGTGTAGAATTTATATAAAAGGGTTGTTTGGTGGGCCCAGGGCCTGTTCCTGTGCTATTCTTTGTTCACTACAAGCAAACTCTCACTCATTTTCAAGTATCACCGGGAAAATCATCATTTACTGCTTGTGTCTACCATTCGCCGACTGTACATGTGTACGCGCAGACTGACTGATGATGTCACATGCAGTCCAACTGATGGTGCCACGTAGATGCGTTTATGCAGTCCGACTGATATCATGTACATGTGTACATGCAGGCCAACAGATGATGCCACGCACATGCGATTACACACACGAGTTGCAACAGCTGACTGCTTTATCCAAACAACATTTGCTGAAGCTGCTTTGTTTAAGGGTTTAAATAACCAGCAGCCGGACCAATGGGCTCATGTGGTATCTTATCTAGGTTTGTTTCAGGCCTCGAAATGTATACATCAGCAATGTCGGTAGGACCGGTTGGCACAAGGGCATTACAGCACCAGTGACCCTGGTTCAGATCCGCCCCTGTAAGGATTGTACATTCTCCCTGTATCTCCGTGGATTTCCTCCCGGGGCTCCGGTTTCCTCCCATGTTCCAAAGATGTATGGGATTAGTAGGTTAATTGGTCAAATGGGTGCATTTTGGTGTCGCAAGCTCATGGGTTGGAAGGGCACGTTTCTGTGCTGTATCTCAAAATATATATATATATTTTTAAATTACTCTTGAAAACATGAAATAGGAGCAGAAGTTGGCCATCTGGCTCATTGAGCCTGTCCATCCAACAAGAAGATCATGGCTGATCTGCTGTGGACTCCGCTCCACCTATCTGTCTTTTCCATAATCCTTAATTCCCTTATTATTCAAATATCTTCTAGCTGCGTTTTAAATACAGTTAACAAGGCAGCCTCTGCTACTTCATTGGGCAGAGAATTCCATAGATTCACTGCTCTCTGGGAGATGTTCCTCCTCAACTCTGATCGAAATTTACTCCCTTGAATCTTGCAGCTATGTCCCCTAGTTCCCCCTCTCATTCTTCAAAACCAGTGATTCCCAACCTTTTCCCCCACTCTGTGGGGAAGATGGTACGTAAGCGGAAGAAAAAGGTTGAGAACCACTGTCATGAGATGACCCCTTTGTTTCCAGAATCAACTTGGTGAACCTCCACTGCACCACCTCCAAATCCAGTGCATCCTTTCTCTAGTGAGGAGAAAAGAACTGCACGCAGTGATGCAGGCTTACCAGTACCTTGTACAGTTGTAGCAGAAGCCCCCTGCTCTTAAATTCAATCCCTCTAGCGATGAAGGCCAGCGTCCCATTTGCTTCTTGCACTTACAAACTAACCTCCTGTGATTCATACACTAGCACTGCAAACTCTTTCTGCTCAAGAGCATGCTGCAATCCTTGACCTTTTTAAATAATAGATCTTTCTAAAGTGGATGATCTCACATTTCCCTATGTCTGCCAAAAGCTTGGCCACTCACCACCCATCCATGCCTCTCTGCAGAATCTCTGAGCCTTCAACACAATTTGCTTTTCTACTCAATGTCGTGTCATCAGCAAACTTTGATGTGCCACTCAGTCCCCTCTTCCAGATCATGAATATCATGAACAGTTGCGGGCCCAGCACCGACCCCCACAACACTCCTTTCACCACTGATTGCCAACCAGGGAAACACCCATTTCTCCCAAGTTCAAGGTTCCTTTTATTTTCACGTAATAATACATTAAAAATGTAATCTACATGATATACTTCAACTTTTGTCAGCCCTCAAGGCAGACAGAGTCGCCATGAGCATTGCCTGGCAGCCCTAATAATGAGAAGAGAGTCCCCTCCGAGTCACCGAGTGTCCATGGATCCGCCCCCTGAGCTCCCGCAGCCGCGCAGAGTCTAGTCAAAACCATCAGCCACCCAAAACAGATCAGGTCATCTTCAACGCCCAAGACCCTTCAGGAGCCCTTCTCGTCCTCAGCACCTTCTCGAATCTCAGTTCCGATACCCGGTAACATGACCCAGTCTCCAGCAGCCGCTGAGCCCCTTGATTTGCTCTGGAAACTCCATAATATCAGTCTCTTCCTGTTCAGAAAAGTCTGCACCTTTATTCCTTCCACCAAGTGCATGATCATACACTTCTCTACTCTGTAGTCCATCTGCCATTTTCTTGCCCAATCTCCTAACCTATCTAAGTCCTTCTGTAGACTCAGTCCTTCCCCCACATACTGTCCCCTTCCTATCTTGTTCGCAAACTTGGCCCCAAAGCCATCAATTCCGTCATCCAAATTATTGACCTAGAACAAAAAGAAGCGACGCCAGCATGAGCCCTGTGGACCAACACTGGTCATCGGTAGCCAACTAGAAAAGGCCCTTTTTATCCCTACTCTTTGCCTCCTGCCAGTCAGCCAATCTATTCCTGCTAATCTCTCTCCCATAATGCCATGGGCTCTCATCTTCCTTAGCAGCCTCGTGTCTGGGACCTTGTGGAAGGCTTTCCGAAAATCCAAGAAAACTACATCCGCCAACTCTCCTTTGTCTGTCCTTTCTGTTATCTCGTCAAATAATTCAGGCAAGATATATCAGGCAATATTCTGATTTCTGCTTATTTTACCATGCAACCCCATGCCCTGAAATCTCAACTTTAATAATAGATTCTAACATCTTAATAACCACTAAAGTTAGACTAACTAGCTTATAGAATCCTGTCTTTTGTCTCCTTGTATCTAATTTTACACATAACCCTCTACTTTTCTAACCTTCTTCACTACCTCTAACTCCAGCAATTTTCATGTGGTCATTGAACTTGCTAATCAGTCCCACGACATTGTCATCTGAGGCAAACAATGTAGGTCCCTGCAGCAATCTTTGCTGCAGCAACACTGGTTTGACTTCCAGTCAGAAAACACCCATCCACCAGGACCCTCTGCCTCCCTGTCCCCCTGAGCCAATGTTGCCAACACATTTGTGTCTGAATTTTCTGGAAGACCATGTGTAACTAGTGAAAGGTCTTAGTGAAGTCCATGTGAACCATGCCTACCATCCTGTCCTCACCTATTTTCTTAGTGGTCTCCTCATAACCATCAACTTCTGGAGACATGATCCCTGCACAAAACCAAACCACCTCCTGCACAGCACCATCCTGTCGAGGAGATCCTTACAAGCTTCCCCAATAACTTCCCCACATCCACAGGCTTCTGGCATTTCCCCTGTGGCTAACAAAGACAAAAAACTCTCCTCAGCTCCCTTGCTTCCCAGAGCATCTGGGATAGATCCTGACAGTCCCCAGACATTTATTCCCCCACCCCCCCATGTGCTCCAAAGTCTTCAACACTTCCTGATAAAGAGAGAGAATCCGTCCAAATTGACTCTGACTCCCTCTCAGACTGTCTGATCTCTGAGTCCCTCAAGTTTCCCATTGCTTGCTCCTTCCCAACACAGGCATGCTCCTGAATATTAGTGTACCCTTCCCTTAACTCTCCACCCTCCACCCCGGTGCATACATTGAGCGCTGGTCTCACACTGCGAATGCTCTCATGGCACCTTCCCCTCTGCCTCCAATGTACAGTAAAACTCCTGGTATCCAGCACCTATGAGGATTGTTAGATGCTGGATAAGTGAATTTTCTGGTTGCTTGAGATTGCATGTCGCGTGATTGCAAGCTAACAGTGAGGTGCACCAATTTTAAATTTCTGCATTTTTTACCTATTTATTTTCCACAATTTTTCTGAGGCTGCCGGTTATTTGAATTCCAGATAACAGAGGTTTTACTGTGCATGCAGGGTACAAGATTTTACTTAACCTGACTAGTCAAGCCACATTTGTCATGCTCATGTTATTTGCACTCTTCACAATGAGCCTCGTGACGTGTTTATCACCTGCCATACATACAACTTCGTCCTTTCTCATCTCACACTTTCAGCATCCTTCCCATTTACCCCCCCCCCAATCCAATTGCCACACAACATTAAGTCCTGTGGTGTTTGATGACCACATATTTACCCTGAAGATGCTGCATCTGCCTCACATCTTACTGCTCCTCACCCTCCTCGAGGCTCATCCCCCAGCTCCCTGTTGTCTGACTGGAGCTGCGCTCTCCACCCCCCCACCCACCGTGCACAGCGTGTTCCCTGGGATGGAGCCGTGACCTCCCCACCTCGTGGCAGGGTCCTTGGGGCGGAGCCTCACCCCATGCGTGGCGGGACAGTGACACCAATGAACTCCACCCACAGGACCTTCCAGGACAGGAAATGCACCAAGTTGGTTGTTTAATAAAAAAGGCCAATTGTGGAAAGTACAGGCAGGAGAGTGCAGAGATGTTTTCACCAGTGTGGATAGTTGGGGAAAGGTTTGCTCAGGTCGAGAGCATTGCTCAGGGAAGCATTCGCCAAATAGCATTCTCCTGTACTGTAACCTTTGGAGTGGGAAACATAGCTGCACTTTCAACTGGTTTTACCTGCCCTGCCCAATACTTTTATTCAGTAGACATTGTGACTGGCGAGGGACAGGGCCGTCAATACAACAGGACTACAGGTTGACTGGTGAGTTTCAGAGGCATCAGTACAACGGGACTACACCTTGACTGGTGAGGGACAGGGAACTCAGGACTACAGGGTGGCTAGTGAGGGACAGGGTGGTCAGTACCATAGGACTACAGTGTAAATGGTGAGGGACAGGGAGCTTAGCACAACAGGTCTACAGCATGACTGGTGAGGGTCAGGAAGCTGGTCCAACGGGACTACAGTGTGACTGGTGAGGGACTGGGAGCTTAGCACAACAGGATTATAGTGTGACTGGTGAGGGTCAAAGCTGGTCCAACGGGACTACAGTGTGACTGGTGAGGGACTGGGAGCTTAGCACAACAGGACTACAGCATGACTGGTGAGGGTCAGGAAGCTGGTCCAACGGGACTACAGTGTGACTGGTGAGGGACTGGGAGCTTAGCACAACAGGATTATAGTGTGACTGGTGAGGGTCAAAGCTGGTCCAACGGGACTACAGTGTGACTGGTGAGGGACTGGGAGCTTAGCACAACAGGACTACAGCATGACTGGTGAGGGTCAGGAAGCTGGTCCAACGGGATTACAGTGTGACTGGTGAGGGACTGGGAGCTTAGCACAACAGGACTACAGCATGACTGGTTAGGGACAGGAAGCTGGTATAACAGGACTATAGTGTGACTGGTGAGGGACAGGGAGCTCAGCACAACAGGACAGTCAGGAACAGCTGAACCAGAGCAGTGGGCTGTCTGGTTCTGCTGGAATGATGGGACAGTATAAGTTAAGGAATACATTGACCTCTGTAGGGGAAGTGACAGTGCAAATTGTTCAGAGAGGAGTGGGCGACAAGTACTCTCAGGACTGAACACTGACTGACAAACTTGTTTCATGGTACGTCTGGTCAGTTTCATTTCAAGGTCTTGTAAAGCCTTTAATAGTATCAAGTGTGCTCAGAAATGCACACCTATATTTCTCTCTCTCTCTCTCTCTATATATATATGTATAAATAAAAACTTTTTTTAAAAAAAAGGCAAGTAACAGCATCTGGACCACAGATCTCATCACTGCTGCTTTTAAGGCTTAACATTGTGGAAAGATGAAATCGGTTGGTGGAATGGTTGTGAACAAAGTCATTTAACATAAACAGTTCTCAGAGACGTAATCAAACTCCTTGAACATCGTCTGCTCCTTCTCGCTGAGAACCCGCGCCTCCCGTGGGGGCGTCAATTTTGCTTCTTCTGCTGTGAATTCCTCATCAAAGTTGCTGACATCTTCCCGATCTTTGATGCTGGGGACAAAAGGTGGCTTCATCCTCTTTGCCAGTAAGGCTTCCCAATCTATTTCCTGAGAATTTGGAGATGTTAGGAATTCAACATTATTTTCAGTTTGGGAAATGCAGTGAATAATGAACATTGATTCAAAGGAGTAAAACACAAAAGTCTGTAGACACTGTGGTTGGTATAAGCACAATGCTGGAGAAACTAGCAGGTCAAACTTTATGTCGCAAAGATAAAAATTTTACATAACCAATGTTTCGGGCTTGAGCCCTTCATGGGCGCAGACTGGGAGATCGCTTTGCCAAGCACCTTCGCTACATCTGCATCAATGACAGGGATCTCCCAGTGGCCGACCATTTCAATTCTGCACCCTGCTCCCATGTTCGACTTGTCCTTATGCACTCTCTCACTGATAACTTGGAGGAACATTTGATTTTCTGTCTGGGCACTCTCTGCTTGGCATCAACATCGACTTCTCTAGTTACTTTCCCTTTCCTCCAGCTCTCCATTCCCTTTCCACTCCATTCACAGAGCCATCCCTCCTCCCTCTGCTTGCTGGTTCCCCCCCCCTTTTCTACCCATTACCTCCTGCCCATGGGACTGTGCTCCTCCCCCTCCCATTTTGTTCAGATGCTGGGGCTCAAACCCGAAAGGTTGGTTATGTACTGTTTGACCTGCTGAGTTTCTCCACCTTTGTTTAATGATTCAAAGTATTTTGGAGAAAAGCTGTTTAAACAAGGATTTCTCCAAAATGAAAGAAAAATTAATCGCCACGGCATAATTTGACATACTATCAACGGAGACTTTTATTGGAGAACTTTTAAACCAGTATCTGAAGAGGTTATTGTATAAATACAAATCCAGGGAAGGAAGTGGAGAACAACTATATTTTAGGTGAAACAAATTCAAACAGAAGCACTTGACAGATAAAAATACTTATAACAAAACAACAATGTCAAATGTTTCCACGTCTCTGGCAGGATGAATGTCAAACCTAAAGATGAACTTCCTTAGAGGAGCAGGAGGTGGGAAGTCTTCCAACCTGATCTAGTGTGGCCAGTTCGTGGCTATAGAGCAGAAGCGATGGGATGAAATGTCTGTGGGAGCCAAGTGACCAACCCCAGTATTGCAGCCCATGAGGCATAGTGACAAGTCCCAGTGACTCAATTCCATCACGACCTCCAGCACCATCCGTCTTCCCTGTGACCTGGTTGGTTACCCCGGCTGCCTCCCATTTCATTCCATATCCCAAAGGTTGTAAATGCCCCAGTGTGCAGGTGAGGAGAATCAAGGGAGAGTTGATGAGAATGTGGGAAGTGTACAAATCAGATTTATATAAATGGTCAGTGCAGGCTTAGCGAGCTGAAGGGCCTGCCATCATGCTGCCTCACAGTGCCGGAGACTTCGGCTTCTGTCTGAGTGGAGCTTGCATGTTCTCCAGATGCTCCACTTTAATTCAACATCCCAAAACCCCAAGATCAGTCGGTCCATAAATTGCCCCTGGAGTGGGTCAGTTGAAGGGGAAATCAGTGGGAATGGGATCAAAATGTAAGCCAGCACAGACAGAGACTGAAAACACTGGGCAGGCCAGCAGTGACTGTCCACTCCATCGTTCCACCTGCCACACCACTGGTCTACTCCACCCGGCCAGTGACAACGGTCCCTGCAGCAGGTACATCACCACTGAGGGCCTCCTGCTTCCAATTCACCCATTTCCCCCAGTTAATCAGGAGGATAAGGTACCCCTTTCAGAGCAGACAACGACCTGTTGGAGAGATTCAACAAGTCTGTGAAGGGAAACAGTTAATGTTTCAGGACCCAACCTGGAACCTTGACTGACCATCTCTCCCTATGGACGCTGTCTATGACTGGCTGAGCTCCTTGTCGTCTGCTCAGGATTCCAACGTGTGCACTCTGTGTTTCTCTGCACTTTCAGAGGTGTGACTGAGCTACTTTGAAGACGACAACTGGACTGAATCCAACAATATGAGCAGCAGGCTGTCATTTCTGTACTCACCCTGAAGAACGGCTGTTTCTTCACTTCTTCCGCGTCTCGCTCGCTGGACCCTAACCGACGCTCTGGATTCCTTCGCAGTAGCTGTGGGCACCAAGGAGAAGTCTGTCACAACTAAACCATTCAACAACAGCCACGATCCCACCTGCCATCAGCTGTTTCGTACGTCAAACTAGAAAAGACTGAGGAAGGTGTCATGGCAGGGAGTGGTGGGGGGAGTGGAGAGAGAGAGAGAGGGAGGCTGAGAAAGAGTGAGAGAGTGAGAAAAAGAGTGTGAGAGAGAGGAAGAGAGACTGCAAGGGGAAACAGATCTTGACTGAGGTGCAGTCATCTGGAGTATACTAAGGTAAAATGTGTAATTGTTCTTTTTGGCACCAATAATAAATATCAAAATGTAGACAGATTGTGAAATTCTGAGGTGTGAAGGTCCTGGATGTTCAAGTTCAAGACAAATGTGCATGGACATGCATGTGATGAGGTGAAGAGAAAGAACATTTAAAGCTGGTGAGGTTGGATATCACAGGGATATGAAACAGGGCATTGTTGACACCTCATTAGAAGTCCCGTGATCAAAACGGGGTTCCTTAATTAAAAATGGGCATTAAACACCATTGCACATGATCTTGTACTGACCTATATAAACCTAGTCCACATCAATCTAACCCTTTCCTACCTCACAACCATAAACTTCTGTTTTACTTACATCCATGTGCCTATCCACGTCTTTCAAATGTCTGTTTTTATATCAACCTCCACCACCACCCTGGCAATGCATTCCAAGCACCCACCACTCTGTGTAAAAAAAAAAAAACCTCTATACTTTTACATCTAACATCTCCCCTAAACTTTTCTCCACTCTCCTTAAATCGATGTTCTCTGGTATTGGCCAGGATAAAGGCGCTGGCTGTCCACCCTATCTAAGCCCCTCAGTCTTATCTACCACTATTAAGTCACCCCTCATCCTTTGTCACTCCAAAGAAATAATTTAGGTCCCTCATCCTTGTTTCAGAAGACAGGTTCTCCAATTCAGGAAATATCCTGATAAATCTCCTCTGCACCTTCACAACATCTACATCTTTCCTACAATGAGGCGACCAGAAATGAATGCAATACTCCAAGTGTGGTCTAACCAGAGTTGTATAGAGCTTCAACATCAGTGCTCTTGAACTCAATCCACCTTGAAAACCTGAATGTGTTGATGCTGAAAAAGCTTTTGATAGAGTGGAATGGCCCTATTTATTTGAGATCTTAAAATGATTTATTTGGTCTGGGATTTATTTCTTGGATGAAAATGATTTATCAAGCTCCAATGGTTGAGGTTATTACTAATAATCAAAAGTCTCTTCATGTTAGGCTGTTTATGGGCACTCGGCAGGATTGCCCTCAGTCCTTTGTTATTTAATTTGTCCTTGGAGCCTTTAGCTACCACTCTCCAATTACATTCAAAGTATCAAGAGGGGCGATATGATACATATGGTTTCATTATATGCAGATGATTTATTAGTTTACATTTCTGATCCTAAGAAATCATTCTTTTTATGAATTCAGTAGTATTTCAGGATATAATTTAAATCTTGTCAAGAGTGAACTTTTTCCTATTAATAATCAAGAGTATCTATACAATCAAGTACCGTTAAAATTGTTAAGAATCAATTTACTTATTTGGGTATTAAAATTACGAGAAATTTTAAGGATTTGTATAAAATAATCATCTCCCCTGATAGAATATATGAAACAAATGTTTTCCAGATGGTCCCCAATGGCACTGGAGTTGTATTACTGCAATTAAAATTGTAATTTTTCCTAAGTTTTTATATACTTTTCAAGCAGAACCTTCCTTCATCCCTAAAATATTTTTTGACACGGTAGAGTCTCAGATATCTTACATTTGGAATAATAAAAATCCTAGATTGAACAAATTTTTATTGCAGAAACAAAAGAAAGACGGAGGAATGGCTCTCCCTAATTTTAGATTTTATTATTGGGCTATTAGTATCTATTACCTTTTGGATTTATTATTCAGGCATGCCCTTATGGGTAGATTTGGAGAGGAACTCATTGGATTCATTGCTGGGAGCTTCTCTGCCCTTTGTGTTATCCAAAATTAATAGATAAGATATTATCCCAGTTCTTCAACATATGATAAGGATTTGATTCCAGTTTCATAAATTTTTAAAGTTTAATAATTTTGATTTATCTAATAAAATACATTTTAATGTATTTTTTAAAGTATCATTGATTGATCAGGCTTTTTCAATATGGAAAACGAAAGGAGTAATAACCTCGTCAAACCTATTTGAAGGAGATGGCTTAATGTCTTTCAATCAACTGACAAATTTGATTTGATCAAGGCACAATTTTTTAGATATTTGCAAATTAGGGACTTTCTGCGTTCTTCCAAACTATCCTTCTGCTTACCCATCTAATATAATAGACATCCTTTTTCAGGTGTGTCCACTTCAAAAAGGGTTAATAGCTGCAATATATAATCAGTTTTTCGACCGCTGTCCACAGTTATGGAGTGGTGCGCCCTGGAATCGGCCTGCGTGCGTTTACTCCTGCCGCAGCCGAGTAAAGGGGATGCAGCATTGGTTGAGGATCAGAAAGAAAAGTTCTAGTAGAAAATTTTTTAAGACTGGAGAGAACTCTGCAATGGAGTTCACAGTTGTTAGTGTTTAGACTAGAGTGGAAAGAGACTGGTCGTGTTATGTAGACATAGTATTGTGCTTGTTCTCATTGATGGTTCCCGGCCCGGGGCTCAGCTGACAACGGTTGGGCTGTGCGGGCTGCCGGGGTTTGCCTGGCCTCCGGCGGTGGCAGCAACAGGACCTCGGGCCTCCGGCGGCGGCAGCAACAGGACCTCGGGCCTCCAGGGGTGGCAGCAACAGGACCTCGGGCCTCCGGGGGCGGCAGCAACAGGACCTCGGGCCTCCGGGGGCAGCAGCAACAGGACCTCGGGCCTCTGGGGACGGCAGCAACAGGACCTCGGGCCTCCGGCGGCGGCAGCAACAGGACTTCGGGCCTCCGGCGGCGGCAGCAACAGGACCTCGGGCCTCCAGCAGCGGCATCAACAGGACCTCGGGCCTCCGGCGGCGGCAGCAACAGGACCTCGGACCTCCGGCGGCAGCAGCAATAGGACCTCGGGCCTCCGGCGGCGGCAGCAACAGGGCCTCCGGCGGCGGCAGCAACAGGACCTCGGGCCTCCGGCGGCGGCAGCAACAGGACCTCGGGCCTCCGGCGGCGGCAGCAACAGGACCTTGGTTCTCCGGCGGCGGCAGCAACAGGACCTAGGGCCTCTGGCGGCGGCAGCAACAGGACCTCGGGCCTCCGGCGGCGGCAGCAACAGGACCTCGGGCCTCCGAATCTCTTGGTGCCTGCCACATTGACCACCGCTAGTGGGCTGATATTGCCTCCAACCGTGCATCTTGGCGCCTCACAGTTCGGTGGGCAGCAACCTCCTTTGAAGAAGACCGCAGAGCCCACCTCACTGACAAAAGACAAAGGAGGAAAAACCCAACACCCAACCCACCAATTTTCCCTTGCAACCGCTGCAACCGTGCCTGCCTGTCCCGCATCGGACTTGTCAGTCACCAACGAGCCTACAGCAGACGTGGACATACCCCTCCATAAATCTTCGTCCGCGAAGCCAAGCCAAAGAAGAAGATATAATCAGTTATTTAACTTGCGACCGATATCCAATGATAAAATTAAAGGTGCTGGGGAATTTAAATTCCAAGAATTACTTCTGGATGATGAATTTCTGCCTGTCATTCCTTGATTCAGTTCAGATGGTATATTGAGCATCTATGTCTAAAGGTAAGTTGGCCCGTATTTTTCCCCAGTGTGATAGGTGCAAAATTGAGGTTGCCACTTTAACTCATTTGTTCTGGTCATGTTCAAAGCTAGATAATTTCTGGAAAGGCGTCTTTTTGAAACCCTAACAAAGCATTGGAAGTACAACCAAATCTATTAACAGCTATTTTTGGAATCATACCAGTGGAGACTTTTTCAACATTATTGGCTAGAAAAGCCATATTACTTAAATGGAAGGATCCTGACTCAACTTCAATGACTCAACTTTCATGTCATGTTTAAGTTTGGAGAAAGTTGGACATTTGATACATCTTTTAAATTTGAAGAAGTTTGGCGACCGTTCGTTCAATATTTCCATGTAGTTTAAGAATCATAATTTTATATTGGATTCTCTCCTCATTCCTTATGGTAAATTTGGTTTTAACCAGGAAATCCTTTGATTTATAAATGGACAGCCCAGTCCCTTTTTCTTTTATTTTTATTTTAGATTAGTTAGAGGGGACTTTTTAATAAAAATTAATTTATTTATTTCGGTTTTACAAGAGAAGAAATGTATGGTTAATATATATTTGATAAATACCATTATCTGAAATGGTCAGTACCGGACACTATGTTGGATAAATAGTTTTTTTGGAGACCTGGTCATTTAAAAAAAAAAGCCTAGTGGCATCAGCAAATCACTTGATAACTTTAAACAACAGCAAACAACAAGGGGAGGCTTTTTGAGCCTTAATGTTTAATTCTCACCACAAAAAAAAATGCTGGCCACTGCCAACCCCCGACACCTCCCCACCAAGGCCCTACTCCTGCCTGAGGACTGCACTCCTGCCAGCAGTCCAAGGT
The DNA here is from genome assembly GCF_036971445.1 of Narcine bancroftii. Classification (NCBI taxonomy): domain Eukaryota; kingdom Metazoa; phylum Chordata; class Chondrichthyes; order Torpediniformes; family Narcinidae; genus Narcine; species Narcine bancroftii. Next base: position 250,533,053 of record NC_091471.1, read on the forward strand.
CCCCGCGGCCGCTGCCAGGAGCCCAACATCCCCGGTCAGTTTTGCTCCGAAAAACTTTCGGATAAATTAAGATTTTGGAGAATCCGATTTTGGATAATCAGAGTTGTACTATATTCTTTTTCTTACCCATTTGTCAATACATGAATGTAATATAAATCTCCTCTTGTATATACGACCACCAATCACCCAATGACCCTTCTGCACTCCTTTTAATAATGCCTCTCTTTGCAGTTGAAGCAGGGGTTCGACTACATATGTCAACTCTCCACTTACCTCCACGGTTGCTGTCCGACCTGTTGTTCCTCTGGCCGTTTGCTTCTGAGAGTGAGAATACTCCCTCTCAGCCGTCTCCATTCTGCTATCTTGAGAGGTTATTGAATGTGAACGGTACAAACGCTAGGAATTTTATATCCTCTCGCACATGGAAGATTTTCAAGAATATTGCTGGGACATGAGGAACTGAGTAACAGGGAAAGGTTAAACAGGTTAGGGGTTTATTCCCTGGAGCACAGAAGAATGAGGGGAGATTTAATAGGGGTAGACAAAATTATGAGTGTTATAGAATAAATGCTAATAGGCTTTTGCCACTGAGAGTAGGTGAGATACAAACCAGGGGATGTGGATTAAGGGTGAAAGGGGAAAGGTTTAGGGGAAACATTAGGGGGAGTTTATTCTCACAAAGAGTGATGGGAGTGTGGAGCGAGCTGCCAGCTGAAGTGGTGAATGCAGCTCAATTTTGATATTTAAGAAAAAATTGGACATGGATGGGAGAGGTGTGACGGGACATGGATAGCGCAGGTCAGTAGAACTGGGTAGAATAATAATTTGGCACAGACTAGAAGGGCGCTGAATGCCCTGTTTCTGTGCCGTAATGCTCTATGGTTCTATGGAATTCAGGAAATTCTACTAATTAATACGTCACCACCTTGGTATTCATTGGCAAAGCATTTCCTCCGCATTTATCAACTTCAGTGAAGTTACTCAACTAACTACTCCACACCGCTCTTCTCTCTCCACCTTTAAAAACCATTTGGATAATCATCTGGTCATTCTCTCCAATGAAGCTCTCTATCCCTGATCCACCCTTCTCTCACCTCCTCACTGTCCCTGAGCGGCTCGGGTATCAGAGAAATCAATCACTTACCCTTCTCATTACAGCGATGGCCTCGGAGGACAGGAATCGTGGATACCGAACCTCATCGTTGACAATGCTGTCAAACACTTCCTCCTCATCATCTCCCGGGAACGGTGACTACAAAACAGTGTGAAGCTCATTATTTTAAACCACACACTTCAATGAATTCATCATTACTGAAGTAAAATATGAAAGTCTACAGACGTGATGATTGAAGTAAAAACACAATGCTGGAGAAACTCAGCCAGGCAAGCAGTGAATTTTGAATGGCAAAGATAAAGATACATAAGCATCAAGGTAAGGAATGAACAAAATATGGATGTGCGCTTGAATTATCTTTAAATGAATCATCATTATTGAGTTATGGAGACATGGTGCAAGGAAGCAGGCTGTTTGGCCCACTAGGTATATGCTAACCATTGGTATCCATACACAGCAGTTAGTGTAGTGGTTAGCGCTAATACAGCAGCACTGACCCAGGCTCTAATCTTCTGCTGTCTGTAAGGATTCTGTACATTCTCACCGGTGACCACAGGTGCTCCAGTTTCTTCCAAGATGTATGCAGTTAGAAGTTAATTAGTCACATGGGTGTACTTGGGTGGCACGGGCTTGTGAGCCAGAAGGGCAAGTTACTGTGCAGCATCTCTGAATTATTTTTAATTTTTTAAAATTATTTGGAGATACAGCATAATTACCAAAATAAATCCCAGCTGATGGGCTGTAGCAATGGTTCTCAAACCTTTTCTTTCCACTCACATACCACCGTAGGATGCCATAGGGGCTCTGTGGTTAGTAAGGAAAAAATTATTTGAGAACCGCTGGCTTATAGTTTTCTTTGGCCAGGTCTTTCCAGTGCTTGCTAACATGCTCAACTGCAGTTGGGATCTGCTTCTTAACTGTGAGTGGCTCTCTATCATAGCCCCATTTCTCTACAGATTCCCTCCAAACCTCTTACCCACCTACGTCCTCTGGTTTTAGATAACTCTGCAGTGGGGAACAACTTCCTGCTGTTTACCTCATCTATTCCCCCTTACAATTTTCAACAGGTCTCCCCTCTGCTCCAAGGGAACCAAACTCAGCCCATGCAGTCTCTCCTCTTCACTGGTACTTCCCATCTCGATGAATCCCCTCTATTCCCTCTCCAGTGTAGTTACATCCTTTATATAATTGGGTGTCCAGAGCTGGATTCAACACTCTTGGTTTGGCCCAACCCATCTTTACAAAGCTGTTTCTGAACCTCCCAGTCACATCCGTGGCCTGGCTGATGAAGTGAAATTCCCCACGAGCCTTCTCTCTGTGCTCCAAGGATCCTGACGTGTACACCCAGGCCCCAGTTTCAGCCTGACTTCTGTTCAACCTCCCTCAATACATCAGCTTGTGCAATACAGGATTAAACTCTCAGACATTGCCTCCCAACCGAACAAGCCCATCCTCAGGACTACCCTTCCAACATCACAGATTTCCCTGTGATCTGCCAACTCCAACTTTCACTATCTTGTTAACTTATACCACACACAGTCAGGTTCCCAGCATCGGCTCCTGATGTATAACCTCTTGTCACAGGTATCTGTTGACAAAATCAATCATCCATCACCATCTTCTTTTATTTGGTCTGAATAGCCTTCTTGCCCAAGGACCTGGAATTACCTGTTTATCCCTGGTGCCCTTCATCATCTGAGGCTAGTTAAAAATCTCCACCCGTGCCTCTGGCAACTCCGTCTCATCAAACCTTGAAGATTTATCCATGTTTAGGGCTCCTCTTTTGTATCATAACCCGGTGGCAGGGTTAGCGCAAAACTTACAGTGCCAGCGACCCAGGTTCAAATCCACCTTTATCTGTAAGGAGTTTGTACATTCTCCCCCTGCTGCGTGGGTTTCCTCCAGGTACTCCAGTTTCCTCACAGGGAGATTGTACAATCTCCTTACAGACTGTGGCAGATTCAAACCCAGGTTGCTGCCACGGTCATAGCGATGCTACGCTACCCTATTAAACTAATAAAATTCTGGTCCCAAAGTGCTCCCCACTGAAACTTCTTCAGTCACTCTCCCAAGAAGAGGTCCAGTGCTGCCCCTCTCTCGTAGGGCCCTCAATATACTGACTGAGAAAGCTCTAATGGACACACTAACAATTCCCACCCCATCCAAGCCCTTTGTACTATGCGCCACCCCTCCCCTGTCAATACCCAGAAAGCTAAAATCTCCCACTCTCACTACTCAATTATTCTTACAGGATCTGTAATCCCAACTCGTTCCCTATGTAGCCCCACTAGACGATCTCCCAAGCACTGTTGTAATGACATTCCTCATTAAAAAGAAACCCTTCCCTTATCTGCCCTCTCTCAACTACAGCATCTGTATCCTGGACATAAAGCTGCCAGTCATGTCCTTCTCTCAGCCACATTTCTGTTGTATGTACAATATCCCAGTCCCAGTCCACATTCAATCCACATTGTTAAAACAACGAAGGATAGAGAGAAAAGGAGCTAACATGACACATCGTCAATCTTACCACGCAAATTCTGATTACAGGCTGAGAGTGTGGGGGGGGGGTTGGTTTTGTTATGGGTGCCCTGTACCAAACCAATCATTGCCAGGACACTTACTGCTTGCAATATAATACAGTAAATCCCCTGGTATTCAGAATTCAATCAATCAGCAGCCTCAAGCCACCGGCAAAAAAAGAGAGGAAAATAATTTTTTTAAATAATGAAAATAAATAAGAATAAAATAATAGGTTAAAAATACGCAAGTTTAAAATTGTAAATGCTCTCTGAAGTAACAATGAACCTTTGGTGAAGATGGGAGCAAATATTCAGCCAGCGGAAAGCCTTGGTCGGGCTTTGCTCGTAGCAGCTGTTTGAATAAAGTTGTGTGAAACAGCGACAGCGTCGCCCAGGAAGAAAAGCTGGTCATGTCGCTCGCTGTTGGGGTGACTCTCTTAAAGTGTCTCCTTATCCCTGTTTAGCAATAGTCACCCCACTCTGTAAACTGGGAGGGGGGGGGGTTAATTATCTATATTGGTATTGTTCGTCTTTCGGGCGGCTCCATGGAGGGGGAGGAACCTGCAGATGCAGCGACGGTTAAACATTTTTAAAGAATGTGACTGAGAATAAATAAAATGCTTTAAGGTTTATATATTCATGTGTGAAGTTTGTTCAGTGCAAGTACAGTATTTTTGTATTTGAAACTGCTTATCCTTAATGCAGGTGTATTAGTCTGGCATTGCAAGAGTACTTCTCAAGCATTTGAAAAATACACTTATCCAGCATTTATCAATCCCCATAGGCACCAGATACCAGGATTTTACTGCACTCATCAAAGAATTGGGTGAAAATATCACAGATATAATTAATATGTGTGCAGATGACCCAAAAATCTTCAATGCTGTTGATAGTGAGGGAGGTCGTTGTAGATTACAGGGATGAGATTGATCAGTTGGTAACATGGGCAGAGCAATGGCAGATGGAATTTAATCCTGGCAGAGGATACATGATGAATGGCTTAGTGAGCAATGAGGAGCAGCAAGTCCAAGGGTCTCCGCTGACAGCAACACAGCTGGTTGAGGCAGCCAAGGAGGCATGAGGAGGCTTGCCTTCATTACCCAGGGCACGGAACACAAGGGGGAATATACGCAAGTCCAGCAGGGGGTTGCAAATATAGTGGCTAAAGCAAATGCAGTGGGCAGGACAGGACACAGAGTGAGGAAGGGCTCACAGACTAAACTGCATTCATTTTAATGCAGGAACCTTATAGAGAGGCAGAGGTACATGTAGAAATGTAGGGTAGGATTCCTCAGGGACAAAGCGGGACATAAACCTGGAGGCAGAAGAGGTTAGCATGAACACTAGTTCATTGTTCACAGTGTTCACCAGGGAGAGGCACCTTGGTGAATGCGAGGTCAGCATAGAATATGCAAGTGTGCATGTCAAGGCAAAGAATCAGGTCGTGTCGACGGGGCTGGATATAACCCAGATTATTACAGAAAGTGAGGTAAGATATTGCTGGGGCGATGATGACTGCATCCTTCCTGGCCACAGGGGAGGTACTGGAGAATGTCAAGTGTAGTCCCCTTGTTTAAGAGAGGCAAGAGGAAGAATCCTGGGAATTGTAACCTGGTGCGTCTTACATCAGTGGAGGGGAATCTCAGCGAGTGGATTTACAAGCATTTAGAGAGGCATAGTCTTCTCAGGCACAGTCAGCATGGATTTGTGCCACACGAGCCCAAGCGAGCTTTTCAAGGAGGTGAGAAAATAAATTGATGAAAGTAGAGAAGTGAATGTGAAGTGTAAAGATTTTAGTAGTGCATTTGACATGATTTCCCATGGTAGGTTCATTCAGAGTCAGGAGACATGGAACATGTTAACATTTGCTTGCCTGTAATTTTGAGCTGGAAGTCAGTGACTAGTGGAGGTTTGCAGGGATCTCTTCTGTGACATCAAGTGAAGTTTGTTCAGTTTAAGTACAGTATGTCTTTTAAACTGTTTATTCTAAATGCAGGTGTATTAGTTAGCCATTGTAAGAGCATGTCTTAAGCAACCAGAAAATGCACTTAACCAGCATCTACCAATTTCCATAGGTGCTGGATACCAGGGGTTTTACTGCAGAGTTCGGCAGAAAAGTGGCAGTTGGAGTTCAATCTGGATAAGTATTAAGTGAAGCACTTGAAGGCGCTGCACATGGTTAATGGCAGGATTCTTAACAGTATAAAGGGATATTGCAGTTCAGATTCATAGACCCCTCAAGGTTGCTGTGCAAGTTAATAGAATTGTTAAGAAGGTGTATGGTGTGCTGGTCTCCATTAGTCAGAGAATTGAGTTCAAGAGCAGGTAAAGCAGCAAACCGGAAGACAGGGAGAGATTTCTACTTTTCAAAATGTCTTCATATATATCTTTTAAATATCTCTACGTTTGCAGAGGACACGGAACTGGGGTTCAGTGTGAGCTGGGAGGAAGATTCCAGGAGGCTGCAGAGTGGACAGATGAGGAGAGTGGGCAAACACATGGCAGATGCAGCATCATGTGAGGTTGTCCAGTTTGGTGGTGATTACAGGAAAGCCAATTATTATCTGAATGGTGAGGAATGAGGAAAAGGGGATCTACATCAAGACCCGGGGCTCCTGCTGGTCAGTCAGTGAAGGGTGGGACGCAGGATCGGCAGGGGTTGTTAACTTGACCTGCAACATCACGGGCACCAGATTTCACTCCATCGAGGACATAAGAAAGCAGCCTCTATCCTTAAGGACCCCCACCACCCAGGCCATGGCCTCTCCACTCTGCTACCATCAGGAAACAGGTACAGGAACCTGAAGGCGAGCACTCAGCAGCTCAAGGACAGCTTCTTCCCCACTGCCATCAGATTCCTGAATGAACAATGAACCACAGGCACTGCCTCATTTTGTCTTTTTCATTTTCTTGGACTATTTTTATTTATTGTTGTAAGGTGGTTTATATAAATGTTTGCACTGTGATGTTGCTGCAAAACAACAAATTTCATGATGTGTTCCTGCTGACAATACATTCAGATTCAGTTACATTTCGGTTCTGGGTCCGGGTAACTCACTGAGTTGGGGAATCACGGACAGATCAGAGGGCTGTTGAAAGTACACAGGGGGAAGATGCCAGCGAGAGATTGAGTAGAGGGAGGTTCAAGGGGAGGAAGATGTAGGAAGGTACTGGAATTCAAAAGGTGTTTAAAAGAATGAATGCTTCTGGGCAGCACACAGTACAACCAATCGAGCTAAACAACAAAGCCTGCAGATTCTGGGGTTGAGTACATTACACGTGTTGCCCAAAGGAACCCATGTGACTGATCTTTTTTTAATATTTTATTTATAAATGTTCAAACTCAGACTCAAGCAATTTCCAGTAATCAGTCACAAATTACAGTTATCCATTATATACAAGATTAGCTGTTGAGCCCTCCCTCCTCCCCACACACAACAGACCACAATTACATACAACATTTAAGACACCTACAACAATGGTGGGGAACACATTTGTCATGGCCTGACTGCCGGCGCCAAGGCTGTTACATTTTTCTTGACTTTACTTGATTGGGCTGGAATGGACCTGGCCCCGCCCCTCCATCAGTAGAAGGATAGATGGGGAAGGCAGGGCGGCGAGGCACCATGTGGCCAATTAACCTGCTAACGCCATATGCCTTTGGAAGATGGGAGGAAACCCATGCACATCGTGGAGAATGTAAAAATTCCTGACCAAAATAGCAGATTCAAACCCAGGTCACTGGCACTGAAATAGTCATGTGCTGAACACTACACTAACCATGACGCCTGCCACAGATTTGTTGCAAGGAGGTTGCAAGCAAGGAAATCCCACCCCTACCAAAAATGGTACAGTTTATTAATTTATTTTATGTAATGGTGACCTTCAACACTTACCTCTCCAACTAGCATCTCATAGATGAGGACTCCAAGCCCCCACCAATCCACAGCCCTGGTGTAGGATGTGTCTGTCAGAACCTCGGGAGCAAGGAACTCGGGAGTGCCACAAAAGGTGCTTGTACGTTCTCCATAGCCCATTCCTGCAGAGATGGAAACAGATGCCCGTCAACTTCGCCGGTGAAACACGTAGAAGAACGATGCCAGGTGGAAATGTGCCACACCTTGTCGGCCTGTCTCAGAGCAAGGCAAGGGATAAGGAGAGTAGACTGAGCAGAGGAAGAGATCAGGATCACACTTGCAGCAGAGACAGAAACTTGTGTGGAAATTCTACTCCAAAAACCTGAGCCCATATTCCAGGTCGACCAAAATCACAACAGAGCTCAGTCACCGGATTACTGTTTGGTCAAGATGTTAAGTTTTATCTGAGATTGATGCTTGAAGAAAATCAGTGACAAGGGTTTTCTGGACATGCCACTCATGAACCTTTTATCCCTTGCAGGCATCGCCCAACTTTGCAATCACTGACACATTTTACCTTTATCTGAACCAATAATACTGTATATACTCATGTAATTGTTTTATTTTTTTTTACCCCCTCCTCTTATTTTTTCTCCCCTTCTCCCTTATTTCCCTTTTCATCCCTCCTTTAGTTCTTACTTATACATTATTTTTACATCTTTATATGTAGTTTGTCGTCGTTCTTTGTTCTTGTTACATCTCTTCATCTCTCTTTCTGTCTTGCAGGTGTTCTGCAAATTCTCATGCTTTCTCCGGATCCGAGAACAGTCTGTTTTGCTCCCCTAGGATAACTATTTTAAGCACCGCTGGATATCTTAACATAAATTTATAGCCTTTCTTCCATAGGATCAATTTTGCTGCGTTAAACTCCTTCCTCTTCTTTAGGAGCTCAAAACTTATGACTGGATATAAAAAAATTTTTTTGACCTTTGTACTCCAGTGGTTTTTTGTCTTCTTTAATTTTATTCATTGCCTTCTCCAATATATTTTCTCTTGTCGTGTATCTCAGAAATTTTGCTAAAATGGATCTTGGTTTTTGTTGTGACTGTGGTTTCGGGGCTAATGTTCTGTGTGCCCTTTCTATTTCCATTCCTTCCTGCATTTCTGGCATTCTCAGGACTTTTGAGATCCATTCTTTCATAAATTCTTTCATATCTTTGCCTTCTTCATCTTCCTTAAGGCCCACTATCTTTATATTGTTTTGCCTACTATAGTTTTCCATTATATCCATCTTCTGAGCTAACAACTCCTGTGTTTCTTTAACTTTTTTGTCACTTTCTTCCAATTTTCTTTTTAAGTCGTTCACTTCCATTTCTACCACCATTACATGTTCTTCCACATTTTCTAATCCTTTCCCTACATCTGTTATGACCAGCTCTATTCTACTCTTTTTCTTCTGTACTTTTAATTTTTCTTTTCATTTCACTAAATTCTAGTGTCAACCATTCTTTTAATGCTTTCATTTGTTCTTGAAAATTTTTTTTATCTATGTACTGTTCATTCATTTTACCTTCTATTCCTCTGTGCAAAGCTTGGTGTTCTCCTTCTTCTTCTGTGTCTGCTCTTGGGTTTGTGTCTTCTATTTCTCTTCCTTGTATCTGTGTCCCTTTTGACTTTCTTGTTGAGCTGCTTGCCTCAGTTTGTTGGGTTTTTTTTTCATGGCTTCTTGATGTTGGTCCTCTTCTTCTGGGCTGGTTATCTGTTGGGCCTCCTGCTTCTGTTTTTCTTTCTCATCCCTCCCTTTCCCATTGCTTTCCTTTTCTTCCAGCTGAGAGCCCTGCTGTCGGGCACCTCTCAGCTGTTCGTGCTGTGTAGGTTCACTCCACAGCTGGTTCCCCCCTCCTGTCGGTGTTCTCCTTGTCCTTGTTGTGCGCATTGCGCACCTCTGTTTGGCTCAGTGAGCCATTTTTGCAGTCCCGTGGTCGGGAGGTTGCGACCCTACGGGGTCTCCACTAACCTCGGGGAGCAGGCTCATCTTTCCATGGTGGGTCCCTGCTTTTTCGTGCAGGTAAGGCCTTCTCCTTTCTCTTCCGACGTCTTTCCTTTTTTTCCCGTTTTTGGTTTTTCTTTCTTAGGTGTCATTTTCTTTATTTTCTCCACACCTTTATCTTTTATTTGCTGTGTTTTGTGTATCTGGGGCTTTGCTTTTCCTTCACTTTTTTTCTTCTTTTCTGAAGAGGGCTGGTATTCTCCTACCGGCAAATACTCCATCACGTGACTCCTCATACTCATGTAATTGTTGACTCCCTCTTTTTATGGCCCAAACACCTTATTTTTGGCCCCAACTGCCCACCTATCTGAGCTCCTGACCACAAATCCTCACCTTGGCCGCCCATCCACTGACTCTCTCATAGGCCCCGGCCGACCTCCCACTGGAGCTCCCGACACCCCGAACATGGACTTACCACCTGGACCCAGACGTCCGAGCTTCTGACACCTTGAACGACGCAGGTATTTACTGCAGTCAGAAGTATGACCCATGTAAAAGTCAACCACTCCCTCCAAGTGTGTCCCAAATTTGATCCAAAAAACTCAACTATTACACAAGTAGATGAAAATCAGGCCCAAATCACTGAGGAACTCCACCAGTCACAGCTCACCAATTTGTGAACAAAGAGAAGGTGGAGGATCTCAGGGTCCCTCATGGCAGTGTCCATGGAGTTTTGGGTTGGGACCTTCGTTTAGATAGGAAACGTCAGCTGACGAACTGCAGCCTGACCAAAGGTTTATATTGCTGCAACGTGACTTCCTTCTTGTTCTACTCAATGACCCGACCAATGAAGCCCAGCACAGCATTCTATTCCTTGATATCCCTCGACACTGTCCACAACTTTTCATCCAGATAATTTATATCTCCTCTACATCGAAGATACTGGGCCCAGTTGGGAGATCACTTCATTGAGGACCTCAGCTCTGTCTGCCACTATAGCGTAGATATCCCAGGGACAACCCATTTCAATTCCCGTGCTGACATGTTTGTCCATGGTTAAACTGAAACCACCCGCAAATTGGAGAAACAGCACCTCATCTTCTTTCTGGGCACCCTCCAAATGGATGGCATTAATATCAACCTCCAGTTTTAATTAAACTGCCCCCCCCGACCCCTTCTTCTTTCCCCCGACCCCTTCTTCTTTCCCCCAACTCTGTCTCTCTTCTCCGTCTCCTTTCACGGAGCCAAAATCAATTCTCACATCTATCATCATATCCAATTTACACCTTTTATTGGTCTGGTCTCCTTCCTCTCCCCCTCCCCCTCCTAGTCTTTAGTCTTACACCTTTCTGTTTGTTGTTTATTCCGTGAAGGAGGCTTCAGGCCCGAAACTTCGGTAATATATCTTTACCTCCAATGGACGCTGTGAGACCTGCTGAGTTCCTCCAGCATTTCTGTGTGTTTTTACGACAATCAGTGCTTGCAGACTTTCATTTATACAAATGAAACAACAGGGGCCCCATCCTTGCAGAACAGCACTGGTAACAGGTCTCCAGCCAGAATAACACCTCAACACCATTACCCTTGGTATTCTAGGAGAAAGCCAATTCTGTTTCGAAACTATCAGTGGATTCCACGCATCTGTCCATTCTGGATCAGGGAACCATGAGGGACCTTGTCAAACACCTCACTAAATTCCATGTGAACAACACCCATTGCCCTTGCAAACTACTTCCTCAAGAAACTCAATTAAATTTTTAGTACCCCAATTGACCTACAATCCTCATATATTTTTGATGGGTGGGAGAAACCAGAGCACCCAGAAGAAACGTGAGGACGCAGGGAGATGGTAGAGACTCCTTACAGACAGTGCTGGATACAAGCCCATGTCACTGGTGCTCCACACAAACTATGCTATAAATTTGTAAGACGTGACCTGCCCAAACAAAGCCACATCGACTATCAAGTAATTGCAGAGAATGATAAGTGAGAAAGTGGGGATCTAAACCTCAGTACCTGCATCAGCCATGTCTCTGTAATGGTCACAACATCGTAGTTCCACTTACTGATCTGTACTTTAAGTTAATTTCCCTTATTCCACGTACGTGAAAACCGGACCAGGGAGTCTTGAACAGATTATTCTCTGCAAAGTGGGCAGAAGAGTAGAGGGGGAAATGTGGCTGGTGCTGGGATTGCACTGAAGTCAGTGGACCTGAGGGCAGTGCGCTCAGCCCGCTCCTGTTCACGCTACTAACCCACAACTGCATCTCCAGGTCCAGCTCCAACAGTGTCATCAAGTTTGCAGATGACACAATAGTCGTTGGCTTCATCAGCAACAATAATGAGTCACATTACAGAGAAGAGGAGCAAAATCTCATGATATGGTGTGAGAATAACAACCTGAGTTTTAAAGTGGACAAGACGAAGATGATCATGGGCTTCAGGAGGACCAGGAACGAACACCCTCCACTACACATCAGTGACTCTTTAGTAGCACGAGTGGAGAGCACCAAATTCTTTGTGACCTATTGTGGACACTCAACATCTCCTCACTTGTCAGGAAGGCACAACAGCAACTGCACATCCTGAGAGGACTGAAGCGGGCAAGGCTACTGACCACCATTACGTCAACCTTTGACAGGAGCTCTATCGTGAATGTCCTGGCTGCTGCATCACAGTGTAGTACGTTTACTGCAGAGAAATGGATCAGAGGTCAATCCACAGGACCATGAGAGAATCACTGGTATCTTCCTCCCCACCACACCCCACCCCCCTCTCCCAATCAATGTGATCTACTGGGATCATTGTCTGAAGAGGGTGTCAGGAAGAGGGAGCCAACACCACCAGGCTGAGGAACAGCTTCTTCCCACAGGCAGTGAGAATACTGATTGATCAAAGGAACTGCTCACACTGACCATCTCAGACTCACACATTTATTTGTATATATGAATACTTGCCCTGCTTATGTATTGTTTGACTGTATGTATGTTACATCTGGTTGTGTGTCTGCGTGTATTACTCCAAGGACAGGAGAACGCTGTTTTGTTGGATGGTACTTGTATATTCAGATGACAATAAACTTGACTTGAAGCGTTGGAGGATAATGTATCAGATGCAGAGGCTGCTAGGGTGGGAAGTGAGGGCCAGAAGGACTCTATCCCTGATCTGTCTGAGGGTGGTGGGGCAGAAGTACAAGAGTTGAAGGAGATAATAGATTCTGATTTATCCAATGACAATCAGGAGAATCCACGCTCATTAAAGAAAATGGTCATTTTGGACACCCTGCAGTGCAAAGCCTTACCCTGGGAAAAGGATGGTGTCTGAACCAGAGTCCCTCCGGATTTGGAACACCCGTTTGCTCCAGATTCCAGCATTTACAGTTGTTGTGTATCTCTGTGGTTCCACACATGCTGGATGCTACTCCTCCCACCCCTACCTCCCAGAGGGCCAGCTCCCAACAGTGTCAGACTCATTACCTGTTCATGCTCTGTCTAGTATCACCCACTATTAAAGTGGATCTGCAAACACTTGACCAACAAACACAAATACAGCTGCCAGGGGCTTTGCTTTGCAAAGCATGAGAACTCCATTGCAGCAAGAGGCACTGCCACCTACAGCTAATTTAACCACAAGGGAGTCTGCCTCACAGGTTGCATATTTATACAGACGAACCTCCAGTTTTCCAGAACATTTGAACAGACTTCTCCATTCAGGTACATGATTCTTAGAATTCTCTTGGGATTTGTTAACAAGGGTTGTGTGGTTTACCCAATAGCTAACAGAACTGGGCAACGAAGATTTTGCTTCCTGAACACTGTTGGGTGTATTTTATGGATTTTGGGCTGATGATCATGAAATCACCTTAAAACTTTCCTATCACGTACTGTTTTTTTTAAGACATCACCTATTTTTGTGATTTCCTGTCATATTTTTAACATGCTTCAAGCATACAAAGCCATGATATACAAAATTCATTTCTGGTTTTGTTTTAGATTTCCAAAACACAGTCTATTTGATTTTTTCTGTTACGAGCAGACTGAGACTGTGGATCAAGCGGAACAGGCCTGTGGAGGGAAGGATTCACATGTCGTGGTCTGAAGGAACAGGTTGCAACAATGGGGCTGTAATAAATGGCAAAAACCAACCCCAGTCTGAATGGGGGAGTCAGGTGACGTTACTAGAAGTGACACCAACCTTCCTTGCAGAGTCCAAAGTCAGCAATTTTCACATAACCCTGAGTGTCCAGGAGCAAATTGTCCAGCTTCAAATCTCTGCAGAAACAACAAGCACATAACTTCTGTCAGGAGGCAACTGTCCACAGACATCATTAGAGACCCACCAACTCCCACACTGACCTGGACAATACCGCTCCCACCCTGTCTCCCAATTCCTTTGTCTCCCGCTGGATCTGCTGCCAGGTCATGGCCTTCCACTCCAAGACATCCCAAATGTCGATTCTCCCAGACTGTCATGTCTGAACCTCCTCTATTTCTCATATTTTTGCCCTTAATCCACCTCATGCTACCCATCCAAGACTCTTCTATTCGGGAAATATTTATTTGTATAGATGAAATATTTGTTATGCACGTGTATTGTCTGTCGGTATGTGTGTTACGTCTGGTTGTGTGTCTGCATGTTTTGCACCGAGGACTGGAGAACTCTATTCCATTGGGTTGTTCATGTACAATCAGATGACAATAAACTTGACTTTTTCCCAGGCAGAACAAGGACAGCATCCCTCTGGTCTTTGCCTTCCACCCACCAGCCTCCACATGCGACCCTTTGTCCCTCTGAGAGTTCTGCTGACTTTGGCACAGTTCCACTACCAGTCACACCTTTTCCTATCCCCATTCCTATCTGCCTTGCATAGGGATCAGTCTCTTTGAGACTCCCCATTCCCCACTCTCTGAGGCACTTCCTGCTGTAACTGCACGAAGAGCAAAGTCTATCCCTACATCTTCCCCCACCCGCCCCTCACCTCCATCCAGGGCCACAGACACGCCTTCCAGGTGAGGCCAAGCTTCACATGCACACTGTTCAACCCAATCTGATATTAAACCAGAAAGTCTGGTGATGCTGGGATTGAGGGCAATGCACAAAGGTGCTGGAGAAACTCAGCAGGTCATACAGCATCTACAGGAAATTAAAAACAGTAAACGTTTTGGGCCTGCGCCCTTCTTCTGGAATGGATACCTGTTTGAAAGGTGGGGGAAGGAGAAGAGAGAGGAATGAGCACAGGCGAACAAGTAGCAGGTGGGTACAAGTGGAAGTCTTTCCCTTCAAAGTAATCTCTTCCTCTACCTCTCTCCCCCCCCCCCCCACCTCTCACACCTTCTGTTCCACCCTATCACCCCCTTTCTCAATAAAGGGTCTCGACCCAAACAACGATGACCATTTCTCTCCATGGATGCTGCCTAGCCTGCTGAGTCCCTCCAGAGGCTCATCGTTTGCCCAAGATTCCAACATCTGCAGATTTTGCGTTTCTCTTAAGAACGAGCCCCTTTAGAACACGAGGCCTAACCAGGGGCTGGTAAATGGGGTTGGTCCAGATGTGTTGTTAGTGGCTGGTCTGGATGTGGTGGGTGAAAGGCCTGTGGCTGTGCTTTGTGAGAGGATGTCAGTGCTACGCATCCCCATAGCTGTTTCCACTGGAGCTGGTCTGAGAACCACACGGTCAGTCAGCCATTCAACCCTCCTATAATGTTTGGGAAAAAGACTTTTTTTCCCCTCTTTATTTACCCCTGTGTTCTACAGTTTTAAATTTGTAATCAAACAATTCACATGTGCTTAAAGTGCACCTTCCAGATTTTATTCAAGGCTTTATTCAAGCCCAAACATTACGGAAACCGCTGTAAGTGTTATTTAGATCATCATGGTCACCTTGAGGTTTTAAGTGTTCGTTTGTCTTCCCACAATGGCCATATCCTCTCGAAATCCATCAGTCATCGAGCTACACAGCATGGAAACAGGCTCTTTGGCCCAACTCATCCATGCTAACCAGACAGTCCATTCCAGTGGGTCCCATTTGGAACATACTCCTTCACGATTTTCCTATCCAAGTACCTGCCAAATGTCCTTTAAACACCACAATAGTAGCAGCCTCTACAGCTTCCTCTCACAGCTCATTGTGTGGAAAAGCTGCCTTTCTTACTTTAAGCCCTCTAGTTTCAGATTCCCCTATCCAGGAAAAAGTTAGAGCTTTCATCTTGCCCATGCAATATAAACCTCTGTAAGGTCTCCCCTCGGCTTCCTACACTCCGGGGAACAACATACCCAACTAATCCGGCCTCACCTTGTAACTCCAGCCCCAGAAACATCCTTGTAAACCTTTTCTGTACCCTTTCTTCAACTTAATGGCATCCGTCCTATGGCTGGATAATCACATTACAAAATGTGGCCTCACCAACATTCTGCACAGCTGTGTCATGGTGTCCCATCTCCTGTACTCCATGCCCTGACTGATGAAGCCTACCACGTGGGACCTTGCTAAAGTCCACGTGAACAGCATCTATTGCCTTGCCCTCTGCCATCCTTTTCACCCCCTCTTGAAAAAAATTAATGATCTTCTTCACCAATTTGTATCATATTATTTGCAATTTTAAAGATGACCCTTAAGCCGCAAGAACAATTCATGTGCATTAAAAATAACAATAATCCTTACAAAACTTTATCATATATAGTAAAAACCCCTGGTGTCCGGCACCTACAGGGATTGGTAAATGCTAGACTGCGTGTTGTGTGAATGGAGAACTAATGGTGAGGCGTGCCATTTTTTAAATCTGTTTTTTTTCACCCATTTATTTTCCGCAAATTCTTTTGCTTAAGGTTGCCAGTTGCTTGAATTCTGGATAACAGGGATTTTACTGTTCCTCTCTCCTGGATGGAAGAAATCCATTTACCATAACTTTACTTTCTATCCCTTGGCCCACATTGTCCCAACACACCTATTTGCCTTTTTTATCCACAGGTTTTAATTTTGTGAAGGTGCCGAAAATTGAAAGCTCATTTCTCTGAAATCTAGCAATGCCCACGTTACTTGGATAATTTGTCTCAAATGTGTTTGTACGCTGGGGTGTAAAAATAATCTAACCTGTACACAATCATGTTGTCATGAAGAAACTGCAATCCAAGAACTACACATGCAGAGTAGAACCTGTGGAAAAGAAATAAAAATTAGTTTGAACATTATCTTTAATTGTGGTGACATTCTACATCAATCATGAAGTGTGTCAACATTCTGATCCCTACACTGATCCTTGCATTGTAAGCCCAGATCCAGACTCCAGAGCACTCTTGTTGAACACAGGCCTGGCTAGGTATAGAAGACATACATCACATGTAGAGGAAGGAAGGAACGCCAGTGTATTCAGCTATCCTTTACAGATATCATCTCTCAGTTCTCGATCGTCTTTAAGAACATAAGATATAGGAGCAGGAGTTGGACGTCCGGCCCGTCGAGCCTCTCCACCATGGCTGATCTGATGATGGGCTCATCTCCACTGACCTGCCTTTTCTCCATATCCCTTAATTCCTTTACCATATAAAATTCTCACCTGGTAGACAGTGGTCCTCAAGTCTGTGTGTGGAGGAGACTAGAGAAGGCAAGTTCAAGGATTGTATTATTATGTTACACCTGATTCAGTGAGAATGGTTCGTATTGTTGCAAGACTTTCTGGCAGTACTAGATATTGGCCAGGTCACGCTTGTTCTGGTCACCAAACTGGAGAAAAGATGTGGTAGCATTAGAAAGAGTGCAGAAGAGAGTCATCAAGATGTTGCTTGGAATGGAGAGCTATGGTTAGAAGAGACTGGAGTGGCTGGGGGAGTGAAACTTTATAGAAATGATGAGCGGCTTAGATAGGCAGACAGACATAATATTTTTTTCCTCTGCTCTCTGCAAGAAACTTGTACACTCTTCCCATGTCTGCATGGGCTTCCTCCAGGTGCTCTGGTTTCCTCCCATGTTACAAAGTCATACAGGGCTATTACGTTAATTGATCTGAAGAACACCTTTTCCCACCCAGAAGAACAAGCTGCCAGAGAAATGGTAGAGAGGAGAAAAGCATCGTGACTGAAGTAAAAACACGATCCTGAAGAAACTCAGCAGGTTAGTGTATTTTATGTAGCAAAGATAAAGATACATAAACGTTTCGGGCTTGAACCTTTCGTTAAAAAAATTTATATATACATAGCTGGGACCCACGAAGGTACCCATGACTACCCCTTTAGTTTGGAGAAGGTGGGATGAGTCAAAAGAGAAGTGAGAACAAGTTCTGCAGGTGGAGGAGGGTGATGGTACAGAGGTGTACTGGTTAGGCCTCTTGTCAAGAAAGAAATGAAGGACTTTGAGATCTTCTGTATGGGGATGGAGGTGTAGAGATTGGACATCAAATGCCATGATGAAAGGCTCAAGCCTGAAACATTGGTTATATATTTTTATCTTTGCTATATAAACTCCACTTTGGGACCAGCTGAGTTTATATCAGAAAAATGGTAGACACAGGTACAATCATAGGAAAAAATGAAAGGATATTGCTAAATGTAAATGTGGGCCTAAATGACCACCGGCCATAGCTCAATCATCATTTAGTGCTGTCTAAGGCTCACGTTAACTCCAGCCTTGACCCACTCCAATTCACTTACCACCACAACAGATTCATGCAGAAGGCATCTCCCTGGTCTGCCTTTAGCCCTGAAACAGCTAAACAACAAGGGGATCTCTGTCATTGACATGAGCTTTGGCCTCAACACAATCCTGCCAAGTAAACACATCACCAAACTCCATTACTTTAGCCTCAGCACCCCACCCCATCTCCATTGTGTCCCGTAGGCTGCAGTCAGTGAGACTGGGGGCCTACAACGCTGTGTACTTAGCGCCCTCATGTACTCCCACGAATGTGTGGCCAAACACTGCTCCAACTCCATCCATAAATTGGCACACACAGCAACACCATCATGGTCCAGATCTCAAACAGTGCCAAGACAACAACCTCTTCCTCAACATCAGCCAGACCAAGAAGCTGGTCATGGCTTCTGGAGAAGGGGTGGTCCAATGACACTGAGGTGGATGCAGGAGACAGAGTTAAGTTCCTAGGAGTAAACATCCCCAAAGACCAGTCCTGGTCCACCATTGTTGGAATAGCCAGGAAAGCACACCAACAATTCAACTTCCTTGGAAGACTGAGAAAAAATCGGCATGCCACCTGCATCCGTGAACAATTTCTACATCTGAGCCAATGGAAGCGAAAGCATCCCTGTCAGGGTGCATTACTGCATGGGACAAAAACTGATCCACCCAAGTCTGCAAGAAACTGCATGTTGTAAACGTGGCTCAGATCATCACACACAAACCCTCCTCTTCCCTCCTTAAAAAGTAGCCATCCCACCCCAGCCATGCTCCCTTCACCCCTCTACTGTCAGGGAGAAGATTCACGAGTGAGAGATCACATGCCACCAGATTCCAGGACAGCTTCTTTTCTGCTGACATCAAACGCCTGAATATACCTTACATGAGTAAAATTACATTGGTTTTGCTCTGTCCGAATTGATCTCTCTCTGTAACTCTGCATTGTTGGAAATTTTACTGCTGTTCCTCTGTAACACAGCCCTTTATCAGTCCCAACACTGACCCGCCCTCCCCTGACAGTGCTGTACCAGTCCCAAAACTGATCCCACTGACCAGCCCTCCCCTGACAGCCCTGTATCAATCCCCACACTGATCCCACTGACCCACTCTCTCCCCACAGCCCTGTATCAGTCCCCACTGACCCACTCTCTCCCCACAGCCCTTTAGCAGTCCCCACACTGATCCCACTGACCCACTCTCTCCCCACAGCCCTGTATCAGTCCCCACACTGATCCCACTGACTCGCCCTCCCCTGACAGCCCTGTATCAGTCCCCACACTGATCCCACTGACCCAGTCTCTCCCCACAGCCCTTTAGCAGTCCCCACACTGATCCCACCGCCCTCCCCTGACAGCCCTGTTCAGACCCCACACTGATCCCACTGACCCACTCTCTCCCCACAGCCCTTTAGCAGTCCCCACTGACTCACTCTCTCCCCACAGCCCTTTAGCAGTCCCCACCCACACTGATCCCACTGACCCACTCTCTCCCCACAGCCTTGTATCAGTCCCCACTGACCCACTCTCTCCCCACAGCCCTTTAGCAGTCCCCACACTGATCCCACTGACCCACTCTCTCCCCACATCCCTGTATCAGTCCCCACTGACCCACTCTCTCCCACAGCCCTTTAGCAGTCCCCACACTGATCCCACTGACCTGCCCTCCCCTGACAGCCCTGTATCAGTCCCCACACTGATCCCACTGACCCACTCTCTCCCCACAGCCCTGTATCAGTTCCCACTGACCCACTCTCTCCTCGCAGCCCTTTAGCAGTCCCCACACTGATCCCACTGACCCGCCCTCCCCTGACAGCCCTGTATCAGTCCCCACACTGATCCCACTGACCCACTCTCTCCCCACAGCCCTTTAGCAGTCCCCACACTGATCCCACCGCCCTCCCCTGACAGCCCTGTTCAGACCCCACACTGATCCCACTGACCCACTCTCTCCCCACAGCCCTTTAGCAGTCCCCACTGACTCACTCTCTCCCCACAGCCCTTTAGCAGTCCCCACCCACACTGATCCCACTGACCCACTCTCTCCCCACAGCCTTGTATCAGTCCCCACTGACCCACTCTCTCCCCACAGCCCTTTAGCAGTCCCCACACTGATCCCACTGACCCACTCTCTCCCCACATCCCTGTATCAGTCCCCACTGACCCACTCTCTCCCACAGCCCTTTAGCAGTCCCCACACTGATCCCACTGACCTGCCCTCCCCTGACAGCCCTGTATCAGTCCCCACACTGATCCCACTGACCCACTCTCTCCCCACAGCCCTGTATCAGTTCCCACTGACCCACTCTCTCCTCGCAGCCCTTTAGCAGTCCCCACACTGATCCCACTGACCCGCCCTCCCCTGACAGCGCTGTATCATTCCCAACACTGATCCCACTGCCCAGCTCTCCCCGACAGTGCTGTATCAGTCCCTTTAAGCTTTTCAACTGAACAGAAGTGATTGACCAAGGGGGCTACAAAGAATTCACCTTCGAGGAATTATCGACATTAATTGGAAAAATCACCGATGCTTGCGATGACCTTACTTTAACATGTTGCATGAAAGTAAATAGTGACAGTCACACTATTGTACCATTTAAATCGTAAGTAGGGAAGCATCTGTACAGTATTTAGTTTAAATTCTATCTTTATATGTGATTATTATGTGGTAGTAGTAGCCTTCATTGTCATTTAAAACCAGTACAGTTAAAAAAAATTATGTCCTCCAGAAATCACGTTACCCACATAACCTCGATTAGACATCAGACAACCAAGATGCCATTTCTGCTCCAGACAAAAGATAAAATACACCTACACAAAATGACATAATGAGTTAAAAAAGTGCTAACAAGTCAGTAAAATATGAAAAACTAGACAATAAGCACATTTCAAAGACTGAGATTTTAAAAAGTCCAGTGGATTGTAAAGAAGAACCACGCCACAGTTCACAATTCCAGTCAGACCCATCTGCTTCAGCACCATATCGGTAGAGAGTGCTGTGTAATGTGTGTGTACGTGCACAGTGGTCCAGAGAAATGGGGTGTCTTTTGTAGTGCAGATGATAATAAACTTCAGTTTAAATATACAGTATGTTCCTGATTATCCAAAATGCTTGGGACCGGACCTATCTCAGTTAACCAGGTCTTTCGGATATTCAGGAATTTTCTCTCAGCAGACCAGTAGCATCAGCAGAACACTTGGAGCTGCAGTTAAACAACAGCACATAACAGGTTTGTCAAGCATGAAATAATGTTTAATTCTTCAAAAAAAAACCATGATGCAGCAACAAACACTAGAATTTCTGCGCACTGGTTTTTTGTCCAATACTGCACAGAAGAGCCCTGTTGATTCCCAAGATGCTAACAACGCGACAGACCCTCCCCACTGTAAGGTAAAACATCATGAGATGGGAATGTGTAAGGAGTTACCCTGTGCAGGGCTGTAACAAGAAGGGGAGGTGTCCTTGTACTCCTGTTAGGTAAAACATCATGAGATGGGAATGTGTAAGGAGTTACCCTGTACAGGGCTGTAACAAGATGTGAATGCATCCTTGTACTTACAAGATAAGAGAGACATTGATGGATTGAGAGGCAGGAAGCTAGCAGGGAAAGGATAGCAACAGTTTTAGTCATTGGACAAGTAATGATATGATGATGTTCTAAGCATGTATCCAAGGGTATAAAAAATCACCATTTTGCTGATAACGGCAGAATGCATTCTCCGACTAACATTGTTAGTCGCAAGTGTTACAATCCGGTAATAAAGAACAAAGAACCCTGATTTCGACTCAGTCTGGTGTTTGTCTCACTCATTCATGAACAAAGCAGACCTAACACCACCTCCATCAGAGCTGTATCCTCCAATGGTACACGAGAGTTCCGTGGCTTCCAGTGTGGAGCCTCACTTGAAATCTTGCCCTTGCAGCTGTATCTTGGACCAGTACACGAGAGCGCCATTGATTCAAAATGGTGCTGACCACACTTAAAGACAGTGGGTATACAAAAAAAATTCAACCTTAATTCAAATTGTGACGTTATGGCTCACCTGTAAAAACTTCCGGATATTTGGAATTTTGGTTGATTGGTTTTCAGTTAATTTAACTTTAATTTTTTAAATTTAGAGATAGTGCTCAGTAATAGGCTCTTCTGGCCCACGCCACCTAAATCAACCGATAAGCCCCATATCTTTTTGCGGGTGGGAGGATATCAGAACATCCGGAGGAAACTCACACAGAGACGTAGTGAGAACGTACAAACTCCTTACCGAGAACGGCAGATTCAAACCCGAGCCACTGGTGCTGCTTAACGTGAGCGCTGATAAAGCATTAGAGGGTCTGGGACCCTCACAGAAAAGTACTGGAGAGAGGCTGGGAAGGCACAGGCAAAATGAGCCTTTGTGAGGCTCCAGAGGTAGCCTGTGGTGTGAGAGTGTTACAGGTAAAGAACTCTTGAGATTTTGAAGTGAAAACAGGAGTTAGAGGATATAACACAAGCAACAAGTTGCAGGAGAGAATGGCAGAGGAGGAACAACAGTGTCAGAACATACAGTTTGACCAGACTCATCAAGGAGCAGGCAATCAGAGAAAGAACGGTTGCAGTGGTGGCAGAGAAATACTCAAACACGTAGGGGGCAGTCAAAAATCAGTACAAGCAACATAAAACATAAACCGTAGGGCTGTATGGGCTGCCAATGGACTGGGCGGGGTTAGTGGATGAAGAGCAGAGAGTTCAGAGAACACACTGATGGAGCGAGCCTGACCCCTTCACTTCACGTGGGTGGTCTTTAACTCCACTCCGAGATTCTTGTGATTTCGTTCACAAAGGAATAAGCACAATGTCATTGGAAGTCAGCTGATTTGCAACTCAAGTGCTGACAGAGATCAAGTTGTATTGAACCTTGGTTTAAGTTTTCTGTTCAACACGTCAGCAATTCCCGACAGAGGTGATTAGTTCAATATAGACCTGGATCAAGCCATGACTGCTGGCCTGGAAAACATTCTTTGTTCAAAACTATTTATTGTGGAACTTCCCCAACCCTGCTTTCCATCAGCTTTCTTTCTCGATCAACTTCTATGTCAATTTTTTGATGAATTGGTTCTAAATTTTAAATTTAAACTTAGACACACAGCATGGTAACAAGTCCTCTCGGCCCATGAGCCCGTGCCTCCCAATTATAATGAATTGACAGACAACCCTGGTATGTCTCGAATGGTGGGAGGAAACCGGAGCAACTGGAGCAACCCACACAGACAAGGGGAGAACTCCTTACAGACAGCGCCGGATTCGAAGCACGGTCACTAGCGCTGTAAGAGCATTGTGCTATCTGCTATGCTCACCATGCCTCCCTTAAATTTAGAAATACAACATAATAACTGGTGCATCCGTCCATCGAGTCAGTGCTGCCAAATGACACCCAATTAACCTACAAATCATACCCATAAAGCTAATGGTTTTCAAACTTATTTCCACACATACCACTTTAAGTAATCCCTTAGGTGATCTGTGGTTAGTAAGGGATTGCTTAAGGTGGTATGTGAATTGAAAGAAAATGTTTGAAATCCACAGTTTTAATTGTACCTAATTGTCTCGCTATGTGCACGGTTTCATAACTCCCAACGAAATGGGCCAATGACAACTTTTCTCAAGCAAAATATTTCAGTAACAATTGGGTCTAGAGCAGTGGTTCTCAACCTTCCCTTCTCACTTGCACACCACCTTAAGCAATCCCTTACTAATCACAGAGCACTGATGGCATAGGAATTACTTAAGGTGGGATATGAGTGGAAAGAAAAAGTTTGAAAAGCACTGCCAATGGTTCCTGTAATTTTGCATAAATTATACCTCTCATATATTCCAATAATTATGCTATTTTTCCCAAAAAAATCCCTGCAGTTGTCAAAACTTTTACAATATTCATTTAAATACTTTGATCTTCTAAGTACAAGACATAAATTGATTTATCATTTTGTTAAGTAAGGTAAGCAGTTGGTGGTTATCTAATTTTAATGGGTATAAATTTAGTCAACATTCTATATAAAGTAGCAATCTTCAAAAGTGCAGATTCTCAGCACTCATCTTTTTAACCACTTCATTTTCAGTACAAGACTATCCATGGAGGGAAAATCTGATCTATGAAACAGCTACAATTTCACCCCTGGCAGAAATCCAATTGCCATCTGCAGTCATCACCAAAACTGCTTTTTATCTCCAATGGATTCCTTTGTCCTCTGCTTACTGCTTCTTTCAATATGTAAAACGGTTCTGAAGGCTTTTTAAAAATCTCATTGGTTCAGCAAACTTTAACAAGCAATGCCACCCCTCAAACTTTCTCTCAAAATATACAATCTCCTTTACTGCTGATCAACAAAAATAAGTCAGCCAATCTAGGTTTTGCTAAATTAAGATTTGGGGAAGATTACCATTTGAAATGGTGTTCGTTAAATGTGTGAAGTCTTTTGTAGTAAATGCTGGAAAAATTCAGCTCGTCTCACAGCTGAGAGACTACACCCACGCTGTCTGCTCTGCGAGACCAGCCGGGTTCCTCCAGCATTTATTGGCCATTTTCACTCATTAAACGTGTGACAGATTAACAGTCACGACAGTACTCACATAGCTCTGGGTTCGGAGAAAACATCAGCGTGAATGTGCATCATCAGATCACCACCGGCTGTGTACTCCATCACAAAGCAGACGTGCTCAACAGTTTGAAAACAGGCAAACAGATTGACCAGGAATGGGTGATTGGAGAGGTTTACGGTCTCGAAAATACGTTTTTCACACATTAGGCTGTGGAGACAAGAGGACACACTTTATTGTATCAGCAGGCAAGGGCAACAAAGGAGGAGTTTGGAATCAGAATCTATTGACATGTACAAGTCACACAATGTGTTGTTTTGCCACAGCTTCACAGTGCAAACATTCAAGTAACCACCTTAAAAATAGTGCATGAAAAGTCAAAGTAAGGCAGTGTTTGGTTCTTTTGTTCATTCAGGAATCTGATGGCAGTGGGGAAAGCGGACAGCACCTCAGGATTACGATACGAAGGGTTCTTTGGGATCGCGGACAGCGCATCAGGACTGCATTACAAAGGCATCATAGGGAATGCAGACAGCGTTACAAAGGATGCCGCTGAATGCTCAGCACAGTCAGTGGATGCACTGAGCTGAGCAACAAACAGTTAAGACATTTCACTGAATGTCCAAATTGTCAATTAGAGATCGCCACGAACACTCGCATCTTGCACTGCGTTTACCCAACTACCGGCTGTTCACTGGATCAGACACCAGATTTTGCATCACCTTGGCCCAGCATGTCCACACACACCATCCAATCATTTCTACACTCAGCGCATTTACCAGAACCGTGTCCACAGCCCCGCTGTGCCTCAACCTGCCGTCCCTCCAGCACTTTTGTATTTTCAAATGTACTATAAGTTGTGGTTTTTGTCGTTATTTTAGAAAGTAGCTGTTCAGCTGCTAAAAGTGAGAATTTTGGTGCATGACAATAAACTCCTCCTCATCAAACACCTCTCTACACTGATCCCATTTACCAGTTTTCAGTCCATAGCCTTTGGCACTTCAACTGCTCATCCTGCATCTGGTTGGGAAATGCGGTTCATCGCCATGTTGCAAAGGGGTGGTGGGGAAACGTGGACTGTGCCTCAGGACTGTGTCACAAAAATGTCAAGAGGAAACGTGGGCAGCACCTCAGGATTGCACTACGAAGGGTTCGTGGGGAATGCGGACAGAGCTCAAGACTGTGTTACAAAGGGTTCGTGGGTATCACGGACAGCGCCTCAGGACTGCATTACAAAGGGTTTATGAGGATCGCGGACAGCGCCTCAGGACTGCGTTACAAAGGGTTCGTGGAGTACGCCAACAGCGCCTCAGGACTGCATTACGAAGGGTTAGTGGGGAATGCAAACAGTGCCTCAGGACTCCGTTATGAAGAGGTTGTGAGGAAACGCGGACATGCCTCTGGATCAGAGAGGGGAAGTGTGGAATGGATGGCGAATACACATCAGGCAGGGAACTATGGGAAGAGAGGTCAGAGAACAATAGTAGTGGGAAAAATTCAAGATTTCAATACCCAGAAGGGTTTTATTTTCATTGACACCAAAATTGGTTAAAAATTGGGACTGTCTTGGATTGCTTCATTTATGGGCAATGAGACATTTGGGTGGAAGGAGTGGAGCGGAGAATTACAATAATGGTGTGAGCTGGAGTGGATTGGTCTCTTGTCTGAACGACAGAACCCTCCGTTTCTTTACACAATTCTGCGTGAAATGCAGTGTGCATGACTGAAAGGGAAGAAAACGTCACCTGTCCACTTCATCTCTTGCAACAATATCTCCCTTCTTCAAGGCTTTGATGGCAAACAGTTGTCCTGACTTCTTGTATTCCGACAAGAGCACCTGTAAGGAAGAAAATATCCATGGTAACTGCGGTTAAAGAGCAATGACAGGGGGGGATCTCAGATGGAAACAACTGGTGCAGTCCAGGTGAGATGCCCACCTTCAACCCTTGTATGAACACTAGATAAAGGTTTTGGTTCTTTACCCTTTGTAGAGTAAGAGAACAAAGTTTAGCTATCAAAATACAATGCTATTTTCATTTATCTGTAGTATACAAACAATAATTCACCACTGCCAATCTCCGTTCAAATTTATTGTCGAAGTACACACATGACATCACATACAGCCCTGAGATTCCTTTTCCTGCGGGCCAGATAGAATTTCCACTTATCGGTAACTATAAACTGTACTCACAATAAAAAAAGATATGTATACAAAAGAGAGAAACTTAAGCAAAGAAGAAAATGTAAACAAACTGAGTGAAAATACAGAAAAAAAATCAGTAATAAATAATGTGCAAAGTAAAAGTCCTTAAACGAGTCCCTGATTGAGTTTGTGGTTTTTTAAAAATCTTTTTATTATAGTTAAACAATACATGAGGAGAATAGGATTAAATAATCAAAAAGGGGAAAAATATCACTATATATCAAATAATACAACTTAACAGTTAACAAATAGGTTCTTGTCTCCTCAAACTGAATTCTTAAAAAAGGAACATTTTTATTATATAAAACCCCACCTAATCTAAAAAGAAAAAGACTGGGCAGCAAACCCTGAGAATTTATTAATAAAAATTAATCGGCTGGTCTTCACCAACAAAGAGAAAAGAAATAAAACGGAAAAGAATTATACCAAGTCATGCGGAAGTAATTTATTAAAGGTCGCCAAGTCTCTTCAAATTTAACAGAAGTATCAAATTTACGACTCCTAACTTTCTCTAAACTTCAACATGACAATTCAAGGACAGAATGCAGGAGCCATGACCTGCAATCTTTTTCTCTCTATGAAATGGGTTCCAAAAGTTTTCACTCTTTTAGGTGCGTTATAAGCAACTTAATTGTGTGAAAAAATATTTGAAAAACAACCAGTGGTGGAAATCCAACTCAGTGGTCCCCAAAGGTTTTGAATCCTTACCTTCCCAAAATGTCCCCTGCCCAAGACGGCAATGAGTTTGAAGTCATGCAGACTCAGTGAAGATGCGGGAGGTCCACTGTACAGAGGAAGAGGAAACAAATGTTCATGCAAATGACAATCTAAATTTACAGTTGTTTTTTTTTAAGCAGACAATTTTTCGATTCATAGAACTGAACAACATGGAAGGCCACTCCATTATTGTGTCCACCCAGGAACAGATGAGCCGTAAAGATTTGGGTAACCTCTCAGCTCTCTGCCCTTCTTCACTAGGCAGTGTTCATACATGTATAGTAAAACCCCTGCTACCTGGAATTCAAGCAACCCGCAAAATAAATCAAGGATTTTTAAAAAAATAAGAATAAAGTACTGCGTATGCATCAAATCAGAGGAACTAAAGATGGGAAAGTAATTACCAACAATGCCCATAACCTACATCTGTAGCATGTATTATGTGTCTGTAGGTGTGTTATGTCTGGTTGTGTGTGCATATTTTTGGACTGAAGACTGGAGAACATGGTTTTGTCAGATGACAATAAACTGGACTTGAACTTGATTTGATCCTGAGAATGGCAAAAAAAAGTCACATGAAACTGGCTAAATGGCAATCCAAAACACACGTACCTTGGCCGCTTGCCTTCCGTGGCAGATAACGATGAAACGCGCCTTTGTGGAGAAAGGTTTTGATTGCTGTCGGTCTCAGTTGTCTGTAATAGAGAAACCAATGATCACAAAAATGTTAACTACAAAAGAAATTTAAACTTCAAAATGCATAAACTACCCATTTTAAGCTTTTAAAAATTCAGCCAACAATATTATAATATCTTAAAATGGTTTAAAATTCCCAAGAGCCTTCAGCTCTGTCAGGTTTTGATGGAGCGTCACTCAGTGGATTCGACAGAAGGTCAGAGGATGGGGTATGCATCAGGAGTCTGCCCACAGTACACCAGGGCTGGCTGCCCACACCTGGGCCTGCAGGACTGAGATACATGAGTGGCACAATTCCAAATTGTTTCTCTTCTGAGACCAGGTTGCCCAGAAATGCAAGATGATCTTTTGCTGTATGTGAGAAAAGGGAAGAGGACAAACATCCTTGCTCCTGACCCCACAAGTGCCCCCACAACTGCTCCTAACCACACAAACAGTGACTGTAGGAGCACAATGAAAACACCCATTTGAGGGAGAGTCAATAGCTCAGAGGGTCTTTCCTGGACCCAACACACTAATGATGCTGTGCAGAAAGCGCACCAGCGCCTCTTCTTTCTCAGGAGTTTGCAGAGGTTTGGTATGACATCAGAAACCCTGGCAAATTTCTACAAATGTGTGGTGGACAGTGTGCTGATTGGCTGCATCACTGAATGGTACGGGGACATCAATACCCTTGAGCATAAAGCCCTGCAAAAGGTAGTGGACACAGCCCAGGACATCACAGGCAAAACCTTCCCCATTATAGAGAGCACCTGCCATGAGAGAGCAGCAGCGATCATCAAGGACCCACACCACCCAGCACACGCTCTGTTCTCACTCCTGCCATCAGGAAATAGATCTAGGAACCACAAGGCTCGCACCACCTGGATCAGGAACAGCTGTTACCCCTCCACTTTCAGACTCCTTCAGATGCCAAACTCGTTAGAGACTCATTTAAGGACTCTTTTTTGCACTTTAGTCATTTTTTTCTCTCTGCATTGCTGTCAGTTTGTTTACATTTCTTTATTTGTTTACATTTTTTTTCACACTACCAACAAGAGATGATTCTGCCTTGCCCACAGGATAAAGAATCTCAGGGTTGGATGTGATGTCCTGTACGTTCTCTGACAATAAAATTGAAAATCTGACCTGTCTAATTATCGACACTCAGGAATGTGACGGAACACTCCGTTTCCTGGATGAGTGCAGGTCTTACAACATTCAAACCAGGCAGGAATTGGGGTGAATTGCGACTGGATCTTTGTGAGACACTACAGCCAATGGAAGGAGGAACAGACAGAATGGAGCAGCTGGTTTGGGAGAAGCTGTGTAATGATTGATGATCAAGTAGTGAGCAAAGAGGGGTGAACAGGACATCAGCCAGGCCCTGGGGTATGCTCCTCTTGCAGGAAGGTGTGAGAGGCAGTCGGTCATGGACTGGAGTGTCCTTTGGTGTCATGGCCAGTTACACAAAGAAGGTTTTGCCAGCTGTGGACACCAGTCATCGAGATTTCCAGTGTCTACACCTTTGCAAAATGCATCCAGCTGTGACTGCCACACACACATGTGGGGGCACTTGTGGGGTTGGTGCTTGATGAGCTCAGGGAGGTCCACACACAGCGGTTCTTGTGATGTGGTCACACCTATAGCTAGCTGAGACAGGTGGCGGGAGTGAGCAGTTAGTGCAGAGTTTCCCCTGGGAATATCCCCACTAAATTTCTCCCCTCTCTAGTTCTGGACTTCACTGCCCTTGGAAAAACAACTGACCATCTACCGTATCTACACCCATCATAGCTAGATAAACTTCAGCATCCAATGAGAACAATCCAATTTCTGTCCAATCCATTTCGGGCAACATCTGACGAATCCCTTCTGCTCGCTTTCATGGTTGGAAGTGGTAGCAGTGTGAGGGTCGGCACAGCCCACGAAGGCGAATCCACCTCAGGCAGTGGGACAACAACTCTGAGCAGATGATCCAGCATAGGGAGAGTCCGGGGGAGTGAACCACAGCACAGGACGGAACTGAATGAGCAGTTTTGACGATCATATTATTATTGAAGCATGGTTAACGAGATTAAAAGAAACACAACACTACAATGAAGTTACTAGATAGGCAGGATTGAGAGCTTCATGTCAATAGCCCAACACAAAAGGGAAAGAGGAAGACCAGGTATACCCACACCAGAACTATGTTAACTAAAACATGCTGTGCAGCATTGAGAACACTAGCCTAACCTTGCCCCAAGTAGAGCGGGGCTGCAGTATGTCAAGGGACCGTACCTGAAGTTGCCTGTAACACTGCAACATGACAGACTGCATTGAAGAAGACAAGATTTTAAAATGAAACACAAGCATTGTTTCCAGACGCCTGCTACCACTCTATTACATGTTTTCATTTAATATCTTCAGCACCTCCATAAAATGGGCTGGCACTGGATTCTGTGACAGCAGAGTTGTGGAACAAAGCCATGCGCTGTGTTCCTCTGTCCACCTGACTAGACCCAGTCCCATCCAGACCCCTGTCCCCACCCCGGCCCTGCCCAAGCCCATACCAATCCCATTTTGTCTACCTGCACTGGGGATTCATTGAAAAAGATTGGCAAGGCAGGCATGATAAGATAATACGTTTTTGTTTTGAAAGCCTGAGGGAGAGGAACTAATGCAGTGGGGATAGCGGGAGCACGATATTAAGGCGCAGCACCATACTAGTGATGCACGGATCTCAACTAATCTCTGGAAGCAACAATTTAACCTACTCGTGGGGTTTTTAAGTCAGACAATTCAACAAAGAGTGGAATATTGAAGCTGGCACATATAATGCAAGGGTATTCATGACAACATCTGAAATGGATGAACAAGGAAAGCTTGTTTGTTCTGGTCACGTGAGTGCACCACTGACATTCTGTTTGCTGCCAGATCTATCCATCCACCTCAGCAGAAATTAGCAGCAAAGAAATTAGAGCTGGAAGATGGAGGGGATTAGATCAAAAGGAAATTATTATGAACTGTTCAAGTTATAGATGCAGAATCGTGGCAGGGACAGAGATGGGGGATTGGGGACGCATCACAACCATCCCAACTCTGAAACCTGACTTAGGAAAATGTAAGGTTTTCAATTTATATGTACAGCACGGCAACAGGCCTTTCCGGCCCCTGAGCCCATGCCACCCAAATACACCAATTAATTTATCACCCCCTTAAGTTTTGAACAGTGGACCTGGAGCAAACCCACGCAGACACGGGGAGAACGTACAAATGCTTTACAAACAGTGTTGGTAAAAATACGTAACTGACGTTTTGGGCTTGAGCCCCTCGTCGAGGCATGGAAAAAAAATCTCAGCAGGCGTCCAAATAAAAGGGTAGGGGTAAAGCGTGGTCACAAAGGCAGGAGGTGGAGAAGGGAGGGAGGCACAGCAACAAGGGGAGGAGGGATGGCTGGGTGAATGGAGAGGGAAGTGGAGAAACCAGAAAAGTGCCCTCCCTCTCCTCTCCACCTATCACCTCCTGCCTTTGCGATCATACCTCCCCCCCCCCCCCTTACCCTTTTATTTGGACGCCTGCCGACATTTTTCCATTCCTTGATGAAGGGCTCAAGCCCGTAACACTGGTTATGTATTTTTATCTTTGCTACATAAAAGACACCGTTTGACCTGCAGAGTTTCTCCAGTATTGTGTGTTTTTGCTTCAACCACTGTGTCTAAAGACTCGAGCTTTACTACAGACAGCACCAGATTTGAACCTGGGTTAATGGCACTGTAACAGCATTGCTAACCGTGCTGCCCAAATATTCTGCTGAGCATCAGTGCAGTGGTAATTCACACAGGGATCAGGAACAAATGTCACCTCCATATTACCTCTGGGCTTACCAATATTAACTGAAAGTCCTAAACTGGGGTAAAGTTGAGTTGGGAGCAATTCGGCAGGGATGCGACTGGGAGAGGATGTGTGCAAGGAAGGAGATGGCTGCAAAGTCGAGAGTGCTTGAAGAGCTCAGGGACAGCATGTTCCTGTTGGGTGAAGGCACTCTGGTTGATGTGGCGGACATCAGAGGAAGAGACATGCGTCAGACTTCAGCACTCTGGATCAAACTAATATAATTTCTGGATGTGGTTTGTGACTGTGGTATCTGCTTCAGGGCTCTAGGTGGGCAAACACCTAATTGGAGAAAGCACACAGAAACACTGGAGGAATTCAGCCGGTCTCACAGAGTCCGTAGGATATAAAGATATATTAACAATATTTTGGGCCTGAGCTCATCTTCGAGGTAGAAGCAAAGAACAGGAAGGTGTCAGAATAAGGACTGGCAGAAGGGAGGAGTCCAGACCAACAAAAGGTGTTAATTGGATAAATTGGATATGATCATTGAATACGCTGACATGTCTGTCCATGGTCTCATGCCAGACCGAGACCACCCGCAAATTGGAGGAACACCTCATGTTTCGTCTGGTCACCCTACAACCAGACGGCATTACCATCGACTTCAGTAGTTTCCGGTTAATCTCTCTTCCCCCACCCCCCCCCACTTCTTCTTCTACCTCGTCAGTTTTCTCCCAGCTCTAGCTTTCTCTCTTTTCGCTCTGTCTTTCACACAGGCAAAATCAATTCTCACCTCTCCTCTTATCATATCCAATTAATACCTTTTGTGATCTGGACTCTTCCCCCTGCCAGTCTGCAGTCTTTATTCTGATGCCTTCCTGTTCTTTGTTTATACCTTGAAGAAGGGCTCAGGCCTGAAATGTCAGTAATACATCTTTACCTCCCATGGACACAGTGAGACTGGCTGAGAACATCCAGCATTTGTGTGTGTTTTTCACTACAATCACAGGGTCTGTAGACTTTCATGTTTCACCTTCTTGGAGAAATTCAGAATTGCAGGAATGATGAAATTTCTTGAGAAAAAATGTCTCCAGTTTCCTGTGGAATCCATTGGGCAGCACTGTTGGTGCAGCAGTTAGCGCAACGACTTTACAGCACCAGCGATTGGGACCGGACCTGGTTTCGAATCCCGTGCTGTCTGTAAGGAGTTTTTATGTTCTCCCTGTGTCTGCGTGGGTTTTCTCCGGGGGCTCCGCTTCCACCCACCCTTCAAAAACATACCAGGTTAACAGAATGTAAATTGGACGGCATGGATTTGCAGGGCAGAATTGGCCTGTTACAGTGCTACATGTCTAAATTTTAAATATTTACAATTTAAATTGGTCAATGCCCACTTTTTCTTGCCAAACTAAAATGGTGCAAAAAAATGGAAAAGTTTCCAACCTTCACAGCCTTTTCACCATTGCGGCTGCTCCTGGACTCCAGGGAGGCCTTTCGGGGTGTACTCGAAGGCTCATCCGTCAAATCTAGTGTCAGCTTCTCAAATGACAGGTCTCTGAAACAAGAGAGAGCTCCATCAACATGCAGCCATGTCGTCCACCAGGGTGGATTCCAATCAAATTCTCCCAGCGACAATCTCTGATACCTTCACCCAGTCACCTGTTGGTTACAGTCCCTTTCCAAATATTTCCCCAGTTCACCTATTGTATTGTTTCCGAATATTTCCATGTGGCATCAAAAAAGGCCATTCAGTGCCTTCAGTCAATGCAATGCCATCAGTCTGATTTGCTCTCTCTTGCATGCTAGTCAATTCAACACCTACCAAAACGTAATTTACAGAGGTCATTTAAATGACTGGGATGTGGGAGGAAACCAGAGCATCCGGGGAAGCCCATGCAGTCAATCTCCTCCGCACTTCCCATGGTGTAATCTCCAGAAGTGCACACAACACTTCAAATATGCCCTCACCGGTATTTTGCAAAGATGAAAAATATTGTCATATACCTCCTTTACTATATTGAGCAGAGAATGATGAACTTGAACTCTGAGTTACCTCTGTTCATCAACATTCCTTCATGCCCGGCCTCTTTCAGGAGATGTCCTTCCCCGATTTGGCAGTATACAAGGACAAAAGATACATGAAACGGAATAGAAGAACAATCGTGAAGGAAGAAACCGGCACCAGATGAAATTGTGGGGACTGGACATCTTAAAGGGGATGGAAGTTCAAGGGGCTGAATCTCCTAGGGGAGAAGAGAGCTGCGGCTGGGATCATTCAAAAAGCTAGTCAAAAGATTGCCTTGGAAAAACCCAGCAAGTAACGCAGCGCCCTTTGGAAGCAAAATATAACCGTCGGATGTTGTGTGACCTGCTGAGATTTTCAAGCACATTTGTGCATTGCACTTGACCCCAGCATTTGAATAGTTTCTTGTCTATCGCCTTGGTGAGCTGCAAGAGACAAATGCAGAACCACAATTCGTATTACAGTAAAACCCCCGGTATCCGGCACCTATGGGGATTGGTAGATGCCGGATAAGTGAATTTGCCAGTTGCTTGAAATTGCATGTTGCATGATAGCAAACTAACAGCTAGAGGGCGCCAATTTTAAACTTTTGTATTTTTTTACCAACTGTAAAAGTCAATACCATGCAAAAGTTGACCCCTATTTTCAGTCCAAAAATCTGGTATTTTCCATATAGAATGTGAAAGCTAACCCCTCTATTTTTCGCCCAGACTACCCCTCCCATTGGACCTCCCAACGCCCTGACCATGGACTTTCACTTCGGCCCCAGCCACCCACTCATCCAAGCTCCTGAAGCCCCTGGTAGGCTGCCCATCCAAGTTCCTTTTTTTTATAATTTTTTTTATTTTTCACACTGTGAACCATATCAATCAAAATACATACAAACATTTCCCTCTTAAATATACACAGTGGCATTTTCTCCCCCTTTTCCCCCCCTACCTTCCCTTCTCCCTTCTCACCCCCCTCCAAGCCCTTTAAACATTCAACATATACAATACAATAAACCCATTAAACAATGTCATCAAACAATGAAAATAAACAAGAAAATTATGTCATCTACCTTTACACACTGGATCAAGTCAATTTGTCTTCTTATCATTTTAAGGGGTGGAGGACCGAGGCAAGCCCTCTCTGTTATGTTCCATTTACGGTTCCCAAATTTGTTCAAATACTGTGAATTTATTTTTTAAATTATATGATATTTTTTTCCAATAGAATATATTTATTCATTTCCATGTACCATTGCTGTACTCTCAGGCTCTCTTTTGATTTCCAAGTTGACATTATACATTTTTTTGCTACAGCTAAGGCTATCATAATAAATCTTTTTTGTGCTTCATCCAGTTTGAGGCCTAATTCTTTACTTCTTATATTACTTAGAAGAAAAGATGTCTGGATTTTTTTGTATGTTGCTTTTTGTGATTTTATTTAATACCTGATTTAGATCTTCCCAAAACTTTTTCACTTTCCCACATGCCCAAATTGCATTACCTGTTGTTCCCGTTTCCTTCTTACAGCGAAAACATCTATCTGATACTGTTGGGTCCCATTTATTTAACTTTTAGGGCGTGATATATAACCTGTGTAACCAATTATACTGTATCATGCGTAACATTGTGTTTATTATATTCTTCATGGTTCCAGAGCATAACTTTTCCCATATTTCATATTTTATCTTTATGTTTAAATCTTTTTCCCACTTTTGTTTGGGTTTATAGCTTATTTCATCATTTTCCTTCTCTTGCAGCTTAATGTACATGTTCGTTATAAATCTTTTAATTATTATTGTGTCTGTAATCACATATTCAAAGCTGCTTCCTTCTGGTAATCTCAGTCTGCTTCCCAATTTATCCTTTAGGCTTTCAGTTGATGGTATGCAAACATTGTACCATGAGTTATTCCATATTTGTACTTCATTTGTTCAAATGTTAATAAATTATTTCCCAAAAAACAATTTTCTAATCTTTTAATTCCTTTTTTCTCCCATTCTCTAAAGGAAAGGTTATCTATCGTGAAAGGGATTAGTTGATTTTGCGTCAATAATAATTATGGTAGTTGGTAATTTGTTTTTTTCCTTTCTAAGTGAATCTTCTATTGAGTAAATGATGCAGTACTGGTGAACTTTTATATTGCACCAGCTTTTCATCCCACTTATAAAGTATATATATTTTATCTAGCTCTATCTTAGTCCATTCTGGTTTTTCCCTTGTCTGATAAAAATCTGATAAATACCTTAATTGTGCGGCTCTATAATAATTTTTAAAGTTTGGTAACTGCAAACCAACTTGGTTGTACCTCTCTGTTAATTTATCTACTGCTATCCTCGGTTTCCCCCGTTTCCTTAAAAAAATCCTTATTATTCTCTTTAGTTCATTAAAGAATTTCTCTGTTAAGGGAATTGGTAATGATTGAAATAAGTATTGTATCTTTGGGAAGGCATTCATTTTAATGCAATTTACTCTCCCTATCAACATTAGCAGTAATTCTTTCCAATGTTCCAAGTCTTCCTGCAATTTCATTATTAGTGGGTGATAATTTAATTTGTACAAGTAGCTTAAATTATTATCTAACCTAATACCTAGGTTTCGGATTGCTTGTGTTTGCCATTTAATGGTGATTCTTTTTTAAATTCTGTATAATACGCATTACTCATTGGCATTGCTTCACTTTTATTTGTGTTGATCTTGTACCCTGATATTTCTCCATATTCCTTCAATTTCTTATGTAGTTCTTTTATTGATATTTCTGGTTCTGTTAAGTATGCTATGATGTCATCTGCAAATAAACTGATTTTATGCTCTTTCTCCTTTATTTTTATCCCTTTTATTTTATTTTATGTTCTTATCGGTTCTGCCAATGGTTCTATTGCTAAAGCGAACAGTGAGGAAGATAGTGGACATCCATGCCTAGTTGACCTACTTAATTTAAATTGGTTCAATACATATCCATTTACTGTCATTTTCGCCAATGGTCCATTATATAATGCTTTAATCCAATTAATACATTTTTCTGGTAGGTTGAACCTCTGTAATACTTTGAATAAATAATTCCATTCTACCCTGTCAAAGGCTTTTTCTGCATCTAAAGCAACAGCCACTGTTGGCATCTTATTTCCTTGAACTGCATGAATTAAATTAATAAATTTACAGACATTATCCGCTGCTCATCTTTTCTTAATAAATCCCATCCAAGTTCCTGACACTTCAAACTACTTACCACAGTCAAAAGTAGTATGCGTGTAATAGTCGACATCCTAAAATTAATCCCCAAAATGCGACCTTAACATGAGTATATATACTTATTTTCTGTGATTTTTTTTGCCGGTTGCTTGAGGCTGGTGGTTGGTTGAATTCTGGATAATGAGGATTTTGCTGTATATGAATAAACAATGATGGGAATTCAGCATGGTGGGCACCAATGATCTCGCATTCTTACCCAGGCATGTTGCTGGATAGTGGTTGTCTCCCCTCGCACACAGCTGTCATGTAGGATGAGGGACTGTATGTCCCAGTGGAGTTAACAGTAGGAAACGCTTTTCTCAATAAACGGCCCCAAGTGGCAATGTTGATGTTCATCTGTGGAGCTCGAAGAAAAGCCTTCCCTAAAACACAGAACATTGGGCAGAGGGTTGGTGGGATCAGGGAGCACGTGCGTCATGCGTGACAAACCACTAGTAAGGTGGCTCCCACTCCAAAATACACCCAAATCACATTCACCACTCTCAAAACCTCTCAGCCACTCCCCTGATACACATCTGTATACATACTTGTTTCAAAAGTACGAGATTTGTCAACAACTTAGAAAGAAAGAGGTCTGTATCATCAGGTTTGCAGATGATACTGAGGCAGAGATCAGGTGCAGTTGTGAGCAAAAAGATGCAATGGAACACTGATCGATTCAGGATACGGGGACACTGATTGATTAAGGCAGCCATTCTCAGCGGGTGCTGTATGGACCCCTGGGGCCACAGCATATTTAAGGGGCTGGGGGATGGGCACTGATCCACTTAATATAGTCGGTAGGAAAGAAGTACGAAAGAAACCAACTAAACTTGACTGCTTCACAGGGAACTTTGACCAGAGTCCTTAGGGGAACATAGCCAAACAAAGGTCAAGAATGGCTAGATTAAGGATGTGGGGGGGCGCTGATCAATTGAGGACACGGGGAAAACAGAAATGCATTTGGGGTGTCCGGCCTCTACATTTCCACATGAAGGGAAGCAGGAACTGTGAGAGCAGAGGAATTTATAGTCCCTGGTACAGGTGTCACAACAAACTGGTGGATGGGAAATATTAATTTATAAAGCATTTCCAAGCTACAGTGGAGAAGTGATGTTAGGAAACATTTAACGCCACACCACATATAGAATTACTTGGACAGATGACTGAAAGGTCTCTTTGAAAGGATCTGAACGCAGGAGTAGGGGGTTAGAGCGAAGGGCCTCGACAGCTTGAAGGAAGAATGCCAAAAGATCAGATATCAGGGAAGCACGAGAAACTGCAATTGGAAGAGCACCCCACACCACCAGATGCGGGGGGGTGGAGAAGAGGAATGGGAGGAAAGATTTCAATATGGCGCAGTTAGCATAGTGGTTAGTACAAAGCTGAAGCGCCTGCAAGCTCACACCAAGACACAAGAGCAACTTGTCCGTGAACTATTCTTTGCAGACGATGCCGCTTTAGTTGCCCATTCAGAGCCAGCTCTTCAGCGCTTGACGTCCTGTTTTGCGGAAACTGCCAAAATGTTTGGCCTGGAAGTCAGCCTGAATGTTTGGTCCTCCATCAGCCAGCTTCCCAGCATGACTACCAGCCCACCCACATCTCCATCGGGCACACAAAACTCAAAACGGTCAACCAGTTCACCTATCTCGGCTGCACCATTTCATCAGATGCAAGGATCGACAACGAGATAGACAATAGACTTGCCAAGGCAAATAGCGCCTTTGGAAGACTACACAAAAGAGTCTGGAAAAACAACCAACTGAAAAACCTCACAAAGCGTATACAGAGCCGTTGTCATACCCACACTCCTGTTCGGATCCGAATCATGGGTCCTCTACCGGCATCACCTACAGCTCCTAGAACGCTTCCACCAGCGTTGTCTCCGCTCCATCCTCAACATTCATTGGAGCGACTTCATCCCTAACATCGAAGTACTCGAGATGGCAGAGGCCGACAGCATCGAATCCACGCTGTTGAAGATCCAACTGCGCTGGGTAGGTCACATCTCCAGAATGGAGGACCATCGCCTTCCCAAGATCGTGTTATATGGCGAGCTCTCCACTGGCCATCGTGTCAGAGGTGCACCAAAGATGAGGTACAAGGACTGCCTAAAGAAATCTCTTGATGCCTGCCACATTGACCACCGCCAGTGGGCTGATATCACCTCAAACCGTGCATCTTGGCGCCTCAAAGTTTGGCGGGCAGCAACCTCCTTTGAAGAAGACCGCAGAGCCTACCTCACTGACAAAAGGCAAAGGAGGAAAAACCCAACACCCAACCCCAACCAACAAATTTTCCCCTGCAACCGCTGCAACCGTGTCTGCCTGTCCCGCATCGGACTTGTCAGCCACAAACGAGCCTGCAGCTGACGTGGACATTTACCCCCTCCATAAATCTTCGTCCGCGAAGCCAAGCCAAAGAAAAAGTTCAAAGCTATTACTGTGCCATCAGCCTGGATTCAAATCCAGTGCTGTCTGCGTGGAGTTTGCACATTTTTCCCATGCCTATGTGGGTTTTCTCCAGTTTTTTCCCACCCTCCAAAATTGTATGGAGTTAGCCCATAAAATATTGAAGCAGAAGTAGGCTATCCGCCCATCAGTCTGCTCTGCTGTTCCATCATGAGGTGATCCACTCAGCCCCACTTCACTGCCTTCTCTCCATAACTTTCGGTAGCCTGACTATTCAGATACCCATCAAATCTCTGCAGAACCTTTTTTGTAAAGTCACCAAGAGTGACCCAGAACTTCCAGTCGCCCCTCATTTAATTCTCCATCTGTCTTTGATCTGTCTTGTCTCTGACCTTATGCACTACTCCAATAATTCTCTGTGGGTACGATGCAGCCCAAACTTGTGTGCACTTCAGATCTTGTTAGTTTTTGGATGCATGGAGTTGGGAGTAATGCGTTAGCATGGATCAGGATTGGTTAACCAGTTAGAGGAAGAGAGTTGATGTTTCTCTGGGTGCCAATCAGAGGTGAGCAGTGGTCGGAAGGATATGTTAACAATTTGGGGAAGGGGACCAAGTGGAGTCTACCTAAGTGTACTGATTACAGAATTGAGTGGAAAAGCAAATTATGTAGAGCAGTAGTTTTCAAACTTTTTCTTTCCACTCCCTTACCACCTTAAGTAATCCCTATGCCATCGGTGCTCTGTGATTAGTAAGGGATTGCTCAAAGTGGTATGTGAGTGGAGGAAAAAGGTTGAGAATCATTGATCCAGATTCGATTGTTACTGAAATATTTTGCTTGAGAAAAATTGTCATTGACCCATTTCCCTTGAAATTCTGAAACCATGCACATGTTTAGTCAATTAGTTATGATTAAAACAGTGGTTTTCAACCATTTTCTTTCCACTCACATACCCTTACTAATTACAGAGCATCTATGGCACACATGTCAAACTCTGGCCCGTGGGCCAAATTTGGCCCGCAATATAATTATATTTGGCCCGCAAGATCATTTCAAAAATGTATTAGAGGTGGCCCGCTGGCCGCCTCGCCAGTATAGCGCATGCACAGCTAATACTATAAATCCCAGAATGCATTGGCGTTAGCCCGCTAATCGCCCCCACCTCCTCTGTTTACGTTGCAGGGTCTCACCGTGGACTCTGGTTTTGGGGCCTGGCTGGTGTCAGGGGAAGCCAAGGCCGCTTCCCAGCGCCCGGAACCGGAGGCCTCGGGCCTGACCTCGCCAGGACCGTTGCCCACTCCCCCTCCCTGCCACAGGCCGACCCGCGACTCACAGTGACGGGGCCGCTGATCCACCGAGATGTCGCCCTGCAGCGAGAGCCGATGCCCCCGCACTGTCGTGTCCCCCTGCCCGCCCCCCCACCGCAGTGCGGCCTGGCCGGTGTCAGGGGAAGCCAAGGCCACTTCCCAGCGCCCGGAACCGGAGGCCTCGGGCCTGACCTCGCCAGGACCGTTGCCCACTCCCCCTCCCTGCCGCAGGCCGACCCGCGACTCACGGTGACGGGGCCGCTGATCCGCCGAGATGCCGCCCTGCAGCGAGAGCTGATGCCCCTGCAGCGAGAGCTGATGCCCCCGCATTGTCGTTGTCCAACCCGATCGCCCGCAAACCCCGCCCTCCCACACACAGGCCTGAGTAAGTATTATGAACTTTAATCTCAGGATAAAACGATCTTCCAATAGTTTCATGTCACAGTGATAAATATATTCCTGGTTAAAAATGGTCCTGCACCTGGATACAAGCTCATTAGGCATAAAACTTGAAAAGTATGTAAATCAAAGGATATCTGTACCAATGGAAAAAGGGCATGGCAAATAACCCTGCTAGAGTTCATGC
The DNA here is from genome assembly GCF_036971445.1 of Narcine bancroftii. Lineage (NCBI taxonomy): Eukaryota > Metazoa > Chordata > Chondrichthyes > Torpediniformes > Narcinidae > Narcine > Narcine bancroftii. The sequence continues at coordinate 250,574,689 of NC_091471.1, forward strand.
CCACAATCAGTCACCCATTTGATTGTTTCAGGAATCATGTTATTCTCCCACATTCTCAATAGCCCTCAGATTTTACTATTCGACAGCACACTAGCAACATTTGACAAATCCTCTATAGAGAAATATTATTTATTGAATATTTTATTTCTCATTTGTTAATGCTTCTGGAAAGAGTTTATCCAAAACTATTATTAAACATTTATTTTAATAAGAAAAAGTTTAACATTACATATGTTGAAAGAAGAGAAAACATGCAGATGTTGTTGAAAATTTTCAATAAATATTTAGTTCGGCCCTCGACTTAGTCCAAGTTTTTAATTTTGGCCCTCCGTGAATTTGAGTTTGACACCCCTGATCTATGGCATAGGGATTACTTAAAGTGGTGTGTGAGTGAAAAGAAAAGGCTGAAAACCACTGATGTAGAGGATGCAGAGAATCTGCAGAGAGGCAGATCAATGAGTGGGCAAGGAAATGGCAGATGGAGTATAATGTTGGTAAATGCAAGGTCATCCACTTTGGGTGGAAAAAAATAGATCAATTACTTAAAGATAGATTCAGCATGCTGCTGTACAGAAGGATGTGGGAGTGCTTGTATGCGAATTGCAGGTGAAACAGGTTATCAAGAAGGCAAATGGAATACCAGCCATTGCTGGAGGGAAGGCACTTAAGTGCATGGATGTACAGGATACTGGTGAGATCGCCCTGGAGTACTGTGCATAGGTCTGGTCTCCTTACTTGAGAAAGGATATACTGGCTTTGGAGATGGTGCAGAGGAGGTTCACCAGGAGATGGGGGGTTATCTTCTGAGAAAGGCTTGAGACGCCTGGGACTGTACTCGCGAGAATTCTGAAGAATGAGAAGGGATCTTTATTGAAAAAGAAAACTATGAAATTGACAGATAAGACAGAGTCAGGAAAGTTTTTTTCCAACTAGTGGGTGAGACTGGAACAAGGAGATATTGCTTCATGATTGGAGGAAGTATGCTTAGGATAGAAATGAGGAGGAAATACTTTTCCCAGAGAATGATGAATCTGTGGAATTTTAAAAAATTTTTAGACACACAGCATGGTAACAGGCCATTTCTACCCACGAGTCCGTGGCACCCGATTTACACCCAATTAACTTACATCTGTGGGACATTTCAAACGGTGGGAGGAAACCAAAGCTCCCAGGGCAAATGCACGCCATAAAGGGGAGAACGTACAAAATCCTTACAATCAGCACGGGATTTGAACCCTGGTCTAGATTGCACTAACTGCTACACTGCCCCAATTCTCTGTCCAAGGTATGTGCAGAATCTACCTCGTTAAATATATTTAAAAAGGTGATCTGCGCTAGTCTTCCGCTTCCCTGGAGACTGCAAACCCTTTGTGGCTGATCCCACTGCCCCGCTCTCCCCCGACAGCACTAGATCAGACCCCACACTGATCCCACTACCCAGGTCTCCCTCAACAGCGCTAGATTGTCTTCACTCCGCCGAGGACATCGACATGAGGCGATGTCTTAAAAAAGCAGCCTCTCTCCTCAAGTACCTCCCCCCACCCACCCACCCAGGCCCTCTTTGCTCTGCTCCCATGTGGAGAAAAGGTCGAGGAGCCTGAAGACGAGCACTCATCGACACAAGGATGGCTTCTTCCCCTCCGACGGCAGGCACAACCTTGCTCTGATGTTTCTTTTGCATTAATTTTGTGTAGAATCAGAATTCATTGTTGTGAACATGCCACGATATTGTTATAAATTTCATTTCAAAAATAAATAAATAATGGATGTGAGGGAAAAAAACAGCGCTAGATTGGACCCCACACTGATCCCACTACCCCGCTCTCTCCCGACAGCGCTAAATCAGTCCCTTTAACCTTTCCGACTGAATTAAAAGAAGTGATTGACCAAGGAGGCTACAAAGAATTCACCTTAGAGGAATTATCAACGTTTATTGGAAAAATCAACGATACTTGCGATCAGTTTACTTTAACGTATTATGTGATAGTAAATACCGACAGTCACACTATTACCATTGTAAGTCGGCCCATCCTAAGTACACTTCAATCAGGTCTCCTCTCAGCCTTCGAGACTCCAACTTTGCTCAGCCTCTCCCCTTAACTCACTCTGTCTAAACCAGGCAACATCCTGGTGATGCCGACTTTGTTGTTGAACTACAATCACAGTGCCTACAGACTTTCACACTTCTTCTTTGGCTTGGCTTCGCGGACGAAGATTTATGGAGTGGGTAAATGTCCATGTCAGCTGCAGGCTCATTTGTGGCTGACAAGTCCGATGCGGGACAGGCAGACACGGTTGCAGCGGGTGCAGGGGAAAATTGGTTGGTTGGGGTTGGGTGTTGGGTTTTTCCTCCTTTGCCTTTTGTCAGTGAGGTGGGCTCTGCGGTCTTCTTCAAAGGAGGTAGCTGCCCGCCAAACTGTGAGGCGCCAAGATGCACGGTTTGAGGCGCTATCAGCCCACTGGCGGTGGTCAATGTGGCAGGCACCAAGAGATTTCTTTAGGCAGTCCTTGTACCTTTTCTTTGGTGCACCTCTGTCACGGTGGCCAGTGGAGAGCTCGCCATATAACATGATCTTGGGAAGGCGATGGTCCTCCATTCTGGAGACGTGACCCACCCAGCGCAGCTGGATCTTCAGCAGCGTGGACTCGATGCTGTCGACCTCTGCCATCTTGAGTACTCCGACTTCTAACGTCCTGCTAAACCTCTTCCTTCACAGAGAATCTCAGTCTTAATTCTAATAGAAACAGACTGGGCAGTTTGAGAAAAGACATGGAGAAGATTTACTAGAATGATACCAGGAGTGAAAAAGTTAGCGTATGAGGAACATTCGGTGGCTCTTGGACTGGACTCGCTGGAGAACAGAGGATGAAGGGGACCTCATAGAGGCATTTCGAATGCTGAAAGGCCTGGACAGAGTAGATGTGGCAGGGATGTTTCCCATGGTAGGGGATTCGAGGACAAGAGGGCACAATTTCAGGATAAAAGGATGTCATTTAAAACAGAGATGTAAAAAAATTTATTTAGCCAGAAGATCAGGGGTCTGTGGAACTTGTTGCCACAGGCAGCTGTGGAAGCAAAGTAGTTGGATGTATTTAAGGTATTTGATTAGTCAGGGTACCAAGGGGTACGGGGAGAAGACCAGAGTGTGGGGCTGAGTGGGATGATGGATCAGCTCATGATACAATGGTGGAGCAGACTCGATGGGCCGTTTAGCCTACTTCTGGCCCTATATCTTGTGATCTTGTAATTCAACATGGTCTGTTGATGAGGCAGCTCAGGCAGAGTGTTATATCTCCTAGAATCCCACTAAAGTGCTGCCAACAACAGCAATGACTGGTAGACTACGCACAAACTTGTCAGGAACTTCTGCCTCCATTTTCAGAATTGTGAACAGGAAGGCTTTTCCTTCATAACAGTTTTTCATCTTCCACCACACTGCAATTAAGTTCAGATTAGCTCTCAGATCAACATCAAGGATGTGGTCAATTAAGCAGTTACTCAAAAATTAACTGTAATTCTTTTCAAATCTGTTTGCATGGCCGTTTTGCTGACTGTGAAGAGTTATTAGAAAGACAAGCAATTTACAAATTGGATCTTTACAGAACATTCTAATTCAGATTATGTCAATGGGCTGAACTTTAAATGTAGCAAAAATCAGGATGATCCCAAAACAATTTCACTTTACCTTGCTGCTTGGAAAAAATCTTCTTTTGCCGTTGTAGTTTAGGGATTCTTTCGATCACTGGGTTGGAGAAGGTGACCTGTCAAATAACAATTAGTCATAGACTGAGAGATCGGTCATCTTAGAGCTAGAGAGCATGAAAACAGCCCCTTCAGTTAAACCTGCCCACTCCGACCAAAATATCCCACCCACGCTAATCCCACCTGCCTGCATTTACCCAATATCCCACTAAGCCCATCCCATCCATGCATCTGTCCAGTTTCTTTCCCCCTCAAACACTGCAACAGTACCTGTCTCCACATTGCCCCAAGCGAGGCAGTCTCGCAACCAGCTGAGCACAAACTGATTTTGCTCAACCCTGGGGTCCTGTTTCCAAACCCAGGAACAGAGATCGTTAAAATGACCTAGAAGATCACTGGGGTCTCCCTTCCCATTACCCAGCCTGGCAGTTCTGATTTCAATCCCCCTGGACCTCCTTCTTGATGGTAGTGGGTCAAAGGTGGAAAGGGTCCTCAATAATTCTTTGATCCCTACCCATCAGTAAATCTTGTTGACATTAAAAGTAGTCAATATCAGGTATTTGGGGGGGGGGGGGGGGGTGGGCGGGGGGGGGAGAATGGAAAAACTTCAGCTGTTTTCTCTGGAGGTTGAGGGTTGATGTGATAGAGGTTATAAAATATTGAGAAACATTGATAGGGTAGACCAGAATAATTTACCCTGGATAAAATGTCACACACTAAAACAGTGGTTCTCAACCTTCCCCCCCACTCACATACCACTTTAAGTAATCCTTTACTAACCACAGAGCACTTATTTCATAGGATGTGGATTGTAAGGGATTATTTAAAGTGGTGTGCAAGTGGGAGAAAAAGTTGAGAACCACTGGATTAGAGGATCTACATTTAAAGTGAGTCCCAACATCCCATCTTAGTAACCCCTGAGTTCATGAACTTGTTCACTACATTCCTACAAGTAATGAAGTTGTCATCGATCCTCAGATGTACCTCAGTCAGCAACATTCCCTGAGGCTCCAGATCCAAGTGGATTTCATGACGTTGATTATCCAGAAAATCTTCCAGCTTGAGATATTTTAATGCACAGAGCGAACGCCAATCTTTCCAGTAGACACTAATTTCCAATTCTCGAGACTGAAAAGTAAGGAAGATTAAAAATCAAGAGTTCCAGATTTAATAGACTCCAGCACATCCCATACAGAAATATAGTTGCAGCTGAGGTTCACCAGGATTGGAGAGTTGTGGCTGAGTGGAAAGGTTGGACAGACATGGAGCTTTGGAAGCTGAGGGTGAGCTGGCAGAAGTCATACACAACAATGAGAGGTGTAGGCAGGGTCAGAGGCTGGAGTCCATCTCCCAGGTGGAACTGTCAAATACCAGAGGGTCTCAGTTTATGGTGAGTAGTTTAAGGCAGGACTTTTTATGGAGAGTGGAAGGTGCTGTCAGTGGGTGGGGAGAAATGGAAACAGATATGATGATACTGTAAAACCCCCGGTATCGCAAACTGGCCTGTCCATCCTTGGTCTCCTCCGCAGCTTGGGTGAAGCCCAATGCCAAATAACAGTATAACACCTCATGTTCCACCCAGGTAGCATAGAGCCTAATGTTATGAACATCTTGCAGGTATAGTGGCCCACTAACCGGAATAGGACCTGGTACACGAGATTGCTCACGAATGTGGCGACCAAGCAGACCACACGGGGGCCAACAACCTTTGTTCCAGGTGACAACCTGCATGGCAGGAAAAGAGCAACAGCAGGAACGCTGACCAATCTGAGGCCGCCACTGCTGTGATGTCACTCCTGTCGTCAGCAGCGGGGAGAGAATATAAGCAGAGCTGCCAATATATTAAATCAGTCTTAGATTTTGACTTCTTGGGTGTTTGTCCTCTCTCCACACTTCACAGTAGCGTGCATACTACGCAGGTTTCAATCATTCCCCCTCACTCTTCAAATCCACCAGCCTGGTAGATGCCGGATAATGTGAATTTACCGGTGGCTTCAGATGGCGTGTTGATTGGATTGGCAAAGTAACCGCCAAAAAGCACCAATCTTAACCTTTCGCATTTTATATCTATTTATTTTCCACAATTTTTTTGCCAGTTGCTTGAATGCCAGATAACGAGGATTTTGCTGTAATGCTTACAAGATTACAAGATCATGAATAGGCAAAGACAGAATGCACCACGTGCAGGGAGATGCGATCATGTTCAGCACAGATATTATGGACTGAGGGCTTGTCCCTGCGCTGAACCATTCCACATTCCATGTTCTCTGCACATTAGTCAAGAAACATATTTGAAAAATAAATAAATACATTTGGGGTTGATTTATTTATTCTTTCCACAAAAAATTCTTCAGAAGAGGACCTTATTCTGTAGTTTAGGTTTGTGATTTGTGAATTGCAGTGAGTTTCTGTTACCCAGACCAATGGTTGCATGCATCTGAAGCCCCTTTCACACTTGCCAGTGATCCCAGGAATCAAACGCCAATCGGCCTTTAAAATGCCAAGTGTGAAAGCAAAATCTGCTCAACCCCAGTGTCAGATGACGTCATCTCAAGACGGGGATTGGCGGCCTCGACCCCTTGTACATTCCCCGGCATCTGCAGACACCGACGTTGAGATCAGGCAATTGTGAAACGGGCAACTGCATTGCAGGCACTTCCTATTAAAAGTAGAATAGACAAATGCCAGGGATAATCCCTTGCAAGTGTGAAAGCATTCAGTGTCCTGGTTAAGGGTGGTCTTGTGTGAAAGATCAAACCCCCAATCCTATCCCAGGACACCGAACGACCAATTTACTGGGATGCAAATACTTAAAACACTCTGACCCTCGCCCTGTCTTGGTGAATCTGGTCTGCTTCCTGCAGCACAATCACCTTCTCAACCCCCTCCCAGCTGCCCTGCACCCCCTGGTCCGCTCCCCTCCCCATCTCGCTCCCCCCAGCTCTTTGCCCCCCATGCTGTGCTCCCCTTCCCAGTCCTGTTACTCCTCCCAGTCCCCTCCCCCACCTCCCTCTCACCCTGCTGCCCCTCCCAGTCCCACTCCCCTAACTTTGCCCCACTCCTTCCCAGCCCTGCTCCCCCCAACCCCCAACCCCCCGGACTGTACCATCCCGGCCCCACTCCCCCTCCCTGCAGCACAATTGCACCCTGATGATCACTCATTAACTCCTGGTGATAATCCTGTCCCTGACCCCCCCCACCCCCCCACCGGACTCAGGCTACTCACACGCTCCAGCTCCACTGTGAAGCTCTGATTCCAGGATTGATCGCCTACTGATTTCCACGCAGTCTGTCCCACAACGATGTTGTCAAGCTTCAGGACAGCACTCACTTCGTCTGGTGGGAAAGGAAAAGTGTGAAAACCATATCGGCCCGCTTGAAGTACCATCATCGGTCAACTCTGCTCAACATAAGCACATCCTTCATGGATTTTAGATCCCCTCCATTTCTCACTGCTCCTCCGGGGAACCAAACCTGTGCCTGCAGTCTCCATTACACACTCTTCCGATAGATTAACTCAATGCCACATATATTAATTAAGTTTAAACATGCTGTGCCCGTGAAATTGTACATCACATCCAGGCAGCAAAATGGCAGCTGGTAAAGTTCATCTTCAGAGACCATTAGTGAAGCAAAGAACACTTTTTCCATCACCATTCCCAGGATACAGAGATCACTGAAAATACCAGCATTTGTTATTTATATCAAATTGTCCATGAACTAAACATGTCCTTCGTCAGTCCATCAGCACAAACTGCTTTCCCTCTCCCTCCTCTGTGGCTCAGTGTAACTGGCATCAGCATCCCTGTGGTGCACAGCTCCACGTTCTCACCCCTCTTTGAATGAAATGTTCAGTCCCCTTCCACTCCCACCCCAAACTCTGCTGGATTTTTAAGGATGCCATGGTTGACATAACACTATCACAGCACCAGTGACCAGGGTTCAAATCTGGCACTGTCTGTAAGGATCTTGTACATTCTCCCCATGATCACGCTCAGAGGGTAACCTCAAGCTGAACCTCAGGCTCAGTGGGTAACCTCAAGCTGAACCTCAAGCTCAGTGGGTAACCTCAAGCTGAACCTCAAGCTCATTGAGTAACCTCAAACTGAACCTTGATGCTCATGCTTCACAATGCGTTCTCCTCAACAGTGGGGAAACCAAACAGAGATGATCAAGAAACAAAACCTGCAGATGCCAGGATCTCGAGCCAGAGAAACACACAAGAAACTGTGGATGCTCTGCTGGGGAACTCAGCGGCTCGAGCAGTGTCCGTGGGAGTAAAAGAATGGACAGACCCTTCATCAAAACTGAAAATATGGAGAGGGAAGCCAAGGTGAAGAGGGCAGGGTGGGAGGAGAAGAGATTGGTGATGCAGGGAGAGGTGAAACGGGACAGACAGAGGCTGGAGAATGGTAGTTGCCAGACGCAGGGAGAGAGAGGCAAGAGAAACAGGGATCAGTGGAGGGAGCTGAGTCACAAAAAGAGCGGTCATTAGAGATAAAGACTCTCCCTGTGTGACTCGACTCCTTTCCCTGATCCCTTCGTTGTTCTTGCCTTTAGGGGAGACATCAGGGCAAGTTTTTTTTAAAGAGTTGTGGGTGCCTGCGATGCCTTGCCAAAGATTGTGGAGGAGGTTAAAACATTAGTTAATTGATGTGTTAATTGGTCATATGGGTGTATTTAAGCAACAAGGGCTCTTGGGTCAGAAGGACCATATCTGTGCTGTAACTAAATTAATTATCTTGTGATTCATTATTGTTAGACATTCGGCCTATGATGGAGGATTTGGCTGTTGGAGTTAGAGAGGGATGATAGGCCACGCAGTCGCTGGGTCTGGGGGAGAATCTGAGTACATAGGCCTTTGGGACGTGGGAAGCAACTGGAGCACCTGGAGAATATGGGGAGAATGTACAAACTCCTTACAGAAACCAGCAGATTCGAACCCGGGCCACTGACTGCTGTAATGGTGTTGGGCAAACCATGCCACCTGTGAAAGTAAGTTCCTACTGTTACATATATAATTTTAACCTTGCTTGTAACCTAAATATTATAACCTTGATTGTAGAACAAATATTATAACATTGATTGTAACACAAACATTATTAATCAGATTGTAGAACAAGTATTATGAATTAGATTGTAGACCATATGTTAACTTGGGAATTTACTAATGTACGGGGGGTTAGCTAGTTTTTTGCTTGGGGGCAAATGGGATGAAACTTGTAAACGGGCAATGGGATCGGGGTGACGGATGGGGGGTGTACGCAAAGGAGGGTTGGGGGAGCCCTCGCCCACCAGCCGAACTACCCTGTGAACAGAACCCGTATAGAGCTTGGCAATAATAGGCGAACTAATGTAACGCGGTGGTAGCATAGTCAGGGCGAGATTGTCCTCTAAAGAGGACAAAGGAGGGATTGTAAGGTAAAACATCATGAGATGGGAATGTGTAAGGAGTTACCCTGTACAGGGCTGTAACAAGATGTGAATGCATCCTTGTACTTACAAGATAAGAGAGACATTGATGGATTGAGAGGCAGGAAGCTAGCAGGGAAAGGATAGCAACAGTTTTAGTCATTGGACAAGTAATGATATGATGATGTTCTAAGCATGTATCCAAGGGTATAAAAAATCACCATTTTGCTGATAACGGAAGAATGCATTCTCCGACTAACATTGTTAGTCGCAAGTGTTACAATCCGGTAATAAAGAACAAAGAACCCTGATTTCGACTCAGTCTGGTGTTTGTCTCACTCATTCATGAACAAAGCAGACCTAACACTACTCAGGATCTAACTGAAGACATTACATATGGGAGGCAAATGTTATGCTGTTACACTACAGAAGCATTATGTAGAACGAAAACAGAGGGACTACTATAGTGGCTTGGTGCCAGGACAACATCCCTCCCCTCAATGCCAGCAAAACCACTCGCAGACATCCGTGGGAGGGCTGGAGCTCACTCCCCAGTCCGTATGAATGGCACCGAGGTGGAGGTCATGAACAATGTGACCTGTCCTGGTCACTCATGTCAACGCAATGGCCTAGAAGGTGCACAAGAGCCTCGACTTCCCCAGAAACTTGAGGAAATTTCATCCACATCCTTTAACAACTTCTACAAAGGTATCATCGTGTCAAGATACTTCACTGTGTGGCACAGAATCTGCTCCACCCTTCTTTTACTTCCCATCCTATCCCTTTTGAAACATCTAGTGCATGCACCGGTCAATCCCGTCCTTATGTCAGCCAAACCTCTGTAAATCCCCCCTTGCTCTAACTTCATCTCCCTTATTCCTAATACTTCCTGCATTGAAGTAGACACATTTCATTCCTTCCGACTACATTTATGCTCCCTCCACTGTCTGTCCTTCCTCACCATCTCACTACACATTTCATCAACCTTTCCACCATCTGCCCTGTCATTCTGGTTCCCATCTCCCTGCCAAACTCGTTTAAACTCTCCACAGCAACTCTTGCAAACCTCTCTACCAGGATTTTGGACCCCTTCCAGTTCAGGTAATAACTGGTCCTCTGTGAAAATGGCATCTTCCCCAGAGGAAATCCCATTGATCCAGACACCTGACTTCCTGTCCTTGCACCAATTGTACGGGCCATTTCTGCCATATCATTCTGGCTCAAGGCAGTCAGCAATCCTGAGGTTACTACCCTTGAGATCCTGTCTTTCAGCTTCCTACCTAGCTCCCTGTATTCTCTCTTTAGGACCATATCCTTTCTCCTACCTAGGTGCCATGACTTCTGGCTGCTCACTTTCTCTTTTCAGGATACCATGGTCCCAATCCAAGATGTCCCTGATCCTGGCATCTGGGAGGCAATGAACTGGGCATCTCTCTTTATTTCCTTTCTACTCAACTAACTATGGAGACCCCCGTCATCACTGCTCTCCTTTTTTCCCTCCTTCCCTTCTGAGCCACAGGGCCAGGCTCAGTGGCAGAGACTCTATCACTGCAGCTTTGCCCCTGGTAGGCTGTGCTCTTCCCAACAGAATACTTACTGTTGAGTGGAACGGCCACAATAGCACCCCTGCACTACCTGCCTGATTGCTTTGGCTTTCCCTCTCCCGACAGTCACATGGCTCCCTACAGCTTAGGTAGGACTGCCTTCCTGTAGCTCCTATCTATGAACTCCTCATTCTCCTGTCATCAAGCTGCAGCTCCACTTCCCTGACACGGTCTGTAAGGAGATGCATCTCGTGCAGGTGGAGTGGTCAGGGAGACGGCAAGTCTCCCAGAATTCCATGAGTTGAGATGAGCACTGTCCTAACACTGTTGCCATTTTGACTATACCACCTTGATACTAATAGAAGGTCAAAGAATAAATAATAAAATCTCACCACAGCCGTATCTTAGTCTCTTAAGCCAAAGCCTCAACTCACCACTCTAACTTTGGCCCAGTTATACGATGGCCTTTCACCTTCATAAACCATCCTGCTCCCGCACACTCTCACTCCAACTCCCATTCAGCGGGAAAGAAACTTACAGCAGTGTACCCCCCTTCTAAACTGTTCCATTCTCACACATTCTGAATTTGTGGAATAAATCTATTTCAAAGGAGTTAAGACGAACAATAATTACGAGACAAAGCTTGCTATGGCCAAAGGAGGAAGGGTGAAATGAGGTCCATCATCAAACATCATCATTAAATCCTGTCTGTGTGGCAGCCCGCCCACAAAACTGAGTTACAGTGGAACATTTGAAGCTATCGTTGACCTTCGACAGAGGATGCACTGCTAATAGCATACAGTAAAATCCCCTGGTATCTAGAATTCAAGCAAACAGCAGTCTCAAGCAATTGTTAAAAAAAGAAAATAAATTAAAAAAAATAAAAATAAAAAAGAATTAAGTAATAGGTAAAATTTTAAGTTTAAAATTTTAAAAGTAAATGCTCTCTGAAGTAACACATAAACCTTTGGTGAAGATGGGAGCAAATATCCAGCCAGCAGAGAGCCTTGGTTGAGCTTTGCTCATAGCAGCTGTTTGAATAACATTGTGTGAAACAGTGATGGCGTCGCCCAGGATGAAGAACTGGTTGATGACGCTCGCCATTGTCTTAAAGTGTCTCCTATTCCCTGCTTAGTAAGAGTCACCCCGGTCAGAGGCTTTATCTGTAAACTTGGGAAGGGGGAGAATTAATTATCAATAATGTTATTGTTCATCTTTCAGGCAGCTCTGTGGAGGGGGAGAAACCTGCAGATGCAGCAATGGTTAAATGTTTTCAAAGAATGTGACTGAAAATAAAGAAAAATGCTTTCAAGTTTGTATATTCATGCGTGAAGTTTGTTCAGTGTAAGTACAGCCTAGTATTTTCATCTTTTAAACTGTTTATTCTTAAACTGTTTATTTTAAACTGGTGTATTAGTCAGGCATTGTAAGAGTAAGTCTCAAGCAACCAGAGAATACACTTATCCAGCAGCTACAAATCCCTAGACATACGGTTCCAGGGGTTTCACTGTATTTTCAAAAGTAATGAGATTTATCACAACGAAATCACAACTATGTGTCAGATCAGAAACGTCAATTCAGTTCCTCTTTCCACAGACAGTGCTGGAGTTGCCAAGTATTTCCAAGGTTATTCACAAATGGCAGCTTGCTTATCTGTTATATTTATACATTCAATTGAACAAGAACTCACTGGACAATGCTATTTTTTTCTTAAACTGCAAACTGAAAGACAAAGGATTAGTTTAATAACTCAACTGGACAAATCTTCTGTTTTAATGAAGTTACGGCCACTGCCACTGCCACTTCTTCCATACAGACCCCTGCTCGTCCGGCTCATGAAAGAATTCCGACCTTCACTGGGACTGTACGCAGGCAGAGATACTCCAGAACCACGAGAACGCCCTGGAACCGTCTCCAAAAGTCCTGTGCATCCAGCAATTCGCACCTCCAACGTGCCTGAAATAAACAAAGAGCCAGGTGATGTTCTATTCACGTGCCACTTCGATTAAAAATGGGCAATTCTAAATGTGCCCGCATGAAAAAAGGAATCTCAGAGGTGTATGGGATGTTATGTATGTATTCCAACAATAAATATGAAACCTTAATTGAATTATTTCCCCAATTCCTTCCTTTTGTAGCTTTGCGAAAACCAAACACAATCCCATATTTGCTGCAAAATTTGACAGGGATGTGAAGATGAATGAACCTTCTGAATCAGCTATCATAATGTTATCGCTCGTTCAAAGGTTTTGGATCTGCTATGGTTATGCAGGTGCCACCTGATGGGTCAAGATCTTCTCCATATTTCCCTACAACAGGAGAAATCTGGGGAGTCTATGATGGCTCACTGTGCAATCCCATTCCTGTCATTTATTCTCACCAAGGTAGACAGGGTCAGGGCTTTGAGGACAGGAGTTGGCACGTACTGTTACAACACAGAGAAGAGGTGGAAAATCTCGTGAAATGGTAAGAGAGTAACAACCTGAGTTTCAACTTGGACAAGATGAAGATCATGGACTTCAGGAGGACCAGGACAACCACCCTCCACTACACATCAACAACTCTTTAGTCGAGAGTGGAGAGCACCAAGTTCCTTGGAGTTCATTTGACTATTAACTGATTGTGGACACTCAACATCTCCTCACTTGTCAGGAAGGTGCAACAGCGACTGCATTTCCTGAGAAGACTAGAGTGGGCACAGCTACCGACCACCTTTTATACAAGCTCTATCAAGAGCATCCTGGCTACTGCATTACAGTGTGGTACGGTTGCTGCAGAGAAATGGATCAGAAGTCAATCCACAGGACCATAAGACTGGCAGAGAGGATCACTGGAGTCTCCCTTCCCTCCCCCTCCCCAATTAATGTGATCTACCAAGATTGCTGTCTGAAGAGGCCATGAAAAATCATTGGGGATCCATTCCATCCCTTGTACACAGCATCTTTCAGCTGCTCCCGTGGGAGAAGAGATACAGGAGTATCAGAACCAGAACCACCAGGCTGAGGAACAACTTCCCACAGGCAGCACGAATACTGAACAACCAAAGAAACTGCGCACGCTAACCTTATTCATGAAACAACATTTATTTGTTTTATATCGATGAATACTTGTCCTGCATGTGTACTGTTTGGTTGTATAAATGTTGATATCTGGTTGTATGTCTGCATGTTTTGTACTGAGGACCAGAGAATACAGTTTTGTCAGGTTATACTTGTACAATCATCCTACATAATAATCACAAATTTACATAAAATATAAATATGCACAAATATTTTGGAATAATTTACTCGTTTCATTTAGGTTTCATTTAGGACTCAAGGTTACAGGATGCTGTTCATAAATCTCACAGCCTGCGGGAAGAAGCTATTTCTCAGCATGGCAACCCTAATTCTAATGTTACTGTATTTCTTTCACGATGATAGTGGGCCAAAGATACTGTGGACTGGATGGCAGGGATCCTCAATAATTCTTTGAGCCTTACTTAAGCAACACTGCTAGTGAATGTCGTCAGTGGAAGAAAGGGAAACCCCAGTGATCTTCTCGCCCGTTTTGATGAATCTCTGCATTGACTTCCAGTCCGACACCCTGCAGCTACCGCCCCACACAATGATGCAGCCAGACAGGACACTGTGCTCCTGTGACACGTTGTCAAGATGGAAGCCTGTAGCCTTACACTCAGATTTATTGCCAAGAGGACAAACATGACATCACATACAACCCTGAGACTATTTCCTGCTGGCCCGGCAGAATTACCCCTTTACTAATAGTGAAAAAAAATCTGTACTCAAGAAGATATTTATACATGTAAACAAATAAAGAAATGTAAACAACCGACTGCACAATGCAGGGAAAAAAAAGTCTCTAATTGAGTTTGTTGTTGAGGAGTCTGATGGTGGAGGGGAAGCAGCTGTTCCTGAACTTCCTTAACATGTGTAGGCGCTGCTGTGCCTTCCTGTCTAACGAGGAGGTGTTGTGGGTCCAGGATAGGAACTTTGAGTTCTCCACGTTGGAACCGATAGAGTGGTCAACCTCATCCTCCTTAAGTCTACAATCATCTCCTTTGTCTTGTTCACGTTGAGACTCAGGTTGTCATTCTCGCACCTTTTTTCAAACTTCCCAATCTATTCTCTGCAGTGCGACACATCGTTGTTGCCAATGAGGCCAACTATAATTGTGTCATCCACAAACTTGATTATTCTTTTGGAAATTAATCTGGCGATTTACTCGTGAGTCAGCAGCGTGAACGGTAACGGGCTGAGCACACAGCCCTACGGAGCGCCAGTGTTCAACGTGATGGGGCTTGAGGTTTTGCTGCCAAACCAAACAGACTTTCCGTCAAAAAGTCCAGAATCCAGTCACACAGGGGGAATTTTGAGTCCCAGCGAGGATAGCCTCTCGGGAATGATTGCATCAAACGCTGACCTGAAGTTGATGAACAGCAGCCTACAGTAAGAGCCATCATTCTCCAGGTGGGTCAGGACGGAGTGGAGGGACAAGGTTACAGCATCATCTGTGGAATGGTTTCTTCTATAGGAAAATTGAAATGTGTCCAGCATCTCTGGGAGGTGTGCTTTGATGCATTCCATCATCGGATGCTAAAAGCATTTTATAATAGTGCCAGTCAAGCATCTCAGGCAGCTGACATCACTGCAGGAATTCCTCAGGATGGCATCCGAGGTTCAACCACCTTCAGCTGTTTAACCAGTGAGCTCCTATCACTCACAAGGTCAGAAGTCAGTATGTTTGTTGATCATTGCACAATGTAACGCACTATTCACAACTTTTCAGATAATGAAACCATCCACAAGCAAATGCAATGTGACCTGGACAACAACTAGGCCTGGGCTGATCGATGGCTAGCAATGTGTGCCAAGTAATGACTATACCCTACAGGAGAAAATCTAGCCATCTCCTCCCAACTTTTAATGGCATTAACATCACCAAATGAATTCCCAATTAACAATATCCTTTGGTGGGGGGAGGGGGGGTGTTGGTTACCATTAACCAGGAACCAAAATGGGATTTCCAGATACATAAAGTGACCACTAAGCAGGTCAGGGGGCAAGGATCCTGCGACAAGTGACTCACCTCCAAACTCCCAAAAGCCTGTTTACCATCTATAATGCTCAATCAGGCCTTGATGGAATCCCCTCCACTAGCGTGAAAGAGTGCAACTTCGACAACACTCAAGATCATACAGGACGCTGATGGGTACCTTACGCATAGCCAGTCACTCACTCCTCCACTAAAAGAGCAGCAGCAGTTTGTACTCCCTACAAGAAGGACTTCAGCAACTCATTCAGTCTCCTAAGGGAGCACCTTCCAAACCCACCAGTCACAAGGAAGGGGACCCACCACCCGAATTTGCCTCCAAGCCACTCACTGTCCTGACTTGTAAATATCTTGCCATTCCCACATCAAAATCCTGGCCCTCCCTCCAAATGGTGTGCATATATTGCAAGACACGAGGGTCCCAGTACTGAACCCTAAAGCACTCCATTGGTCATAGTCCTCCAGTCTGAATAACTGCCCTTTACAATAAAAGTCACTTTCTGATTCCTATCACTGATCCAATATTTTATCCAGATGACCTCTTGTGTGCCCTAACCTTCCATACCAAACCATCATCTGGGACTATATCCAACGCTTTACAAAAATCCATATCAATAACATCAACTGCCTTTCCCCCGCCCCATCCAACCTCTTCATTACCTCCTCAAAACATTCTACAGCTTCCTGAGACATGGTTTCTCATGCACAAATCCAAGCTGGCTTTCCTGAATTTTCCTCTTGCCAACCAATGGTTGACATATTCTATCTCTCAGGCCCCTAGTTAAGATTTTTCTAGGGCTAGGGGTTTTTGCTTCAGAGCAAAAAGAGAGGAAAGGTGATTTAATAGAGACCTACAAGATTACACTGGACAACAATTCCACCCCCCCCACCCCCACAAAAGGTTTGCTTCCTGAAAGAAATTGGGGATTATGATAAGACAACTTCATGCTGAACACAAAGATAATTTCAGATTTTGTGCATCACGTAGGAAGTTGGAGAAGCTTTAAATTAACTTTGATTGACTTTAAAATGTCTAATCGAATCATGATGCTGACACATTGCTTTAGTTTATCACACCTAAAAAAATGTTTTGCCGCTGATTTTCATTTGTACTCAGCATCTGATGCCTCTTATGTCAGTGTCCAACCACAGTCAGCCAGCATTGATGGATTCCAGTTGCCCTGATATCGCTTTTCCACAGTCGCAATGAAGTGATGAAACCTTTCACCGCGTTCATCACTGACCGCACCGTTGCACTTCATGCCTGAAGCAGGTTAAAATTATAACAGAGAGGCCTCAAAGATTTTATACTTATCGCACAGTATATCAACATCAGGGTGAAAATAGATAATCTAACTTTGGACCTATGTATTCTTTGTACAACTATTAATTGTATTAAACAATGTCATGTACAAAATTATTAATCAGATCAAGCCTGTTATCCCAATTTTCATCTGAAATTGAAGTATTCAAATCTCATTCCCATTCATTCATTCTTGATTCTCATCCCTGAACATATACTTAGGACCACCAAATTCTTATAAATAATTGTTATCGATCCACCATGGGAAAACTTTAAATCAAAAAATAAATCACAAACATTCGTATTGGGAATTCAAGGAGAGTTAGAGAATTTAGACTGAACAAATCTTTGAGACCTCTCCGATTCATTTGTTTTGGGAGTGACAAGAACTACTAGAATATTGGGAACAATCCTTTAAAACTTGATCTTAGGATTAAATTAGAATCGTGTCCTATTATTGCTTTGTTTGGTTTTTCTCTAGAAGAGAGGATTTCCTTGAATTCAACTAAAAAAAGAATAGCAGCTTTGACTTTATCGATGGCTAGACAAACAATTTTAATAAGATGGAAAGACAGCAGAGCACCATCTCATATGCAAAGGTTCCAGGATGTTATGACTTGCTGGAGTGTGGAGAAAATTAGATCTAATGTTAAAGAGATCAAGGTTGAATTTGACAAGATATGGGGCTCATTCATGGACTATGATCATAATTTGATTACTTTGACAGGGTGCTCTGGGGGTTTTCTATTCAATGTCCAAGAGCCAATACTCGATTCTTTACAATTTCTTTGCTGGTGACTGTGTTTAGTGGGAGGGGTTAGATTAGTATGCGGTTAATTTTTTTTTTAAATGACAAGAAATCGCAAAAATAGATTATATCTAAAAGATAGTATGTAATAGGAAAATGTTAAGGTAATTATTTGTGATCAGCAACCCAAAATCCATAAAAGATGGTTCAGGAAACAAAATCTTCATTGTCCAATGTTACGAGAGGCATAAACAGGGTGGACAGCAACCACCTTTTTCTCCAGGGCAAGAGTAGCCAAAGCCTTGTATCTGTATAAGATGAGGGAATGTTTAGGGAAGACATCAGGAGTAAGTTATTTTTCTATGCAGACCGTGGTGGTTGCCTGGAATGCATTGCTAGGGATGGGGGTAGAATATTTAAAAGACTCTGAAAGGCATTCAGATGCAAGATAAAATGTGAGGTAGGGAAGATTTAGATTACTGAGTAGGTTTATATAGGTTAGCACCACATCGTAGGCCAAAGGGCCTGTATTGTGCTGTAATGTTTTATGCTGTATGTTCTCTCTAGCAGTTTGCCAACCACTGAATAAGACTAACGGGTCCACAGTTACCCACATTTACTATCTTCCAGTTCTGGAACTTCATCACCTGTTTTCTTTCTTTTCCCATCTTTTTATTAAGTACACAAAAAAAACATAATATATGGTTACAGATTATAAATCAAATGGATAAACATCATAAACAAACAGTAATTGATTCCCCACAGTTCTATAGTTAAAATAATAAAAACAGTAGAAAAGATATACAATCTAAGCTATCAAACTAATCCTAAGGTAAATTAAATTGCTTGCCCCTCCCACCCCCCGCCTAATAATTGAAATTAGAAGTTGAGATGCCATAAAATAATAAAATTCAATAATAAACAAAAAAATGTTCTGCTACACAAGTGAAAATAATTAACATGATGGGAAAAACAAAAATAAAACATATTAAAGCAAGTCTAAAAATCATAAAAAATCATAAAAAAACCTCATAAACGGGTGCCACATTCTATCAAACTTAACATCGGTATCAGTCATTTCTGATCTTCTCGAAATTTAATTGAGCTGAAGTTTGGCACATCCACTGGACGAAGGTAGGCGGAATTGAATTGTCACTGGTGTAACAACAACCTTCCAGGTTTTAAGGATGGAAATCTGCCACTCCTAAGTTTGACCTGCATTGTGAACTATCATTCATTCTAAGAGTATCCAGTGGCCTTATCAGTGACACTGACCTCCCCGGGATTTGATTCAGCAGAAATGCATACCTGTCAGCGGGGAAGGTTTGTACAGTGTGCTGTACTGGTTCTGGTGATAAGAGGCGTTGCTCCGATTGCTGAAGGCTGAGGAGCAGGCCATAACAAGTTCCTCTTTAACGATACACCCTTTGGGATGATCTTCTGGCAGCTCATTTAATCTCTGTTCCAGAGAATGTTTTAATAAGTCCAATTTTTCACTTGACTCATTTAGCCTGGATTGAGCCTAGGACCAAAAACAAACACTTTCAATGTACAGTAAAAATCCCCATTACCCAGAATCCAACAATAACGCCCCTGTCTTTAACCTCTTCATTTCTTTAAGTTCACTCTCTGACAGAATTCTCCTCAAGGGTTTCCCCATTTTCAGTTAATACCAAAAGCTTCCATTTTTGTTTCCTAAAATTCTTGATATGCCTTGACATTCAATGTTCTCTGATCTTTACACCTTGCTTCTCAGCCTTGCAGGAAGATTTTGACCTTGAACTCCCACCATCTCATTTTTAAAAGACTCCCAATTTGAATATTTTAGTCTTGTTTTACTTTTTACTTCCACATTGAATGTTGTTCTGCTCCCTGTAAACAATTCAGCCTTCGAATTAGGAGGAGACCAATCTAAAACCTTTCCATGGTTACCTTGAAACTTGATTTAAATTTTTTATTTTTTTTATTTTTTACTTGCAATATGGTAGAAGCCAAATTCCAGCCATCGAAACCCATGCCACCCAATTAACCTACATTTTTTGGAGGGTGGGAGGAAATCATGGAGACACAGGTAGAACGTACAAACTCTTTAAAGATAGCACCAGATTAGAATCCAACTCATTGGCACTGGAATAGGGTGGTGCTAACCAACCCACCCTATCTCTCTGACACCTTTCTTTGAATTTGTTTCCATATCTGCTCCTCTACCTCAATGCAGACCTTTGTGGGGGTGGGGAGGGTGGGGGGGAGGCTGTGTACAATCCCAGCAAAGTGATTATCCCTTTTTTCTTCTACCGATCGGACCTCTTCCGGGACAGGATATGCACCCTGAGTATTGCAGGATTGTTCTCCCTTTCCAGAACTAGAAAGCCTTCTCCTCTTTTGTTTCCTTTGTAAGCAGGACTGAGACTTTGTCACCCTGGAACATGGAGATGCTCTTCTTTTAATCATATTTCATGTGTTGCTCCATCCCACCAATTGGGTTACACACAGGTCACTATCCCAAACCTCCCATCGTTGCCTCCATCTGCTCTGCTGCAGCCATGGAATTAGAATGATCTTGACAGCCTATCCGTGTTGCAGGATGGCCTTCAAAAATTTGCAAGTTACAAGTGAGAAACTTTTTATTAATTGCCATAATTTGCACAAGTCAGTGCTCTATGCAATGGAGCAGCAAAGAATTTAAGCAAAATAAACCAGCATATGTCACTGAACACATTACCATGGGCACCAGGACATAATTTTCTCAATTCCTCTAACATCCAGGCTGGGGGATGACCCATTGGTCTGCCAGTCTGTACCCTGCCAACTAACACTGTGAGCGTTTGTTGTTGGGAAAATGGGAGTTCAAACATGGGGGAGCAATCTTGATGAAGGCTTCCGACCCGAAACACGACTAACCTTTCCCTCCCACTGATGCTGCCCGACCTACTGAGTTCTTCCAGATTACTTTTATTTTTGATCTTGGAGATATCCTTCGGTTATTGAGGAAATTGGTGAAACTACATCTTAAATATTGCGTCTCTGTAAATCTCCTTATGTTAGGAAAGATGCAAACATTAGAAGTAGCTTAGAAATGGTTTACTGGATGGATTTCTGGTAGAGGCAGAAAGATTCATCTATGTATGTAGCTCCTGGAGTTGGAAAAAAAGTGGACACTGGATGAAATCCTCTGGAATCAAGATGTGGAGAGGATGCTTCTTTTTTTTTTAAATATTTTTTTATTTTTCACACTGTGAACCATATCAACTAAAATATGTACAAACGTTTCTCATTAAATTTACACTGTGGCATTTTCTCCCTTTTTTCCCTCTTTCCCTCCCTCCCCTCTCCAAAACCAATAAATATTCAACATATATAATACAATAAAACCATAAAACAATATCTTTACACAAAGTAAAATAAACAAGAAAAATGCATCATCTATTTGTTACACATTGAATCAAGTCGTTTTGTCTTATCATCATTTTAGGGGGTGGAGGTCCGAGGCAAGCCCTCTCTGTTAATAATGTGACTTTATTTTTTAAATTATGTTATTTTTTCCAATGGAATACATTTATTCATTTCCATGTACCATTGCCGTATTCTCAGGCACTCTTCCATATTCCAAGTTGACATTATACATTTTTTTGCTACTGCTAGAGCTATCATAATTAATCTTTTTTGCGCTTTATCCAATTTGAGGCCTAATTCTTTACTTCTTATGTTACTTAAAAGAAAGATCTCTGGATTTTTTGGTATGTTATTTTTTGTGATTTTATTTAATATCTGATTTAGTTCTTCCCAAAATGTATTCACTTTCATACATGCCCAAAGTGCATGTATTGTTGTTCCCACTTCCTTCTTACAGCGAAGACATCTATCTGATAATGTTGGATCCCATTCTTTTAATTTTTGAGGAGTGATATATAACCTGTGTAACCAATTATATTGTATTATGTGTTCTTTCTTTGGCTTGGCTTCGCGGACGAAGATTTATGGAGTGGGTAAATGTCCATGTCAGCTGCAGGCTCGTTTGTGGCTGACAAGTCCGATGCGGGACAGGCAGGCACGGTTGCAGTGGTTGCAGGGGAAAATTGGTTGGTTGGGGTTGGGTGTTGGGTTTTTCCTCCTTTGCCTTTTGTCAGTGAACCTTGTGTTTATTGTATTCTTCATAGTTCCAGAACATAACTTTTCCCATACTTAATTTTTTATCTTTATGATTAAATCTTTTTCCCACTTTTGTTTAGGTTTATAGTTTATTTCATCATTTTCCTCATTTTGCAGCTTAATGTACATGTTTGTTATAAATATTTTCATTATCATTGTGTCTGTAATCACATATTCAAAGCTGCTTCCTTCAGGTAATCTCAATCTATTTCCCAATTTATCCTTTAAATAAGCTTTCAATTGATGATATGCAAACATTGTACCATGAGTTATTCCATATTTGTACTTCAACTGTTCAAATGTTAATAAATTATTTCCCAAAAAACAATTTTCTATTCTTTTGATTCCTTTTCTCTCCCATTCTCTAAAGGAAAGGTTGTCTATTGTAAAAGGGATTAGTAGATTTTGCGCCAATAATAATTTTGGTATTTGTTAATTCGTTTTTTTCCTTTCTAAGTGGATCTTCTTCCATGTATTAAGTAAATGATGCAATGCTGGTGAGCTTTTATATTGCACCAATTTTTCATCCCACTTATAAAGTACATGTTCCGGTACCTTCTCCCCTATTTTATCTAGTTCTATCTTAGTCCAGTCTGGTTTTTCCCTTCTCTGGTAAAAATCTGATAAATACCTTAATTGTGCAGCTCTATAATAATTTCTAAAGTTTGGTAACCGCAAACCACCTTGGTTATACCTCTCTGCTAATTTATCTTACGCTACCCTCGGTTTCCTCCCTTTCCACAATAATTTCATTATTATTCTCTTTAGTTCATTAAAAAAAAATTCTGTTAAGGAAATTGGTAATGTTTGAAATAAGTATTGTATCCTTGGGAACACGTTCATTTTAATGCAGTTTACCCTCCCTATCAATATTAGCAGTAATTCTTTGCAATGTTCTAAGTCTTCCTGCAATTTCTTTATTAGTGACTGATAATTTAGTTTGGACAAGTGGTTTAAGTTATTATCTAACCTGATCCCAAGGTATCGGATTGCTTGTGCTTGCCATTTAAATGGTGATTCTTTTTTAAATTCTGTATAATCCACATTACTCATTGGCATTATTTAACTTTTCTTTGTGTTAATCTTGTACCCTGATATTTCTCCATATTCCTTCAATTTCTTATGTAATTCTTTTATTGATATCTCTGGTTCTGTTAGGTATACTATGATGTCATCTACAAATAAACTGATTTTATACTCCTTCTCCTTTATTTTTATCCCTTTAATTTTATTTTCTATTCTTATCAGTTCTGCCAAACGTTCTATTGCTAAGGCGAACAATGAGGGGGATAATGGACATCCCTGTTTAGTTGACGTACTTAATTTAAATTGATTTGATACATATCCATTTACTGCTATCTTCACAAATGGTCCATTATACAATGCTTTAATATTTTTCTGGTAGATTGAATTTCTGTAATACTTTAAATAAGTAGTTCCATTCTACTCTGACAAAGGCTTTTTCTGCATCTAAAGCAACAGCCACTGTTGGTTTTTTATTTCCTTGAACTGCATGAATTAGATTAATAAATTTACAGATATTATACACTGTTCATCTTTTCTTAATAAATCCAGTTTGAACTTGTTTTACTATTTTTGGTACTCAATCAGCCAATCTGCTTGCTAATAATTTCACTATTATCTTATAATCTGAGTTAAGTAGAGATATTGATCTATATGATGCTGGTGCTAATGGATCCTTCCCCATCTTTGGTATTACTGTAATTATTGCTGTCTTACATGAATCTGGCAAGTTTTACCATACAACAATTACAGCACAGAAACAGGCCAGATCAGTAGCCCTTCTAGTCCATGCTGAACACCTTCTCCCACCTAGTCCCATTGACCCGCACCCAGCTCATAACCTTCCATCCATATACCTATATCCATCTCTCATCTATGTACCTATTCGACTTTTCCTTAAATATTAAAATCCAGCCCGCATCTACCACTTTGACTGGAAGCCCATTCCACACTCCAACCACCCGCTGAGCAAAGAAATGTCCTCTCATGCTTCCCCTATACTTTCCCCTCTTCAATCTCAATCCATGTCCTCTTGTTTGAATCTGCCCCAAGTTCAATGGAAAAAGCCTATCCACATGTACTCTTTCTGTCACTCTCATAAGTTTAAATCCCTCTATCAAATCACCCCTCAATCTTCTCCATTTCAAGGAATAAAGTCCTAGCCTGTTCAACCTTTCCCTGTAACTCAAACCCTGAAACCCTGGCAACATTTTTGTAAATCTTCTTGTAAGCCTGGTCAGGTGGCAGACCTCTCAGTGGGAAGCCATTTTGGTGAGAGTGACACAACTCCCTGAACTTTAGCAGAGCTATTTGTGTTTCTTCTACCTGGTTCATTACTTCCAGGAGGGGAGGAAATAATAACTCTCTAAATGTTTTATAAAATTCTATTGGAAATCCATCCTTTCCTGGTGTTTTATTGTTCGGCAATTTTTTTAATATATTCTGTACTTCCTCTATTTCAAATTGTTTTATTAGTTTGTTTTGTTCCTCTTCTTGCAATTTCGGCAGTTCAATTTTAGCTAAAAACTCCTCTATTTTATCATCTTTCCCCTCGTTCTCAGTTTGGTATAATTGTTCATAAAATTCCTTAAAGTTTTCATTAATCTCTGTTGGGTTATATGTAGAGAGGATGCTTCCTCATGCAGGAGAACTTAGAACATGAGTCATTGAATAAAAATAAGGGGTCACTCATTTAAAACAGGAGCAAGGTGAGAGCCACGAGTCATTAGAACCATCTTCTTTAGAGGGCAAAGGAAAAGATGGATTCTTGATAAGCAAAATCCCTGTGGGTGGATTAGTCCATAGAAATGGGATAGCAATCACATCAGCCAGAGAGCCCAAATCAATTCTGACCTGCAGTACTGTCTATATGGAGTTTGCACTTTTGCCCAGTGGCACTCCTCTGGGTGATCCGATCTCTTCTACATTCCAAGCTGGCAGGGCATTGGCCACTGTAAATTGCTCTGGGGTGGAGGTAAGTGTTGGAATCTGGGAGGAGTTGGGATGTGAGAATGGGATAATGCAGGATAGATGCAAATGGGCTGGCTTGGACTCAGTGAGCTGAAGGGCTTGCTTCAGTGGTGT